>NW_018164547.1:61952-89356 GCF_001263595.1 Phalaenopsis equestris | reverse complement strand
ATATATATTGTGTGAATACGTATGTAAATGGAAATAAATATTCTTATAACTTTTAAATTTATATTATTAATAGTTATTTTGCTTTTCTAATGATGATTATCTGCACGCTACTTTGAATTGGTGATTTGTTTGCATGCGCATTAGTTTATAATTCTTTATTAGAATTTAGGGCCTCAACCACAGTGAATTTTTTAGCACACATCAATATATATATATATATATATATATAATTTATTTATTTATATAAGAGAGAGAAGCGTGAATTGAAATAAATATGACTTCAGTGGTTCAGTGGGTTTGATCACGAACGGCCGGACAACTGGTAATGGATTCTGTCCTCTATTTTTTTTAGATGAAAAAATATTGCATGAGGACATTGCACTTATAATTACGTGTGAAGTCCAATAAAATCATATCATATAGAATTGATAGAAAAAAAATCAGCCCGGTAACACAGGAAAATATTCTCCACCCTGTTATTCCGTGTTATTCAGGTGTTATTGTATGTTATTTACGTGTTATTGTATTCTAGGAATATTCCCGGTGTTATAATAATACAATAACACATCAATAACACTCGAATAACACACAACAATACTTGAATAACACACAATATTTTCACTGGACTCTGCACCTAACTTTACTTGTGAAGTCCTGATGCAATATTTTCTCCTTATGGATTCGTTCAGTTTTGGTTCGTCCATATGTAATCATCAAACAATTGCTTTGAAAATACAATCAAAGTGATATCATTTATTATTATTATTATTATATATATAATTAGAAAATTTGCATATAGCCCACTTTGATTTCCACTTACCCCGCACAGCACACTAACAAGAAGTAATCATTTTATTTCTATTTTTCCTTTTTTTCAGTTCTTCCTCTAACTGAAAAAGAAGTATCTAAATTTGATTTGAGATTTCCAAATCCAAAAATTAATGCTTAGATTAAGCTCATAAATTATTCAGTAGGGTCAATAGTTTAAATATGTTTAATTATTTGAGTCGGATTTAGATTAACTCGCTAACTCAAATTTGATCAGGATAGACATTACATAATGTTAAATGAGTCAGGTCATGTTCAAGTGAGCTCATATAATTTTGGGTCAAATTAGTATCTATGAGAGATCTTTAAAATATGTATAGTGCCCATAAAGATGAAATAATTGATATTTTTAGTGCATATAATTTTTTGCACCACCAAAGTAGACATCTCATCACTTTGAATGGTGTAAGAGAGCACACTTAGCACAAGAAAATGTTGTAAAATAATGATGCACTTTGCTTGGTTATTCAATATATGCATGTCAACTCATAAATGATATATTTTAGAATTTTCTTATAGCAAAAAAAGTTGAGTTATTTACACCTTTTTAAGATATGATGCTAAAAAAATCATAATTCTTCAAAATTCAGAACTATTATATCTCTTATTTTCAGACTTCATGGCTATCAATCTTAAACTATGTATTGTGCTATTTTTTTTGCATCAAGGTTCTCAAAATTCTTTGAGCTGAAGCAAGTAGGATTGACAATAATGTTTTAAAATACAATATGAACATAAATGAAAAATGCACTAGAGAAGATAATATGGTTTATGTTATTTGAATTAAATTAAAACTCCATCCATGAGAGACTAAAGAGAATCAAATCTTCTAAAAATATAGAAATTACAGTTTTGAAATAAGAAAAAAAATGATTCGCTCAGTTATTTCTAGTATATTGTGCTTAAGAAAAGAATTAGCCAAATAATTATTGGTCTAGAATGATTATCATTCGACAAAATAAAATACCTCCAACTGAATTTGTCTATAATCTTAGTTGACGTGCTTGTTGGTCTTGAAATATTATAACACCAAAAAACTGTAAGTAGATTGAATCTGACTAGAATCCAATCAAGGGATTTTTACTCCAAAAATCTTTGATTAAGAGAGTATATCTTACTTGTTCAAACACACATGAAACTCTCAAGTCAAAAGGTATGCCATAGAAACATCAAAGCTTACAAACAAAGCTAAAAAATTTACTCATATAGCTAATAATAATATAACTATTCAAAAAGGATGATATACAAAATGATAAGGTGGCATCTAATTCTTATAAGAATATTATGGGTATCTCTTTCTAAATTTATTGTTTCAATAAATATCTATTCTCTTCATTAATATTTTATTATTGCAAACATTGAATTCTATGACTTCTATCCAATCTAGGAAATCTACCTAAAGCACCAATGGGCTTAGCATTATGCATCAAAATGCTTATGAAAAATGTCCATAACAAATCAATTGCACACAATGCTGAATTTATTGGTACTAATTGCAATAAAAACTTTACACCACTAAAGTATTTTTCTCCTCATATCAAATTTAGTTATGATACAACTTCATACTTAAATAGTGCAGTGAAAATATGATCTACATAATCATCTTAAATATTTTTTTCATCTTTTATATGAATATGTTATAAAACTTCACAATAATAAGAAGTCTTTTTTTTTATTTTATTAATTAAGATAAGATGCTCTAATAGAAACACAAACCATCCTTCCATGAATTCTTCTATAAAACATTTGTGGATTACCAAAAAATTTGAGTTCTCCACAACTTGAAATCATTACATCTTAATCATAAGCTTCAAAGCCATTGATTGTAGAACAACACCAGGCATCAAAAGAATTTGAGCAAAAACATCACAAAACTCTTGGACAGTACGTCATAAATAAAATATAAATGAATAAGAGAAAGTATGTGTATGTAATAAAAATGTGATGATCTAATCAATCATAGAGATTCTTCATCATTTTTCTTATCACTCTAAATTGTTATTATAAATTGTTAATTGGAAGGATAACGGGAGGATAATACTTAATTTCTTATTTAGCTTATACTGAAGGAGTTCAAACACAATAATTTAAAGTATAATTAAGGATTTAAAGCATTAAGAATTGGCTCTTGATAAATCTTTTTTTCTTTTATGCAAGGAGTTTTTTTATCGGAATTGAAATTCATGATAAGTAGTTTTGTAGGAGTTCTATAAAAAATTCTTAATATTCTCAATTAACAAGACAATATATTGCGTTGTGTTACACTATATACAAAAAGAGAAATCATATCTTAATGGAGTCAATTAGTATAATTCATCCCTTAGTGTTTTTAGCTTTGCAATGATTAAGGAGCTTCTACAATGATAAAAAGTTCAATACACATGGGATGCACAAGACAACCTTGTAATTAATAATCAATAACTCTTCATACTACTTAAAATTAACACTTAATGTATGGTCTAATCTCTAGTTAATGCAATGCCAGCGAACCTATGAGGCCTACAAGCTTAGAGAAACTTTACACAAATCATAATACTAGACGAAATCATAAATAATAGTTCCTCTCATTACGCTTGTAATTGGAACACCAAAGTTAGTATATGTTATTTTATGGCTAATTAATTAGTAGCTAAGCCAAAACTACTTTATTATATGTATTTTTGTAGATTATTACCAATTCCTAATACTTTCATGTAAATTTCAAAATAAATAGCACGCCTTTCGAGATAAAAGATAAGAAAATAATGCCTCAGTTAAGAAGTTCTAAAACTTCTTATAGCTAAATTGAAAGTTAAAAGTTGTTTATTTATTTTTTGATTGGAATGAGTCTACTACTTCAAAACCCTTGTATATCATATTTAATTAAAAAAAATCACAATCTTTATTAGTTAAGAAAAACTACTAACCAAAAAAATTCTTAATTCATAAAAGTATTTGATATGCCATCAACAAATTTTCATCATCCGACACAAATCTCAAGAAAAAACATAAATTTTGAGATAAGTTTTTGAGTAAGAAATGTTCAAAATTCGATTGAAAATCATTAAGTACTCTAATTTTAGCAAACTTTAGTCAAACTGATCGGCTCAATGAGACGAGCCCAATGATACAAAAATTAGTTCAATCTAAGCGATATCAAGCCCAGATCAAGCCGTTAAAGCACTTTTGAAAGCTTTCAGTACATAATTGGAACAGTAAACAAATTCGAAATCGTTAAAGCAAATAGTCAAACTAAGTATTTTAATGAATCTAACATTCGCAAGATCACTCAATTCTGACATCATTAAGACACACAAATTTTCACTGGACGTTGTCTTGTTTTGAAAATCTCTCCGGCATGGTTCACATAAAGATCAATATTCAGATGTAATTGAAACCGGTTGAGCATAGTGCTAAAGGTTTATAAGAAAAAGAACTCTATATTGGTTCAAATTCCCCCCTTATTTGTAGATTAGCCTCAAATTTATGAATAAAACTCTATGTCCCTCTTCAGTGGTGACTTAGACTTGAGGTTGAAGAGGACTGAAGTTTGGAAAAGATGCTGGAGTTCAATATTTTTTGTATTGAAGATTCGACGAATACCTCCCACTTTTGCACCCATCAATCAAAGTCAACCACCACTTCTTGGCCACCATCAACCATGGTCCGCTACCCTCTACTCGTTGTGGACAAAGTCAAGACTTGTGTACCTAAGTGAGAGGTAACAACTGATGGCACTATAGAGTCACAAAGCATCTTACATAACAGTGCATCATCTCGAACGACTTGCCAACCTCGAATATGGTGCGCCGAATCTTCAACAACTACTCCCCGCCGCGGTCAATCCATACCATGGGGCAACGAGCTCTTCTGTTCACAACCATTTTAACTCGAGAAACTATGTAGTCCTTTCCCTCCGATGGGACATGAGCCTGTACGTGTAATCTCCAACTCATAGTGAATTATTTCAACTGGACAAAACTCCATGGTTCTTCCAATTTATGGGGTTTCCACATAAATACAAATGATGTTTTTATTTGTCACTTTTACAAGCGCATGTTAAATCATCGTGCAACTCTAAGACGATAATTCATTATTCTTCAGATGCAAATTTTCTAGCACACATCAAGTATAAATATCACATGAATTGAAAATTATAGTTTAACCCCCAATTCTTGCACCATGGCTCAATTTTGAAAGACATATAGGGGGAAGACACTTTTTGGACAATAGGATATATTTGTAATATTCTTTCACCCCCCTTAACTTTTCCCACAACACCAAGTGGGCAGGACGGATGAACCCAAAGCATATTTTTACTATATATTAGAGTCACAAATTAATGACATATTCACACATAATAATTATAAATATTTCTGATTAACCAAATTAATTGAGGTGTCCCATTGAACAAAAAAATCTACAACTAAACTATTTTAAAAAAAAAAATCAGAGGAAAACTGGGCTTGCGTATATATACAAATGGTGAACAAGACCGAACAAGTAGGGGACTAGCGACCAAATATAAAAGAAAGAAAAGAAAAAAAAAATGGCCTCCCCTCACCTGTTCACCTCCTCTCCTTTTCCCCCACAATTAATTTGATTCTCCCAATGGTCTTCTTCTTCATTGGATTGTACAGATTCCCATCTCAAAAACTCATCTAAATCTGTAATTTTTCCCCCTTTCTCCATTCCTTGTTCTTCTTCTTCTCCTTCCTCTTTTTTCTCCTATTTTCACTCCTCTTCTCGTCCTTTCCTCTTTTTTCTCTGGATAGAGAAGACCCATGGCTTGTGCTTGGTCGTTGGGATTTGATTACATGAAACTCTTTTTTACAGCAATAGAGGATAAGAGCTCTTAATTTCTCAGTGATTTTTTTTGTCTAAAAGGGCTCTGAAAATATTTTCTAAAAATATATACATATTGCTGCTTTGAATTTTCTCGGAATTTTGATTTAAAAAAAGAAAAAAAAACTGCTCTTTCATCTGTGTAGTTTTTTAATTTCTACCGGAATTAATTTGTGGGAGGAAGAGACAAGAGGCATGGGGAAACATGGACCTTGCCGTCATTGCGGAGTTACAAGTGAGCTCCTGTTCATGTCTCTATTGCCTTTTTCTTTTTTCCATTTTTTTTCTCCTTTGGTTTCCCAGTCCACAGATCTTTGTTTTTGTTATTGTTATTATATATATCTGGGGATTCAAGCACCAATTTTATCGCTTTTGGAATTGTTTATTGACCTTTTGTTCTTCTTCTTCTTCTTCATTTGTTTTTCTTTGATTCTTTGCATGTTTCCGAATTAGGGAAAGCGAATTGGAACATGTTTAGGGATTGAAAAAGGGCGCATCGGTTTTTTCTTAAACTGTTGGCTCTTTGTTTTCTTGCTTCCTTTTGTTTTTTAGTGCTAATATATATGTATACATATTTTATGGTGGATTGCTAATTATATTGAAGAGAAGAGTACAAAGTAGCTTAAATTTTTTGAAGTATAGGATTTATAACTCTAGTCTTTAATCTGCTAAATCCTTAGATGATATTTTGCATTAAACTGTTATTTCCTTTTTCTTTCAGTAAAAAATATTGGCGAGGTCTGTAGTTGATGTTGAATAACTCAGTGAGTTGTTTGAATTATTACCTGACAGAAAATTGAGAAGTTCTAGTGAGCAACTGCAGGGTTTTGTTGAATTGAAATAATGCTTAGACTGCACAAATTTCTTTGCATCTCTAGTTCCTTTTAGTTAAATTTTGGCCTGGCCTGTGTTGAGGACCATGTTTTAATTGTTGCTACAGATATCAGCTGCTTTCGAGGTTCTATCCGAGTACCAAATTTTATGCTTCTATTGTGTATTAATTCTGGTCAATCATACCCTTCACTATGATTATATTTTTATCTTATCATGTAGCAACCAGAGGCACTTAGGCACTCAGTACTGCTACTTTTTGGCACTGAAAGATCTAATTTATCATCATTGTATTCTCTAATGAATTAATCAGCTGTTACATTGTGCAATTACCCATTTTAATTGATAAAGTACAATTTGAGGCTCTAAAATTTTGTCCTGGATTTGTTGTTGTAATTTTGAATTGCTTCCCTACGCAAAAATTATCAATATTTATTCTCCTACTTTTAGAATTTGATGCCTGAGTGTGAGTCATCTTTTTATCTTTTGGACATGGCCTAACCCTTAAAATGTTTCTAATTCATAGAAGTGATGATTGAACAAAAGTATAAGAAGGCCTTCTTGTCTTGTGCATATGTTGTGTGAAAAATAATATAGCACCCTGCAAATATGACATTGCGGGTTTTGTTTGTTATCCGAACAAGCAATTCCATTATTGATTGCCTTATATTTTGTATGAGTTAAGTGCCAAATAGTCCCCTGACTGTTTACATGGGGCCATTTTAGTCCTAGAGTCTGTAAATGTATCAAATTATTTTCCAGACTCTTTAAATTGAGGCTGAAATAGTCCTCGGTGAAGATTATTTCAACCTATATTAAAAGAGTAGGACTAAATTGACACCTTATTGACTCTGGGACTAAATACCCCCTACAAAGAGTGAGGGGAATATTTTGATAAATTTCTCTTTTTTGTATTAAAATGTTGCACTTTTATATCGTTTGAAATGCATAATAAGATCACACTCCTTGCGTAATATGATATGCAATAGACTTGCTAGCAATTTGATAGAATAATATTATTTATGCCTTTTCAGATATTATGACATCTTCATGCATTCCATAATGTTGGCATGTGTATATCTTACCTTTTTAGATTGGATAGAAGAATTTAGCATTGAGATACGCCTCTGAGTGCATCTATGATCTTTTTTTCTTATGCTGTTGGTCTTGCTATGGCCATTTTTCGAAGCGCCACATTTATTTTTAGTTTTTAAATGTGATTGGTGCAACAGGCACTCCTCTTTGGCGAAATGGACCGCCAGAAAAGCCGGTTTTATGTAATGCATGCGGCTCACGATGGAGAACTAAGGGTTCTTTGGCAAACTACACTCCTTTGCATGCTCGTGAACCGATTGAATGGGAAGAACCCAAGGTTACTAAAATGAAAAGTATTTCTTTTAAAACCACAGAACAGAAACTGCAAAAAAGAAAGCATGTGAAGGGTATAGTGGAAAATTTACGTGAAATACCTTTTTCAGAATCAGACCAAAATTACATTAGAAATTTCGAAGGGGACGCTAGCAATCGATCTAGTTCTGGATCTGCAATCTCATACTCAGAAAGCTGTGCAAATTTTGGTGCCGTTGATGCAAGCGATTGCACAGGTTTACCCTTGTTCTGGTCTATGAATGGCCGATGAAGTCTTTATGAACATCCTATTATATTTCTTGTTTCATTTTTTTTTCTTATTTTTTGGACTGTATACTGTTTAAATTTCTAATAAGGTAGTTTAACTAGCCTTATGGATAAAACATGCATCATTTTGCTTGAACTTATATAATCCTATTTACCGATTTATTGTGCAAATTAGAAAATAATAATTATGAGAATGAGGAAGAAGAAACTATGGAATATATGATAAGATCTTGAGGATTCCTTTTTTTTTTTCATTCTTCATCTTAATTCTTCTCCTATCTTACATGTATTTTTATGTAGAGGAACTACGGAAGACTTGTTTAGGCTGGATTGCCTAAATTCATTATCAATGATTTGTTTCATATCAGTCTTACAATTAAATTCTGGCACGGACTATTGTTGACTTAGTGGTTATGACTTGAAGGTGCTAACTTTTGATAGAAAAATGCATTTTTTTGATGTTTGGCGAAGAACTTGGAAGAGATTGGAAGGGGCTTGATAGAAGTTTAATTTTGTTTTTATTTGGATTTCATGGACGAGTATTTTTAGCAAGTTACTAGACATGACCGGTGTTTTAACTTGAACATGGGACATGTTGGCATATCCACCAGCTAGCGAAGTGATTGTATTCTTGTAAATTTATGGCTTGTTTGATAGAAATTTTGTTTTTTATTTTTATTTTTAATTTAAAAATATGCTTTTTCTAGTGTATTTTTTGCATGTTTTTATTTTTATTTTTAAAACATATTAGCTTGTTTTCAAGAACATTCAAAACATCAAAAAGTGGTTTTATGTTTTTTTAAAATGACTAAAATTATTATATCATTCCAAACATTTTTTATTTTAAATCAAAACATAAACAAAATAAAATAAAAATAAAAAACATAAACAAAATTCGAAAGTGATCCCAAATGGCCCCTTAATGATTTATTGTATCAGCTAGAGGAACCATATTTGATTTGCTTGTTTATATTTGTTTCTAATTCATTATTATTCTTTCCAATGCATTATGTTTGGTGCAGCTGCTGTGAAGCCAGGGAATGGCATATGCTTGACACTAGTTATTTCTTTTCTTTCCTTCTTTCCTTTGCAAGTTTGTTAGATAGCTCAAATATCACAAAATCAAAATTAACTTTTTATTGTTACCTAAATTCTTATTTTTTTCTTTCATAATTCCTTCTTGATTATCAATTCTTTGGTTGAGTTACAAAATTTCAACATTTTAGGTGGTCTTTGAATTTTATTGCTTTCTTACAGGTCAACCTATTTGAGAGCTAGTGTACCAAAATAGAGTTTTTAAACTCTTCAAGTATCTATTCAAATTAGAAAAGAGATGATTCTTCATTTTATATGCAAATAGTTGACATGACGGTACATCTGAAACATTTGAAATTTGATTAAAAGCATTAGATCATTTAAGAGTTCTTTTAAAAGATTATGCTTTTTCCATTCTACCTTCATCAGTTAGCTTTGTAAATATAAAATTAGCTCTTAATTGTGAATATACTTCATCAAATAAGCTCATTTTTTTTTTGAGGCGAATTATTTTGTATACCTTGCTCATTCTTACATCTCTTGGATCTATCTTCATTTTAATTAAATATTCTTACTCATACAACAACGATAAGAAAGCCTTAATCCCACTACGTGGGGTCGGCTACATGAATCCTTTTTCTCCACTGCGTCCTATTTAGTGCCATATTTTTATTTAGTTCTGATAAATTAAGATCATTTTTTATACAATAAGCTCAAGTCTTTCTAGGTCTACCTCTGCCTTTCTTAATATAAGTTGAATCTAAAACATCTACTCTCCTAATCGGATCATCAAAAATTAAATATTATTATGCATGATGAAATATTAATATTTGCAGCTAATTCTCCTTGTAATTATGATATCTGTTGTTTCTTTTATTATTATGCTATTTAGTATTATAGATTTTTTTTTGGAAGATTTTCATATATGCCACTCAATCCTTATGTATTTACATATCTAACACCCAAACTTCAATTTTTACATACATGCTACCTTACCTACTCATGAAAAGATGTATTTTACTTTTTTTTTTATGTGGTAATGGTGGTATTTTTGATGTGATATGAAAAATTTGGGTGGTATAAAAATGAAAAGCAAAGTTTAGGTGTTAGATATGTGAATGCATAAGAAGAATTGAGTGGTATGAATGTAAATGCTTTTTTTTTATTGTGCAAAAATTATACCAAAATGCCTTCTATGGTTTTTTCATGCCTTGAGCATCATGAATAGGAATGATTTCCCCAATATATTAATCTTTTTCAGGTTCTGCACAGTCCAATGCCTGGGATTCACTAGTGCCAGTTCCATCAAAAAGGAGAACTGTTATCAACTTAAAACCTTCTGTTGAGAAGCTCACTAAGGACCTCTATTCTATCTGGCATGAACAACAGTCATCTAACCTATCCGGATCCTCAGAAGAAGAATTACTTTTTGAAGGTGAAACTCCGATGGGCTCAGTGGAGATAGGACATGGAGGTGTTCTTCTTAGGTATCCGAGTTCAAAACCTGTCGAGGAGGAATCTGAGGCAAGCTCGCTTCCTGTTGATAAAAAGTTAATTGGTGTGCCCAATTCTAGATCTTCGCCCAGTTTTTTAGATAATGAAAGCAAAAGAATTAGTTTGCCCAATCCTAGCATAGAGAAATTTAAGAAGTCTACAGTACATACGGCACAAGAGCATGCTCAAAGGTTTGCTTTTGTTGATATATTCTGTCCTTGCTTCATGTTGAATTAGTTTGATACTTAATTTTTTTTAGTAAAGTGTTAAAATGGTCATTTAACTATTCACATGGGGGCATTTTAGTCCCAGAGTTTATAAAAATGTCAAATTAATCTCCACTCTTTAATATTGAGGGCTATTTTAGTTCCCATTAAAAATGTTTGGGGATTAAATTAACAATTTATAGACTTTGGGATTAAAATGAACTTCTAAAAAGAGTTGGAGACCATTTTAACACTTTTCTCCTTATTTTTATAAATTATTAAGAGTTTTTAACCCGAATTTTGTTGGGCTTTGTTTGAAAAATTTACGGTGCAACGTCTGCTGTGCAACCTAAATTATGGGAAATTTTTTTGGGAATTTGGGATGGAATTGGAGCTCACCTTTGACGCGCAGTCACTCACACATTCTGTCCATTGTTTTCCTATCCATGTTTTTCTACATAAATATGAGTATCTCTTGATATGCGTTTGTGGTTTGTCTCTTCCTTATTATTCTTTCAAAAAAATAATTTCATAGATATTATTTATAATTCAGTTATTGGTGAAAATAATATCTGCTCCGGTATCCCATCATAGCTGAAGGATATTCATTGTTAAGTCAAATCCATATTTGCAGAGACAAGTTTTCACTGGAGAACCTTGACATACTGCGGAATAGAGATTCAGCTCTTATATTTACTGATCTTAAAGTAAGCTTAAAATTATGTGGTGCTTGATTAACTCTACAGCAAGGTTGTTTTAGTTTATCCTTGCTTATAATCTCTGTGATATCTCACATTTTACATCTATCATAATAGGACATTATTAATCATGAGGTTTTCATGGAACATATGACAAAGGAGGAACAACAACAACTGATGAAATATCTTCCTTCTATTGATACTGCGAAAGCTACTGAGAGGTTTGTCTTCCTTAAACCCTTTGAGGTTGTTAATCAATAATTCTTAGAAGAAAGATTTACATACATACCATTTAATTCCTATGTTGTTACATATTTAACTCCTAAACTTCACTTTTTACATGTATGCCACCTTATTTATGCATAAAAATGTGTATTTCACTCTTTAAATGTTTAAATAATGATATATTAATAATATGTTTGTTTTGATATGAAGGATTTGGGTGCTATTAATGTAAAAAACAAAGTTTAGGTGTTAGATATGTAAATATATGGGAATTGGGTTATATGTATCTAAGTGCCCCTTCTCAGAAACTCCACTAATAATTACTTTTGACATTTGCAGCCTCAGATGCTTGTTTTCTAGTCCCAAGTTCTTGGAAAACTTTTCTTATTTTCAGCAACTTCTCCAAGACGGAATTTTCGATCTCTCCTCTTCACAAATAAATGTCGAAGAATGCAGGAGTTTGAAGAGGCTGGTTTTATGTAATTTTACTAAATCTAGCTGGGTGCAGCGCTATGAAGAGTTGAAGGTATCAAATAGTTACTAGAAAAAAAAACCTTTTGATCTTTTATGTCCTTAAAGGAAAAGCGCCTCATTAAGCACTTCAAATTGTTTTGCATTAGGATATTAAGCAGAAGCACGCCAGGGGAGTAAAAAAAGGAGTTGGGACAAACTTTCTTCGACAGTCCTATATAATACCCGTAAAGAGGTCTCAAGAAATCCAAAACCAGCAATTGCAAGGTTGTTTATCTGAACAACTCTCAGATTTTGCAAAATTTTCTGCAACCCGTTTATGATATTAGATTTAATGTTTTTCCAGGAAAATTACCGTAAAGATCATCTCTGAGAATTGCTGTTATATTAGATAGGACAAAATCTTATCAAAAAATCTTAAGGCACATTTTTTTGCAAGTCTGGTTACATCCCTTTATTGGACGTGGATAGGATGTCTAGGTAGTGATTAATATCATTGAAATGGATAATGCATAACAGGAAATCCATGGCATTTGATGATTATGAAGAGTTTTGTATTTTCATTCTCATTTTCTTGCAAGGATTCGAAGTTTGGACATCTAGTTTAGAGATGGAACTCATTAATCTTTGAAAAACAATGCCTAGAAATTTTTGTTTAAAATTGCATAACCATGAATTTTTGCTTTGAAACTACATCTCATGTGATCTATGTGTTGCATACGCCTCAATTCTATGCTGAGATGGAATGCTAAATCTTGGGCTTCGATTAATTAGAAATCAAAACCATAATGCAGAATAGGATCACGCCAATTCGAGAAATCTGGAATAAAAGAAATTCAAACAGAAGCACAACAAAAGAATTATAGAAAAGCACACCAAGATTTATGCGGAAAAGCTCTAGAATGGGAAAAATCATAGTCACACTACCAAAAATATTCACCATGAAGAACCAAAATTGTATAGAGAAATACTCAGATCAACTCTCTACGAGCACATAACTCATAGATCTTTGCTCTAAACCTTTTTATCGATCTCACAAGCGATTACTCTCACTTCGAGATCACCCTCTCGACAATTCACTTTCACGAGATAACCAGTCAAGAAATATCACACGTGAGAGTATTTCTTTCGTCACTTGAATCAAAGACTTAAGAACTGAATTAGAAGCAAGAATTTCCCAGGCATGTCCGCGCCACTCACGAGCAAGGGAGTGTCGCATTCTCTTGAACTCGATGTAAGGCGCCCTGAAAATTGTGCCGGGACGCCACAAACCCAAGCGCCCCACGTTCCGTATGGGCATGGGGGCACTGCACCCTGTGTCTCCACCAATGGGGGCGCCCTCCAGGCGCGGGTGTGCCACACCAAAATACCTGCTTTTGGATGCATCCAGTTACTGTCAATCCTGCTCCATACACAACAAATTCTCACTTGGAGATTGATTTGCACCTCCATCTGTACTGTTTTCATAATCCTGTACAGTGGTGTGCCTCAACTCCGATCTTAATCTTCCTAGACTCCAATTGAAGCCAAACATAGCTCCAATTTTTGATAGTTATTATCTTAGTCAGCATATTTGCAGGATTATGAGTTGTGTATTTTTTCCAAGAACAATTGCTCATCTTTTAGTAGAGCATATAAAGTGGCCTTTTAGCTTAATGTGTTTTATCCTGACATGAAAAACATCGTTCTTGCCAAGACGAATTGCACTCATATTGTCCCTATTAAGCTTTCTAATCCATTGTTTCTTAACCAATTCTGGCATTATGCCATGTAGCCAAATCATCTTCTTGCTAGCCTCAGTGATAGTAATGTATTCGGTTTTCGTAGTTGAATGTGCAGCAGTCTTCCACAGTCTGAAAACCCAACTCACCGCTTCGTTCTCCAAAGTGAAGATATACTCTGTTGTACTACTACTATACAAATCTCTTCCATATCTAAATCTATAAATGCTTGTAGACTAATCTTTGCACTTCAATAATAAAATGCTCTGTTGATTATTTCCCTCAAATACCTCAAAATCCACTTCATTGCCTCTTAATGATGCCTGTCTTGATGTATCTATTGACTACTCTCATGGCATCTCCAATATCTAGTCTTGTACAAATCATAGCATACAACAGATTCCTGACTATTGAATCATACGGAGTTCTCCCAATTTATACTTATTTTGCTTCAAACTTAGACGATAGTTCCTTAGATAGTTTGAAGTGATCACTTAAGGAGTTGCAAACTAGCTTTGTCTTGAACTTTAGTAGGATTTTTTCAATATACTCCGCCCGAAACAACTTCAATGCACCATTTCTATCCCTGTTGTTTCTCATCACGAGGATCGTTTTAGTTGGACCTGAATCGTTCATCTCAAACTCACTTGATAATTGCTTCTTTATGTCATTGATTTTTTCCATATCTGCCCATGAAATTAACATTTCATTCATATCCAAAAGAAGCAAGATTTAAAAATTATCAAAGTTTTTGATGAAACAACAATGGTTTGCCTGACACTTTATGTATCCACTGTTTGACATAAGCCAATCAAACATTCTGTAACACTGTTTCGAGGCATGCTTCAAGCCATAGGGACTCTTTTTCAACTTGCAGGCCAAACCTTCTTTTTTTGAAACCTCACAACCGTGCAGTTGCACTATGTATAATTCCTCATTCAGATTTCTATGTAAGAAAATTGTTTTTACATGCATCTGCTCCAGTTGTAGATCTTTCTCTATTACCAAGCTCAACAAAACTCTCATGGTTGTCATCTTCACCACAAGAGAAAAAATCTTTGTGTAGTCCGCTCATTTCTTTTGCTGAAACTCTTTTACAACAAGTCTTATCTTGTAGCGCTTGTTACCATCTGATTCTTCTTTCAGCCTGTAGACTCACTTGCTGTGTAGTTTTTTTTTTTTATCATATGGTAATATCACCAAATCAAGGTTCATATTAACTCCAAAAACTATATTTGATCATTCACGACAAGCTTCTACTTTCTTGAATCTTCAATTTGAGTGAAATCCTCAATGCACTATAGTTCATCACTATCAATTTTCAATAAATACTATAAAGAAAAAAAATATTCATGTGATTGAGGAACTTTTTGTGCTCCATCTAGTTAAACATTTTTTCTTTATTTAGCCCCCTAATCACTAGTGTCTTTTATCTCAACATATTCAGACTCTTTAGAAGTAACTTATTGAAAATTACTAGTTATGCTTCTGTCTTTCTACATCTCCCTGTCATTGAATATAACATCCTTGCCCTTGATGAATTTTGGATTCTGATAAGTCCAAAATTTATATCCAAACTAATCTGAGTCATATCCAATGAAAGTGCTCTTAACAAATTTCGAATCAAGCTTACTCCTGATTTGTGCATTAATGTAAACATATGCAGAATACCTAAATACTTTTTGATAAGATATATTTATCACATTGTCACTCCAGGCTTCTTCACGTAAGCCTTTGTTCAAATGTACTGATGGACCTTGATTAATCAGATAAACAACAAAATTCAGTGCTTTAGCCCATAACTGTTTTGGTAAGTCTGCGTGCAGCTTCATGTTTCTGACACACTCCATGATTTTTCTATTCATGTTTTCAACTATATTCTATTATTTTTATTTTTATTTTATTTTTATTTTTTATTTATCTTTGTTGTAACAATCATAGAAAATCATGTATGTGGAGTTCCTGAGACAGTGACTTCAACCCTATTGTCTGATCTGAGACACTGCAGTTTTAAACCTGTTCATTTTTACCATGACCTTTCACTTCTTAAACACTTCAAACATGTCAGGTTTTTTATTAAGAAATAAACCCTTTTCTTTCTAGTATGATTCCCAATAAATGTGACGAAGTAATAAGAACCTTTGATGAACTAAATTGGAGTAGGGCTCTATACATTAGAATGCATTAACTACGGCTTCTTTAACTTCACTATTGACCCACTTTTAGAGAAATAAATTTCTTTATGCTTGCTATATATACAATATTCACAGAAATCCAGATTTACTGATTTCTAACTCTAAAGCTTATTTTTAGAAATTGAAGACTCAATACCTTTCTTTCTCATATAGCCAAGCTGACGATACCATATACCTGCATCAACCTTTGTTCTATCCACATCAATGAATTTATCGTCTCATTGATCAGGTAAAGAGTGTCTTCAATATTCCCCAAGCTACCACTATTTCCCTTCGGTCACCTTCCATGTGTCACATGTGAAAATAATCACGTACCTTGATTTTGCTAGCTGGCTCACAAAAATGAGATTTTCTTCAGACTTGGAGTACGTCTAACTTCAATAAGCTTCTAGACTATTATATTTGACAATTTAATATCCACTTCACCCTTTCCCACAATATTACAGCCTTATTGTCTGCCAAATAGACATTCCCTAGATCATTTTGATTGTAATTTTGGAATACCTCTTTTTTATGTCATGCATGAAAAGAGACATCTGAATCTAATATCTAAGATTCAGTGTTGATTAGGGATAAAACTAGGGAGTCACCTTAGATTTTGATTGCGGAAAGCATTCGTGGAGGGGTTTCTTTCCCGTTCTTCACCAGCACCTTTCTTTGGAGCATTATAGTTATTCTTAAGATGTTTTTTCTTTCCTCAGCTCTAACATTTTTCTCTATCATTTCTTTCGCTTAATCTGGACTTTCCTCTTCTGGACTTGAATTTGTCTTTGTCTGTATTCCTGTCCAAATTCATTCGTATGTTTTCTGCATTCAATGTAGCACCTGAAGATTCATCATTCACTGCCTTTCTGTGAACTTTTTCATTTAGCACCAACCCCACAATGCCATCGAAGTTCAATTTCATATTCCCATCTCTAATAGATTCCAACTGTCTGACAATGAAGATAGAATTAATAATGCCCCGACTTTATTATCAAATTTGATCCCAAAAAGCACAACTGACTCGTTACGGTATTGAAATTGTTCAAGTGTTAACACAAAACTGTTTTCAGAAATCATGTTGAATAACCTCTTCATTAGAAAAATTTTATTTGTAATATGAGATTTTTCATACATTCTTATCAATGCAGCTACAAGATCCACCATGATTTTTTTATTCACTATATTAAATACAACATCATAAAAAATGAAAGACAGATCAAATGTTGGACTATTCGATCCAACACCTCCCATCCCTCCATGCATAGACTCCAGCTTTTAGGTGACTCCTTGTAGTGACAACTGCAGTTTTTTCTGATACAATAAATCCTCTACTTGCATCATCCAGAGCACAAATTCAACCCATTGAAATTTTCTATTTTATACCTTGTTTTGTTGGTTTTTGCTCCCACTTGAATCAAAGAAACTTAGCTTTGATACCGCTTGCTGGAATGGAAAGATAAATCTTGGGCTTCGAACAATTAGAAATTAAAACCACAATGCGGAATAGGACCATATCAATTTGAGAAATTCAAAATAAAAAAAATTCGAACAGAAGCACAACAAAACAATATCAAAAACACACATCAAGATTTATGTTGAATAACTTGAGAATGGAAAAAAGCTATGGAGCCACACTATCAAAAATTCACTATGAAAAACTAAAATTATGCAGAGATACACACTCATATTAATTTTTTATAAGCACAGAGCTTGCAGATCTTCGCTCCAAACTTTTCTCTTGAATCGGCTGATGCCACTGGTAACCGCTCCCCCTGCTGTCCCTGGTTCTGCTGTAGCTGGCCTGCTGGACCTACTACCCCACCACCTGCTCCCCCGGTTGCCCTTGGTTGGCTGCATCATCTATGGCTGCTCTATCTGCCTTCTGCACTTTCTACCATCGCAGTCACAACTGCTTGCTCCTCTTGTTGCACCCAACACCTCACTGTACTGCACTGCTGCTGCCCTCGCGGACTGCTTCTTTTATTGCTCCTGACGCTGCCACCTAGTGCACCTGCACCTACACCTACCATCGCCATTGCCTGCTCTTCCTGCTGCCCCCACACTGCGGTTGCTGCCTGCTATTTCCATTATAGTTGTCATCGCTCCAACACCTCCTTAAGTAGTCTTTTACAAAGTTCATAAAGTTCAGAAGTCTTCTACAAATCTAAATTCTGTATTTTTATTTTATTCAAAAATTTGTTTGTGTTTCAATTTGGTTGAATTATGAGACAATTTTAATTTTAGGGTTTTAAATTTTGTGAGAAATGATTAGAACATGGAGGATTTCACATTGGGCAATCAAAAAGATCTGACGTTAAGGCAGTGTTCAAGTCTACATTTAGAGGCAACAATAAAACTTATGTTTATTTAAATGCAATTAATGTGTGAAGGTAGTTAAAGGTGTTACAAGAATGAATAAACACTTCTCCTACTAGCATAAAAATATTGCAGTGTGTTTAAGTGCTTGAAGTAGCCAAAGATTAGATACAATCTAACATGAAGAGGTCGAAGATGTCAAAACATTGTGCACAACAACTGTTTGATGATATTGCTGACGTCTGCTATTACTATGGGTGAGTGCTGTGTCAATGTCTATTAGAGGTACAAAAGGTCCCTTAAATTAATATATGATAAATGTGGATGATAATTTGAGTCATGTAAGAGATTAGGAGGACTTGGAATCAGATTGGAATAAGAATCATGTGTGATGGATGGTTAAACATAAAAAAACAGTAGCTTGATTAAGATTCTAATACATAATTCATGTAACACTATTTTTAAAAATTTGTAGAAGCATCTGATCAGTGAATGATGCATAGTACATTTATGAAGTGTTTGATGAAGGGATAGAAGAGATTGAAGTTGTATTTGATAGCCCAATTTGTGAGAGATAATACACGTGTTTATAGGACAATTGTAAATAAATTAACATAGAAAAAAAAGTATCTTTACTTGACAACTTGTGCTGCACATTGCATAGACTTGATATTAGAGACAATTGTGAATTACCCCAGCATAAAAATACCCTGATGAAAGTTAAGAAGATTAATAAATTCTTTTACAATCATCCTTGAGTATTTTCTTTGATGAGAAAATTTTCTTAAAAATAACTCATTCATCTGCTGCAACTAGTCTTTTTGACTCTACGGAGTATTTTGGAAGCTAGACAATTATTGGAGGCAATGCTTACTTTATTACTAACAGAAAAAAGTCGGAAAAAATTATTTAAAATGAAAGATTTGGCTTTACTGTCTCATATGTAGTAACAGCCATTAGGCCTAATTTACAGATGGTTGAGGATGGTTGAGGTTGAAGAATGACGAGTATTAAGGATGGAGGATGCAGAGAAAAATCATCTATGAGTTTTATTTATAACACAATAGATGAGGCCAAAGAATTAACAGTTCATAACCTAGGAGAAGATGCCAAGTATTGAGAGATTTGGGATATCATCAATAATAATGGGAGCTTCAACTCCACTGTCATTTGCATGTTGGATATTTCCTCAAGTCTCAATTTCATTTTGCAGTTAACAAGTTCGCCAATCCTGAGATCGGGGCAGGACTATATTATTGTATGGGAATATTGATTGTTAACCTAAATGGCAGGGTAATTGTTGTTATACAACTTGTTCTATTTAGAAAGAATATGAATTTTTTTTTGGGGCTACAACAAGCAAAATATATTGTTGTAAAATGTTGTCGAAGTACATTTTATAATATATAATATGTTTATTGAAATAAAGATCAAGTATCGAAACATTAATTTTTTAATTTCTAATTACTCAAATTTTTTTCAAATATAGTTGAATGGTAGATCTTGTTTAGTAATGAAACTCCAGAGCTACAACATTTTGCTATTAAAATTGTAGGATTTACATGCTCATCCCTAGATATGAGCGCAATTGGAGCACCTATAATCAAGTTCACATAATAAATAGGAACTTTTTGACAAATGACGAATTCCTGTGTCTATCACGTACAACGAGAGATTGAATGATAAAAGTTAAAAAAAAGTGGTTTGAAGAATGACGAGAATCCTCTACGATGAAGTTGTCCTCATATAACGAGTGCTTTGTAACTGAGGATGATGTCGTCACTCAGATCACACATATGAGTTGCAGTAAGAAAATTTGAACGTTGTTGTTTTATTTTTTTGTAGAGATATGAATAATGATAACATATCCAACACTAAATAACATGAGATAAAAATAAAAAATATTTATAAAAATTTAAGTATCCGACTATATCTTTAGTATTAATTTTTATTTATTTATTTATTTAATATCTTTTATTATTGAATATGAAAAAAAGATGGTTGAGGTTGAAGAAGAATAAGAAGAAGAAGAAGGAGAATGAGAGAACTAAACATATTTACAGAAGAGATGACATAAAGCTAAACATCATGATGGTGATTCCAATGAAGACTCCCTAAGTGATGGGTGTTGAGAGCTTTCGCTTATTTTTATCTTTTTTTCTTAAGATTTATGAATGTTATTATATTAGAAAATAAAAGTGAGAAATATACTATGCTAAACTTATCTCATGTCTTATTTTGATATTTTGGGCAATTTTTATTTTATTTTATGTTAGTTTGATTATCTGACGTCTACATTATATTTTTTGCTTTGTGCAAATTGCTACTATTGCAAATAAACACAATTTGTCAATTTTTTCATGTTAGGTTGTTAATATGTTTTTCTTTCATATATTTATAAGTAATGATATTAGTATATATTTTCTTATCCTTTTATTTTGACTACACAATTTTCTAATTGTGAGACTTATGCCCTAGACTACATTGAGGCTTACGCCTCGTCTCATGAACGAAAAACGTCTTAATACCCAATTACATAATTTTAAACATTGGCCATGGTGTAGTTACAATGAAGAATATTAGTTAACGGGAACAAGAATTTGTTGGAAAAATCTTAATTGATTCCGTTTAGTTACTATTTCAGTACCATTTTATCAGGAAAATTAAAACCTCATAGCACCAGCATCTTGATAGCGATGCTATGTTTAGATTGTTCAAGATCTAATCCAGGTTTTGATTAATGCTCTGTTTCTCATTTCTTTTTCTCATCCATGCATCTTACTTGCATCAAGCTCTTAGTTCATTATATCTTTTCAACTTCTATCAATATGATATATTTTTTCATTAAAAGAAAATTTTTATATACACTTCAGAGTCCAAGGGCTCTATGAGGAGCCCCAAAAGAGCGTGCAGATCCAGCAACACCAAATTTTCCTTAACAAAATCATCAGTACTGAATCCTAATGAGGCAGGATCAACAGAAATAGTTGATACTGAAGACTTCCTGGACAATGAAGGGTCTTGCTTCAGTCCAAGAAGTCTCTTCGCTTCACCACCTGATCGGAGCTCGATGCTGCAATTCACTGATGATGGCTCTGATCAAAACTTGCTCCTCGATGTGCGATGCAGCACTTCTTTTCCCGATGCAGAGCTCCTTTACCACCACCCATGGAAGCAGAAAACAAAATCAAACAGCTCTCTAGTTGAGAACAGTGCTGTGGCTGACGAAGAGAGCCTTTCCAACTTCCCAGCTTCTGGCTTCCATGGCTAGCACCTGAATCCATGTAAAGGAGCATAATCAACATAGATAGATCATTTTCTTCCTTTCTCTTGAAATTCTTACAGTTAAGTGGGTACATGCTACAACCAGTGGAATTCTTCCTATTTTTGCTTTGGCATAAGGGTGCTTTTTTTACTCTCTTCTCTTATCATCTGCTTAACATGAGAGCTTGCAGTTTTCCTTAGAATTGGCATGGCTTGGATGTAAAAACCTGTTTTCTTGTATATGGAAGGATATAGCTGTAATATATGGCTCAGGGAGCAAAAGAAACCCCTTTTTTATGGAATTGGTGGCTCCAACAACAATGGTGGAGCATTTCCTCTGAGGTTTTTGTTTGAGGTGAAGAATGATTAGCTTGGCTGGTTATTTCTGCTGCTTTCTATCTTAGATCTGTTCCATATTTGCTACCTTAGTTAACTTGTTGAGTTTCCTCGAGATTATTTCTTTTTTTCATTGCTTTTTCCTTCTCTAGTCTACATATTTTATTCTGACTTCATAATTTCAATATCTTTCTTCTTCTATGGAATTTAAATCTTGTAAAATTTTACTTATAGAAAGTATATACAACAACATACCTTCATCCCACTAATTCCTTTTTCTCCATTGTGTCCTATTGAGTGTCATATTTTCAATTAATTCTAATAAATTAAGATCATTTTTTATACAATATACCCAAGTTTTTCTAGGTCTACCTCTGCCTTACTTAACATAAGTCGAATATAAAACATCTATTCTCCTAATCAGATCATCAAATTGTCGATGTTTAATGTGACCAAACCATCTAAGACGACTATATTTGAAATAAATTCATTTCCAAGGATCTAATTACAAACGAATCCTTTATGTTCTGATACTAGGCACTTGGACCTTTCAACTTTATTCTGTATTTGCATTTATTACCTTTTAGATATTGTTTGTTGAGCTTTTATTTGTTCAAGCTTATGCTCAGTTGTTTGCTTTTGATCAAATTACTTATCTTGTTGATTTTATCTGCTTTTCTAAGGTCTGTTTTTCTTCCCCCCATAGTAGCTATGAATATACAATAGCATTTTTCTCATAGTACTTGGGTTTACAACTAGTTATGGTTAGCAGTGAGATGAAGGCCTGAAGGAGTCAAATTGAGCAGTGTTACCTTAAATTTATGGGGGCATTTACATATAGACCATACAATTCTTATTTTTTTGCATATCTAGCCCAAATTTTCATATTTGCATGCATATCACTCGAATCTTTAATATTACAAAAAAGGCTCATTTTTACTAATATTTTCGAAGTGAAACGCACATTTTAGTGCATAAGTTTAAATCTTCCTAGATTTATTCATTTTCTTATAAATATATGAAAGAAAATTGATAGTTAAATTTAAAAAAAAAAGCATTTATATACATACAACTCAATTCCTATGTATTTACATATCTAACACTAAACTTTAATTATTATATTTATGCAGCCCAACTCTTTCATATACAATCAAAATTATCACTGTTTTGATTTTTAAAATGTAAGGTGACAAGTAAACACTAATGTTTAGTTGTGAGATATGTAAATGCAAATGAATTGACTGGTGTGCATGTTAATCTTTGCTTGGATGTCGGTTTGGAGTTGGGCACTGAGGTGGGACAAACTCAAATCAGCCACAAATGGTTGGAAAAAATCATAGCTCAAACCTATCTCAAGCCAATATATAAGAATAAAAAAGAAGTGTAATCAAAAAAGAAAAACACACGAGAGAAACTAAAAGTAGACAACAAAGATGTTGATCCAAATATTAAAAAGCAACAACCACAAATCAGAGTAAAATTACAAATGAACAATAGAAAACAACAATTACAACAAAACAAAAAAGCACTACGAAATAAAAGAACAAATCACATGAAAGTAATGACTAGATAGAAGCCAACAACAAAATAAAAATTACACCGATTCAACCAGCCAGAAAGAGGACTCTCTACAAACCTAAAATAGAGAGAACAACAACAGCCAGTTAAAGACCAAAAGCAAACAGTCAAATTAGAAAAAAGAAACCAACAAATACAAAATAACCGCCAATTAAAACCCACTAATAACCTATATTGAATTATTAAAATTCCATCAAATATTAAAAATATACGTAACACATACACAATTTGGTTGAATTTTAATAAAGAATATAGATCAATATAGCAATATCCGATTCCAACAAATATAAATAAAACTAAGAATTATAGAAAAATCAAAAGGACCAGAGCAACCTAAAGCAAACATAGAGTCCAAAAGCCTATTAATCAAAATCAAATCCATAAAAATTATTAATATAATTTGGCATTTTACACTTAAATTTTAAATTTCTACTTTTAAAGAAAATCATTCAATGAATATTTTGAATAATCAAATCTAAGAAAAAGTTTTATTGCTAAATATTCTAGAATTTAATTCCATCCAAATGTAATAAACATTGATATGCAAAGATAAGATATAAAATCTTCTCTGAATCTTACACTGAATATTTTTTAGAGTGATAAAGAACTTGAAAAAAAATAGAATGGGCGATAAAGAAATTCTCATTATCAACACAATTTTTAATAATATAATGAAAAAATTGACATTCGAAAAAGGGATGACAATAATTTTCTCTTTCAATAGAACAAAGAGCACAAATATTATTAATATTCATCCCTCTATAAGTAATAATATCACAAGTTTTTAAACCTTTATGAATAATCTTCTGAGTAATAAAAGCTTATTTGATAGCTTAACTTTTAAACCAAATAAACTTATACCAATCCACTTTACGAAAAAATCATATAATTAGTAATAAATAAATTTATGATGATAAACTTTAACATTATTCCAAAGACAAGGATAGCCATCCAACATATATATATTACCAATATCCTTAATTAAAGCTTCAAGAGTATTTAAAAAATATTCCATATTCCAACATTTATTTCTAAGGACCTCACAAATTTTCGCATTATTAGGAAGCTTAAACAAATCATATATAATATCTTCAAAATTTTCCTTTAAGATAAATCTCCAAATCATAGATCATAAAAGAATAGAAGTTTACAATTTGGAATAACTTTAAAAGTTAAAGAAGACCTTATTCTTTTAGCCACCTATTGTAAATATTTCCAAAAAGGAGAGACTTTAGAATGAGAATGATTCCAAATTGAAACATAATAATTAAAACACCAATTAGAAAAAAAGAGAATTTGAATTGTAAAATTTTCTAATGATTTTGGACTTACACATAGAATTTATGTTATCTAAAGATGGCACTCCAAGCCCTCCACAATGTTTAGGCATAGTAATATTATCCCAAGCTATGAGATGAAGTTTTTTACCAGCTTCATTATTATGAAGAAAATTAGATATCATAGAGAAAATTTTCTTTTTCAAGCCTTTAGGTAAAACTGTCGAACAAAACCAGAAATATAAATAACTCCATATCATAAATTTTATTAATCGGTGCTTACAACCAAAAGAAAAAACTTTTTTGCTTCCAACATGTCAACCAACCATGTATTTTATCAATGAGCCCATGACAGTCAGTAATGATGAGCTTTGAAGGTTTAATATTAATACCCAAATATTTTCAAGGAAAAAGCTTAATATGAAAACCACATAAGAAATATTATTTTGAGTAGCAATATCAACAGATATAGAGAAACCAATATCAAATTTCGAAGTATTAATATAAAGATTGATAGCTTTACTAAAATTTTCAAACGTCTTGGTTATGAACCGAATGGAAAGATTGTCAGCTTTAACAAATAAGAAAAATGTCATCAACATAAATTAAATAATATAACTTAAAAACATCTTTAGTCATCTTATTATCCAATGTAATAGAGAGAGAATCCATAATAATAACAAAAAGCGAAGGAGAAAGAAGTCATCGCTGTCTTAAACCAGACGAGGTAGGAAAATGTTCTTTTAACTCACTATTTATTATGACAGAAAAATTAAATTCAACCATACAACCATATATCTGATTAATAAAAGGAGGAAGAAAAACAATGATTTTTATTCTTTTAAATAGAAAATTTCTATTAATTTTATCATAAGCTTTAACAATATCCACTTTAGCACAAAATTATTTATAAGAATTAAAAGAGTTAAAGTCACATATCAACATATTTACTAAAATAATATTATTAGCAATATTTTTCACCATTAGCATAAGCAACTTGAGCCCGTGAATAATCCCAAGAAGATTATCTTCTAATCTACTAGCTAAAATTAAAACAATAACTTTATAAATGATATTACATAAAGATAAATGTATATAATATGAAAAAAAGATTTTAACATATGTTCTTTTAGAAATAATAACCAAAGCAATATGTTTAATCTTATGAAGCAATCTGGAATTAAGAAAAAAAGTACTTAACAACCTTGATATCAGCTCCTGTTCGGCTCGTTTATATTTCGATCTCAAAAAATGTGTTCATGTTCGGCTCGTTTGCTTAACGAGCTGAATACGAGCTGATCACGAACAAAAAGTCATTTTGACAGCTCTAATCACGTAACTATAAGATGTTAGGGGTTGGGGCAAAACTTAAAAATTATATTTTATATTAAAACATCATTTGAATAATTTTTATTCTATTTTCTTAATCAATATTTTAATTGATTATAAATCTTTGTAGCCTTGTAGTTAATTAGATTTTTTTTAAATACTACTATATATATATATATATATATATATATGATGAGTAGTATTTCGAGCCAAAACGAGGCGAACACGAACAAACACATCTTAGTTTGTGTTCGGCTCGTTAATGTATCGAACGAAATTAATAAGCCGAACACGAGCTGTTCGCGAACAACGAGCCGTTTTGACAGCCCTAGATATAATCTTCTCCGATTGTTTGCCATGACACTTTAAAAATAGAAGAGAAATCATTTTTAATATCTTCATTAGAAAAGATTTGATTCAAAAATTCAAAATCATTTTCAGAAACTTAATTATTAATAGGAAAAATATCTTCATTTAAAGTCAAACTCTAAAAAATTCTCATTAAATAAACTAGAATAAAATGATATAGCTTCTAAAGCAATTTCATCTTGATTATTAAAATTCAACCAGATCTGAAATATGTTATATTGTCTTGATATAACATATTTAATGTTATATTGTCTTAAAATAATTTCAATAATTTAATGCCTATTTTAATAAGATTATTTTGAGTCAAAAATTTCTATTTTATTTATTAAAAATGTATGTATGATGTATAAATTCCACCATTTCGCATGTGATCTGTGATATTCTCCTACCACTATTAATCAACTACAAAATCCAACCAAGGCTTGGTTTGGTTTCGTTGTTATTATTGAAAGCAATTTTAGAACTTAAAAATTAATTTTTAAATACGGAAATTAAGTGATAAATCTTCCAAATAATATTATAATTTTAATGTTTAATGAAATAATTTATAATATTAAATGGGTCCGACTTGACAAAATGTTAACGAGTCGGTTCATGGATGGAAACATATAAATGATTCTTTTAAATAAGTAAAAACAAGAGATTTACATACATACCACTCATTCCAATGTATTTACATATGTAGACCTAAAATTTTACACACACACAAGTATATATATACATATACATACACATATATATTCATACATACATATATATATACATACATACATATATATATACATAC
>NW_018164547.1:60485-61447 GCF_001263595.1 Phalaenopsis equestris | reverse complement strand
TAGAGAAGACTTCAGTATATATATATATATATCTATATCCAAGCAATGCAAGAACTTGTTGATAGTAACTGGATTGGTCAACATATCAGCTGCATTTTCATCAGTATGAACCTTCTGCAATAGTATCTTACCAGAAACAATCAATTCTCTGATCTTGTGATACCTGACATCAATGTGCTTGGTTCTCGCATAGTACACCTGGTTTTTAGCCAAAAAATAACACTTTGACTGTCACAATGCAACTGAACTCCACATTGCTCAATGCCCAGTTCCTTTACTAGCCCAACAAGCCATAAGACTTCTTTAGCAGGTTCAGCTACTGCCATGTACTCAGCTTCAGTTGTAGATAATGCCACAATAGATTGAATTGTTGATTTCCAACATATAGGCCCTCCACCAAGAGTAAACACATACTCAGTTGTAGAACTTCTGTCATCCAAATCACGTGCATAGTCTGAATCAACGTACCCCACAACTGAAGGATCATTATGCTGATTGCCAAAAATAATTCTATGTCATACAATACCCTTTAGATATCTGAAAATCCACTTAGCTGCTTCCCAATGTAGCATTCCAGGTTTAGCCATGTATTTGCAGACTCGACTAACAACACGAGCCAAATTAGGACGAGTACATACCATTGCATGCATCAAGCAGCCAACTGCACTGACATATGGAACCTTTGCCATGACTTCGATTTCTATATCTGTCTTAGGACACTGTTATGAAAAAAAGCTTAAAATGATTTGCCAAAGGAGTGCTTACAGGCTTTGCTTTGCTCATCTTAAACCTGTCCAACACTTTCTCAACATCTTCTCGTTGAGATAAACATAATCGTCTTGAGCCTCTGTCTCGATGAATCTTCATTCCAAGAATTTTCTTTCGTAGGACCCAAGTCTTTCATGTCAAATTCCTCACTCAATAAGGCTTTCAAATCATAGACATCATTCATATTCTTTGCA
>NW_018164547.1:24492-60385 GCF_001263595.1 Phalaenopsis equestris | reverse complement strand
TTAATATTTCTCCCTCTCTTACCTCATTTAAAAAAAAGGTGATTCTCCTGTTTGGAGTAGGCTTTGCAAAGTTAAATGGTTTGTTGTGGCCTTTATTAAGTGAGGATTGGGTAAGGGCGATATTTTTTGGGGCAAAATAATTGGATTGGCTATTAGTTGATTGTCTCTCTGATTAACTCTGATATTATTTCCTCTTCGAATGTCCACCAATTTTTTTATTAATGGTGGGTGGAATGTTCAGATTCTTCTGGATTTTATCCCCCTGGTTGTTGTTGATCTTATTATACTAAAATTTCTCTGGACCTAGATGCTAAAATGTTGTTTTTTGTTTCAACTAACAACAACTTTTCACTTTTCTTTGAAAGAAGTTTGGCATCATTGTCGAAAAAAGAAAAAAATATCAAAAACAACTTTCTCTCTTATTGAGGCTCGGGTCATATCTCCCTCCTCTTAGATTCTATAATGGAAAATTTTTTATAATTTTTTGCCTATGAAATGTAACCTCCAATGTCGGGGTATATCTTTAGCATCTAAATGCCAAAGCTGTTCTGATATTGAGGATTTGAACCACCTTTTTGTCCATTTTTGGATTGCTACTTTTATATGAAAATGAATATATGTTTTAAAATTTTTTTTCCCAATCTGGTATGTCCTTAAATATGATTATTAGAAAGTGGTTAGCCAATACTCCTACAAATTTGAAGCACCACATAACTCATATTGTCTTTTCTCTTATTTTGTGGTTTATTTGGAATGTCAGGAACAACTCAAAACATTGAAACTTAAAAAGGAATTAAAATTTTTCACAATATATCACATAAAATCATTCTTTTTATAAGAGATAGTCTAATCAATGCCAAATGTTTCAAAAGATTTTGGTATTCTCTATTTGTTTTTGGTATGCAGGATTTGGAACCACTGGACCCTTATTTTGTTATTGTTTGCTGATTTGTTTCGAGTTTGGGTTGGGTGAAATCCAACACAGAATGTTCTGTATCCAATCATTTTAATAACTTTGGTGGTTTTTTGTGGGATCTTAAAGGTTATTATCTTACTGTTTTTCTAGTCTGATTAATATCTTCTGTGTTATTTACACTTAGCTTTTTGCTCTAAAGGAGAGTTTAATTTTAGCCATTCTCTTAATTTTTGTAATGTGTGGTTTGAACTGGACACCAAAATCACAATACAATTTTGTTTAAACTTTGGTAACATTGATATTGAAAAGTGAAACATCATTTATCTTTTTTCCATGAAATTTTGTATCTATTAAGTTACATCAATTAGAAGTTCTCACATATATTTAGAGAAGACAATTCTTATGCTGATTATTTGGCTAACTTTTGATCCAACCTTCCTACTTTCCTTGTTTTTCTTATGTTGAGCTGAATGAAAAGTTGAAAGGTACGAATTTATTGGATAAAGCTGGGCTTCCTTATATCCACTTTGATTAATTTTTTCATATGCTATTTGGGGGTGCTGGTTGCTGTTTTATTTTTTCATATGCTATTTGGGGGTGCTGGTTGCTGTTTTGCGACAATTTGGGCTTGGTTATGTAGTGTGGCTTTATTTTATGTTGTTGGTGTTTGTTATCAATTCATGGGTGCTTCTCCCTTCTTTATTGTTGTTTAGCTTTTCTTGTTGTCATTTCGGGTTTTTGACTACTTTTATGATGACTTGGGCTGTCTTTGTTGTATTGGTTGACTTGTGCATATTAGTGATTCTTCTTAATTGGGGTTTTTCAGAGTTCCTTATTATGAAGTCAACTTTTTTTGATGTGCCTTGCTCTCTTCTCCAGTGGCAGGTTTTTTTTCTTTGTTATTCAGTTGTCTCGGTGTTTTGGAAGTCTCCATTTGGTATCCTTGGGACACTTTTTTGCTCCCTTTTGGTCGTAGAAAAGTGGAATTGGATATCTAATGGGTTTCCCATCATTTTTCTCTTTCTCCTGTCGGTGCCTCTCCGATAGGTTCAGGTTTGTTCCTCTTATGTGGTTTATCATGATCTGTAGCTTTCCATTTATTTTGTTCTTTTTCTCGCTTGGTCATTGCTTTGTCTTAGGCTTGCACGTTTTAGCTTTCATCTTTCGTTTGCTCCTGTCTTCACTGCTTTACAGTTCTTGAGATTTTTCTATCGCGATTTTGGCTACTTGACTTGCCTCCTTCAAGGTTTCTTTTTTTGGAGTTTTGTTTGCGTGTGCTGTATACTTGGGGGAGGAACCTCTAGATTTTCTTTTGAGTGGGTTATATTTTGCATTGAGTAGGGATCCTCCCGCCGTCCTTTGTAATCTTTTTTTTCGATGAATAAAAATCCTTCCGGAGTTCCTTAAAAAAAGTAAAAAAATCTAACACTTAACTTTAAATTTTATATTTATACGATCCAAATCTTTAATATCATGTAAGAAATACCACCATTTTAACTTTTAACCAGTAAAATACACTTTTTCATGCATAATAAAGGTGATGTATGCAAAAGATGACATATAGGTGTTATATATGTAAATACATAAGAATTGATTGTTTTCATGCATAATAAAGGTGATGTATGTAAAAGATGACATATAGGTTTTATATATGTCAATACATAAGAATTGATTGGTATGTATGCAAATCATATTACAAAAGAAAATGTTATATAATTTTAGTGAATGAGTTTGCTAGAAAAATTGTTTACAATCACGATGCAGAATGATAAGCATGTGCCTGCAGGTGACCATGCAAACGATTTGATAAGAGCAATTTATAGGTTGATTTGAAGGAAGTTGCAGTGAAAAGCTTGCCTGCTATTTCATTAGCTTGAGTGTTATCACATGTGTTTGTAAAGTTATAAGAGAAATCTATTGTGCAGGCCTTCTAACTATGGCATAGGTCTTTCTCCCAACAATTAGGCCTTATCAGAGAAATCTATAGCGTAGGCTTTGTAAGGTGTTGAGTAGAGCCTATGAGACATGATGCACGTCAGATTAAATACAATTATGAGGCAAGTTTTTTAAGGGTCCATTGCAACTTAAAGTCTTAAAGATTGTGAAGCATATATTTGACTTTGAGATAAATTTTGTAAATGTTGATTGCAATAGAAGCCAATGTTGCAACATAGATCCTATGTGAAACAATTGTGGCATAAGCATGCATGGTGGTGTTGTACTTGCATAATTGATTGATGGTAGGGTTTTATGAAGCATTTGAGTGATGTCTATAGAAATCTCCTAAATGAATTGAAGGAGAAACTATTTATGAAAAATGATTAAGGGGTTGCCCAATATTGTTAGCCCATCTAGTAAGTAGTATAGCCAATGAATATTCCTTGGTGGTTATTTGGAATAATTTTATTTTATTTTTATATTTTGATATGAAATAAATTATCAAAAGATCCAAAATATTTTGTTAATTTTATAAAAATAAAACACTCAAAGATTTATTCTGATTATTTTTAAAATTAACCCCAAAACATAATTTTTAAACAATCAATATTGCTTTCTTAGTTAAAAAAATTAGGCTGCTTTCAAAATAGGGGAAAGCAAAAGGAGGAAAATGCATGGCCGAGATTAGGGCTGTCAAAACGGCTCGTTGTTCGTGAATAGCTCGTGTTCGGCTCTTTAAAAAGCTCGTGTTCGGCTCGTTCGCTAAGTTAACAAGCCGAACACGAACAACACAGACAAATATTTGTTCTTTCGTGTTCGGCTCGTTTTGGCGCGAAATACTACTAATCAATTATATATATATATCCTTGATGAGTAGTCTTTTTTAAAAATTTAGTTGACTACAAAGCTACAAAGGTTTATAATCAATAAAAGTATTAATGAATTAAATAGAATAAAAATTATTAAATTAGATTCAAATGATCTTTTACATCTTTTCCCAATCCTTAACATCTGATGGCTACGTGATTAGAGTTGTCAAAATGACTCTTTGTTCGTGAACAACTCGTGTTCGGCTCATTTGCTTAGCGAGCTGAACACGAGTTGAGCCTGAGCTCGCTTAGAACTGATTAAAAAATGGGCATTTGCATGCATAGTTCCCAATTCCTATGTATTTGCATATCTAACATCTAAATTTTATAATTTATATTTACACCATAATAAATTTTCATATCACATTAAAAATATCATTATTTTAAATTTTAAAAAGTGAAATATATTTTTTATATTCCTAAGTAAGGTGATATGTAGTTAAAAATTGAAGTTTAAGTATTAGATATGTAAATATATAAAAATTGAGTGGAATATATATAAATCTTCCAAAAATAAAATAAAAAGAAAATTACCCACAGAACGGTGCCATCAAAACACTTGGATCTAACTATTTTTGTCCACTTTCGGCCAACTTAGGCCAGAATTTATAAAAACTAAATATGTGCAAGATATTTTCGTTGTTAATTCATTTTAAGAGAAATTTTTTGAATTTTTGAAATTGATATGTGATGGTAGATAATTATTTAAAATGTTAGACTTGCACAAAATTCAGCACACACTCAAATAATAAATGAGACATGTAGAAAAAAAAAATTTTTTTTTCTTGAAAAAGCTGTAAAAAAAACTACGGTGTCTAGCCCAATCATTAAAAATCCACTGTTACTTGATGTGTACATGTACAGGCTCTTGTCCCACAACTGGGAAAATGTCACACAATTACTACGTTGTATGCATGAGGACTTGTTACACAAAGGTCAGGAGCTGTTGCTGTTGTCGGAACTTCGGAACACCCTCTTCAAAGTGTGTCGTTGTGCGGTGTTCAGGACGAGACACTACGCCGTAGAACTCTCTATTGCTCCACGATGTTGGCCGCTACTCTACGTAGTGTTTTGTTACTCTACAATGTTGGTCACTGCTCTATGTAGTATTTCGTTACTTTGAAACATTGGTTATCGTTCAACAAGGTGCTTTGTTGCTTCACAACATCGGTTGATGCTTCAAATAGTGCTTCATTGCAAAGAGCAGAGGGTGGATTATGGTCATTGATGGAGGCCGGCGAGCAGTGGCCGGCAGTTGTTGGTGATCACATGAGTAGCATCAGATCTTCGGTGCAATAAAGTGGTCTTTAGCTTCTCGTCTCGATCATCTTCCAAGCTTAGATCTTCGTCCCCTTTCACAAAGGGGGTATGACTCCATTTACAAAGTCTAGGAGAGGCCTCACAAATAAATAAAGAACTGGATCACTCAATCGGACGACCCAGAGAGATCGCCTTGATCAGACGGAGTTCTGCAGACACTTGAGTGCCTTAACAATGTTAGAATTGAGTGATTTGAGCTTGTTAGATTTGTCTTGTCGAAACACTCGATTTGAATATTAGCTTTTTAGAGTTGGAATCAATTTAACCTTTAGAAATCAGAAGCTTCTAAAAATGGTTTAACGACTCGAACTGTGATTGATTTGACTTGAATTAGATCAATTTTGATGTCATTTTATTCATCTTATTGCGTCAATCAATTTTATGAGTTTCTGAAATCAAAATTTTGGATTTTTTTTAATTGAAGTTTGGATATTCTCTCTCTTAGCTCTTAAGTCGATTGGCAGGCATGCATTTATCCCTTCCCACTCGCCCTGTGTTCGAGCCTTCATGCCTCCAAATATTTTTACCAGTGGTTGCAGTGTGCCATGGGCAGACAGGATGGCGGCTAAAGGTGGGAGTGCATAGGAGTTGGAGCTGGTTTTGATAATCTGGTCATACAGGCCATATGCGAGTGCAGAGCTAACAGGAGGCTCAACGGATTGTGGAACTGACCGAAGCTGCGGCCCGATGGGCTGGAGTGGGCGTGTAGCCCAACGGGTCATACCAACCCATGTGATCCTTTGGACACATAGCTCAGTAGGAACTGTTGCACGAGAACGCCGATAGTCCAGCGTCAGGGATCAATTTAGCAGAACTGCAAGATCTACCTAAAAGCAATCACATGGATCGTGATCTGTGGATGAAGCGGTCGTGGGACGACCTTTGATTTGTTTGAGTCAGACGATTTGAGTTGTGCTTGTAGTATAAGCAAGATTTGAGCCATTTGTGCATATTTTGAAGGTTTTTTTTTATTTTAGGCCTATAGATAGACAAGAAAGAGAAGAAAGAATTTGGAGTCTTCCAGTCATGCTCTCGGTGGGGATTCTCCTTGTCTCCCCGTCACACATTCCAGAGAGAATTTTTCATGGATAAAAATTGGAGTCTCCCTACCGTGCATTCTAGAGAAGATTCTTTGTAAAGGAAAAAATAAGTTTCCTTGCCACACATTCCAGAAGACATTCTTCTTAAAGAAATATTGGAGTCTCCTCATCGTGCATTCCTGAGGGAATTTTTTGTGAAAAAATGATGCAGTATCCTTGCTGAGTATTTAGAAAGGTTTCTTTGTTAAGGAAAAGTTGGAACTTCCGTGTTGTGCATTCTGGAGGTGATCCTTTGAGTAGAAAAATTGGATTCTTCTCACCATGCATTTTGGAGAAGTTTCTTCATGAAGTAAAATTAGAGTGTCCTTACCATGTTGTCTAGAAGAGCTTTCACACATTCGAGAGTGGATTCTTCATGAAGAAGACTTAGAGTCTCTCTATAGCACATCCTGGAGAGATTTTTCATGAAGGAAAGTTGGAGTCTCCATACCACATATTTTGGATTGGATTATTAGCTAACAAAGTTTGGAGTATTCACACTGCACATTATTGAGGGGATTCTTGTTGCTACTGAGCTGTTGTTTTTTATATAATTTTGTTCCTTTAATATCAATGGAAGTACTAGAATTTTGATGAGGCGATGCTAATACCATCCATAGCTGCGCTATCTCTTTTTTCGTGGGAATGGAAGACTAAGCTTGAAAAGATCAGTCACCTCCTTGACAAGCACAAAAAAAGTGAATAACTTCTCGATTAGAATGCTAACACTTTGCAATATTTTCAAGTGAGATGTTGACTCTTGAAGAAGAGAATATGAAGTTGTGGACCTCTTGTCAATGAGGAGGATGTTTTAGTGGGTCAATGTCTTCTTTCTACTAACTTATTGTAGCATTTGTATCAATGTGTGTTGGTATTTATACCCTTTCAATCACCTGATATGGCATTTGTACACAGTGAAAATGTGTTTGTCTATATTGCACTTTTCCGTACATCAACTTTTCCGTCATAAGAGATAAAGAATTCTAAAACAATTGAATCAAATATACCCCAAGTAGAGTATTTTCCCCTATTAGGAGCTTAATAAAATTGAGCTTTTCTATGGTCCATAACTCTTAATCTTCTCAAACTTTTTGAGTAAGTAAAACCTTATAAAGCTGATAGCCCCTTAAGAATTTTTGACGTATATATGCCTTCTAAGGCTTATAGCCTTCTGAGACTTATAGCCTTCAGAGAGTTTTAATGTAGGCTCGTAGACTTTTGAGATTTTTTAGTGGAGACCATGTCAAATAGTAGCTCTCAGGGAGTCTTTCTAGTAAGGATCTTGTATGCTACCAACTTCCTTTTGAGAGGTATGAGTGGAGACCTTATCAGTCACTTTCCCTCAAGGGATCATTATAGTATGGAATGTAATCACTATTATTTTCCCATTGAGACTTGCATCATGGGCTTAACTGTCAGGGGCAAAGGTGGAGACACTGTCTGCCACTTGCCCTCAAGGAGATTTTTAGTGAGAAATGTATTTATTAATTGATTTCCATTGACACTTTCCTTCTAAGCTCATCTCCTAGAGGTATAAGTAGAGACCTTTTCTTCCACTTGCTCATAATGAGTCTTTTTATAAATAAAATCTTTCTTGAGAGAATAAAGAAAGTTTCATTAATAATAAAGAAAATTCATTGAACAATAGTTCATTAAAGCAATATGAGAGATTCTTGCTAGAAATAAAATTAGAAACTTATATGTTAGGGTAAAAGAAAAAAAAAATAATTTTACTTAGATCAACTGTACTTCTCATTCAATAATCCCAACAATTATCTTCTGATACTCCTTACGCTATTCTTGTAAGTAGCAGTTCAAGTGACCATGATGTATCAGATGTTCCATCTCTTTCCTTCAGCGAAAACATCTTTCTGTTGAATGTCTTTTTATATTGTGGAAATGATAATATTGAGAATGGTCTCCACTGTATGAATTATTTAGCGGCCTTGCCACTGAGCAACCTCTTCATCCCTAATGGTCATCAGGTTGCTGAAACATGATGTGTTGAGTGATATATGCTCCTTTTTTGATCGGGGTTCATGTTGCTGGTTTGTAGGTAGAAGAGAGATATCATTATTCCTTTGCAGTTTGAACTTCTTTTGTTATGAGGTTTGATCAACATTCCTTGGGTTTTTCTTATGCATGCCCCAAAATCGTTTGAATTACTCATTGTGTGCGCTGATGGCTTTATATATAGTGATTTGAGCTTCAACATACTGAATAAGGTCAGCGTGAGAGGGGGCCTTCCCCTTAGCAATGATGAATAGAAATGTACTGGGTGAAGCACTCTAAGGAAAACTACTTATTGCAATTCCAGATCCACCTCTGAAATCTAATGAGCTTCAATGAACAATATGTGTTAATCCTTGTGCAAACCTCTCTCATTCTTGCACATTTTAAGAGATGGGATGAATCTTTCAAGATCCTTTTAATTGATATGAGCTGCTTAACAAATAGCCTGACAAGCTCATTGAAGGTATTGATAGTGCCCCCGTAAGAGTGTAGAACCAGTCGCGAGCTTAACCCACAAAAGTGGAAGGAAACATTTGACAGGGAAGCATAGAAGAGGTTGTTGACCTCATTTTTAGTTGAGGTCTAGCTTTTCCTCTTTAGTAGCCTAGGGTCTAGCCATAGAACTTTCCTGTTGACTATTCCTAGAGGACTAGAAAAGGAACCCACAACATTACAAATTCTAAACTTTTCTTTGCTGAACTTGAAGTTCCACATATTGGTCCTAACCTCTAGCACTTAATAGGTGGGGTCAGTATGGAGGAGCTCAAGGGGAGTCTCCCTATGATGATCAAAGCTTAGGATTAACCATGGGTGGTCTGGTCTTGGCTAGGTTAGCTTGTTCACACACCCAAACCTCAGGACCCCTTGACTTGTTCTTCTAACTCCTTTTGGAGACCTCATATGGGGAGAACATATAGTTGTGTAAAATTTATATAATTGACTCCACTTTACAACGGTGACAAAATCTTGATGTTGTATTTTATAAATAATAACGTTAAGCACTTAATATTGGGACTCTACGTAACTATACATATCATTATCAAGTAATATAAGATTTTCTATTTATGTCCCAAATATCGATCCCACGAGGAAGGTTTAAATTTGAAGTGATAAATTAACTAAGAAATTTACAGAAATAAAACAAAATTACTGTCACTAATTTTGTATGTTTGAGATACTATCAGAACTAAATTATTAACTACTAACAAAATTTTAATGCAAAATTTAAAACAATAACTACTAAACTATGTTTATGTGATGAAATTTTCTAATATGAAAAAACATCCTTCCCACTACAATGAGTTTCTGGTGCTGGTGAAATGAGATGATGGTTTAAATATGTATTGTGCCAAATAAGAGAAATTTTAATTCTCTACCCTGATTTAGTGTTATAGAAAATCATTGGCTAATCTTAGGTTTAGTACTTAAATCAGTGGCTAGGCTAGGAGGATACTGACTCCTACTCCAGAGCTCCCACTTCCCTTCCCCTGAAGGCTAACTCTCGCTTTAGTTCTTAAACACTAAGATTGAATTGGGGATTTTAGTTTGTCACCCTAAAATCTCTAATTCTACACCCAATAATGTATATTTCCCTATTTATTTGCACTTAATTCTATGAACAAAATACCCCTTCATAGAATAAATGTGACTCCCCACTCTGTTGTAGAACTCGTACTTCATTTCCCGGATCATATGTTTCACAACATATTTTAACAATTCAATTGGCCTAATCAAAAAGTAAATTAAGAGCGGAGTTGAAAAACCATCACAATTTATTTTATATTTTAACATTGACACATCCAAATTATCTCTTCATTTCACCATATCTCAGAGTAGGGAGAAAGATAAAGGAAACTACTCTGACTTCATGAAAAAGATACAACAAAACACAAATTTAAAAGACCTTGGTTCTATTTCATCTCTTCAACAAGTTTAGTACCAAAAATAATAAACAAACTACACTTATCCAAAACTCTTTCTCAAAGCAAATCCCTTATAGGCTCTCTTAGGAAATGAAGGAAGAAGAAATCCCTCACTACCCTTCCTCTCCAACACTCTTAGAGAAGAATTCACAAAAACTCAAAACTATAAAGAAAATAAATGAATAATGGTGTGGAATGGCGAAGAAGAAAATGGAAAGTGGTTAAGGTTATGAAGGGGCTCGAAGAGGTGAAGGAGTAGAGGAGGAGAGCGAAGATAGTCTTTTCTGATCAATTTTAGCTCTAAATAGAGCCTAAGGTCGATTTTTCAATAGTGCATCCAAAAACTCTTCAAAAAGCGTCCAAATTTATCGAATCTTCTAAAAACAGGGTCTCCACTGACACAGACACCATTGACGCCCATTCTGGCAACGTCGGTGGCAGTGGCCCGTGAATATAATCCATGCTCTCTATCAAACAGCGCTGTCGGCGCCCAGTCTGGCGCCGTCGGCGCTGAACAATTTTTTAAAAATTTTATTTTGCCTCCAAATTTCATTTTTTTCCTTCCTTTTTGCTCCAAGTCCTAAAAATCAATAACCTACAATAAAACATGAAATATATCTTCTTTTAAAGTTCAATATCACAAAAAATGAGTATAAAATATGTGTCTAAAAATACATATATTTTTTTATGTATTAGACCTATACCCCTAGTCCTTGGCTAAGAGGGTTAGGACAACATATTAAGTATCTAAAATGAGTCTTCATATGACTCCTATTGGTTTGACATAACTTCATGACTTACTTGCTCATCCTAGCCCAAAATCACCAAATTACCAAAATACTCCAACAAACCTAATTTTGGCCAAAATTCTCAAAAATGTCCAAAACACCCAAATTTGTCCAAAAGTCAATTCAAATCACTCACCACTACCTAAATTGGCCAAAATTGACCAAAATTCTAAATTTCCCGAAATACTCCCAAATTTGCCAAAATTACCAAAATACCCCTCATGACCCAAAATTTTCAAAAATTTCCGAAATTCCAAAACCATTACAAATATTCCTAGTTTCAATTTTGAACCAACACATTGACCCAATTTTATCAAAAACCCCAAATTGCCCTTAAATGCCAAATTCACCAAATTAATCTCAATCTTAGCCCAATTGACCACAATCTTGCCCAATTTCAATTCTAAACTCAAACTCAACATACTTGATACCGATTGAAACCAAACCTAAACTCAATTTGACTCACTTGCAAGCCCAATTTCACCCAAATCAAAAAACCCCAATTTTGACCATATGTCCAAATCCGCGAAATTGACCTTCCAATTTAATTCAAAATCACTTGAGACCCTTTCAAAACTCTTCATGACATCTCCCTACATCAAATTAAACATTTGATTGACTCAAACTTTAGCCTAAATTCATTCCCAATTTTAGAAGCCCAAGCCCGCCATGTTTAATTCCAAAAGCCCATATGACAATTTCCCCTCTTCATCCATTTAATCAAAATCATTCCCTAAGTTTTAAATTCATGATCAAATCATTCCAAATCAAGCCTCATGAAAAACTCCAACAAAATACCCCATAATTCCAAAATCCTTCCTCATGCAAGATCACCAAGCGAAAAGAAACAATGAAGTCATTCCCAAGCCATAGGTGAGCCATGTAAGCCTTGCCACATCACCAAGCTATCAATGGCAAGAGGACAAGCCACTTTCAAGCTTCCTTAAAAATATTTTAACCCTTTTAATGACACACTTAAAGCCATGCTTAGTCCAAATCCCTTGAATGGTGACTCCTCCTCACTAATTAAGTTGAACCACCTGATTCTCCTCAGCACCCAAACCTTCATTGGTGGGTGAACCCAATCCCAAATTATGTTTTAGTCCAAATTGACCCAAAATGACACTTCTCCCATTCCTCTTTAATCCAAAACCTTTACACATGACCAACCCCAATTAACTTCACCAAAACCAAGCTCTGATCCCCCTGACCAAATGGTGACCTGACCATGGCCGGCCAACCACCTTGGCTACCGGAAAACACCATGGCTAAGGAAGCCCATATGGGCAAAACCCAAAATTGAACCCATCCAAGTGACATCAACCCAAATGGAGATTGGATCCTTTCTTCCCTCCATCTAGACAACACTCCAACCACCTCAGCTTGGCTTGAGAGCCACCATGACCTCCTCTATTTAAACTCACCCTCCACGACCAAGGGGGGAGAGCTTGAAATTCCTTGGGGAGACTGTGCCAATTTGATCCCAGAGCTTCTTCAAGACCCACTGAGCTCAATTCAACCACCCTCAAACCCACTATCTGAGCTCAATTTTGGAGCTCAAAATCAAGCCCAAAAAAAGACATCCCTATAGACTCCACCAAATTCAAATTAATTGCACCCATACCATCCCTTGAGTGAGAGAAGAAGATCTCCATAGAAGCCCCATCACCAGACCACCTTAAGGTGGACTTTGATCAACACCCCAAATCGGCCTTGGTCAAAATCATACATAGGCATTTCACCATAGCTTGAGGCTTCATCTAGGAGCTCATTGGACTCAAAGCAAACTTTTGGAAGCACCCAATCGATGCCACACCTCTTGGGCAAATGTATTGAACTCTCCTCTTAAACCGAGCCTATTTTAATTCTCCATGCTTATAGAACTGATTTAAGGTTTGATTAACCGTATGGATATGTTCTCCTAGTCAAGACGAGTCTATAAGAACAAACCACACATAATTTGGTTAAGTATTGAGCGAGATATTAAGGCTAGAAATTGAATGGTTCACAGGTTGAGGGACATGGGGACGATGAAGAAGAGTCGTCCAATCACGCATGTATCGGACAGATGACTGAGATCGCGTTGAATGAAGTCTCGGTGCGTATACAGCGGGCTGACTCAGTTGGCGGTGCCCAACCATAAGCGGACGCATGCGTGGTTCAAAGCTATCTAGGATGTGCTGGCGCTGAGCTGGATAAGTAGATAAATAAGGATTTTCTTATTTATTTAAATGACTAGAACTTCAAAAATTCATATCTTGGTGTAGAAAAATCATAAAAATAAAATAAAAATTCCTTCTTGCTCAGTGAATAGAGGAGAACAATGTGAAAATGATTTCATATCTGTTTGATGCATGTATGATTTTCAATTAGTTAAATGGTGTTTTTCTTATTTGGATTCTCCATTTGCACAGACATTTCATCATAGCATGGGACCATGGGGCTTTTGATGTCTCTATTGTTGGACATCTCTCCTGATTTTTCCAAGGTCATGGGGCTTCTCTAACTAGAGATATCTAATTTTCAAGTTAATGGTCCCTATATTGGTGTAAAAATTATATTAATTAAAATATTAATAAAAATACAAAACTTGTTTTTGTTAGGTTTACTATGGTCAGAGGACCATAGGAAAAATATAAGCTTGGTCTAACTCATTAAAAATAACCCTAATTGTCACCAACCCCTAAAAATAAAATAAAATTAATTAGGAGCTATTATAGATGTAAATGATATAAAAACCATTCTCTACTGTAATTAATATCAGAGGAGCTTCCCATAAAATTTTCAAGTCAATTGGAGTTAATTTGATCCCTTAAATGAACCAATTAAATGAAATGACATTTTCGGCATTAAAATAATTATAATAATTAAAATACAATTTTTAAAATCACTAAATTGGTTTTGGGAGTTCCTTATAACCAGGGGAACCTAAGAAAAATAAAATTAGAATTAAAATAAATACTTCATTTTTTAGCTATTTTTTTAGGCATTTAAATAATTAAAAAATAATTTAAAATCATAAAAATTTCAAAATTATCAAAACACACTACAATGTCACATTTAACTTTCTGGTCACTTGAGAACAATTAAAATAATTTTCCTAATTTTCAAAGTCAAGATATTAATTTTAATTCAATTTTCCATTAAAATAATTCTAATAACTAAAATATAAATAAAAAAATTAGAAACTTATTTCTTTGCGTTCCCTAAGCTCAGAGAGATTTAATAAAAATATAAAACTTAATTTTCCACTTAAATAAAATTTTATATTTAATTAATACTCAAAAAAAAACAAATAATGCTAATAATTAAATTTAAACTCTCAAAATCATGAAAATCAGTCCATGTGGTTCTCTATCCTAGGTGAACCTCCAATAATTTTCTTATGAATAGAAGTCTTATTTTAGTTGAGTTATTGAGTTTTCATTGAAAATCTCTATTTTTGCATAAAAAAATAATTATAAAATTAAATAAATTCAGAAAAATCACATTTTCTCATCTGATGTTTTAATTGACCCATGGGTAGATTATCATAAAAATTTCAAGGTCATTTGCATTAAATTTGATAAATTATGATGTGTTAGGTCCTTATGGGCAAAATGGTAATTTTGATGATTTGGCCTTAATTAATATTTATGCTTAATTAAAAATGGGAATTGGGCAATGAATGATCTTAATTAATAAGATTAAGTGATTGAAACATAAAGGGTTAAGTGGTAGAAACCAATCTCACTTTTCTCCCATTAAAGGAGAAATTGACAATTTCCATAAATTACTTTAATTTGGAAGATAATGAAAATTAAATGATCCTTAAGGTTAGGGGTTGATCGTGGAAGTAAATAAGTCATTAATTCAACACCCCTTAATTGGTGTTCAAATGATAATACAAAACTCTGATAAAAAAAATTGCACTTGCATATTTAACTTTTCCTAAAATTGCAAACATACCTATTAAGTCTTAAGGGCTTGGTAGTGAGCTAAGATAAATCAAATTTGATTAATATGGATTAGAAAAGATGATAAAATTAATTATAAATATATTTGAAACACAACAAGCCCATCTTAAAAAAAATCAAATCGGCTAAGCTTCTTAATTAAGTCAATTTGCCCCATTAAGACCTTCACCCACATAATTTCTAAATAAAATATCAAGTGATAATTAACCCATCCTTAGAGTTGGCTAGAACATCTGGTCATTGAGCATAAGGTTATGATAAAGATGAGTTATTGAGCAACATGATGAGTTTGAAAGAACTCGAGACTTTTCAAGAGATTGTGAGATGTCCGGGGCCCGGTCCCTGGATCTTTCTCAAACTCTTTTGGATACCTTGAAGCACGATTAAACTCATTATGCCTTGCCAGAGAAATTGTCTATGTAACTAAATGAATATGACCCACCAAGTTATGACATATGATTCGGTAGGCCCGTAACGAACCATCAAGTAATGACATATGATTCAGTAGGCCTGTGTACCTAAATAAATGTTTACCTGCAAAAGATACAAAAGTTTCAGGTGGAGGAACAAAAACGCTTAACAGGTACGCTTTCATAGTTTACAATACCTTCCTTTCCTACACTTTCTTTACTGCAGTTTTCATGCTTGTAAACTTACATGTTAACTAACAAATATCACCCTGCATGTAAAAACCAAAACTTTAGGATAGCAACAAAATTGAAACCAAAATCAAAATTAAAATCAAAACAAGATAAAATTAACCTCAACAACAGTCAAAATATAAGACAACTCAAAATTTAATCACAAACAAAACAAAACAAAAATTGTAACTAAATTAAAATGTCCCTATCGGATGATCGGGAATCCCACAAAGGAGGTAACCTACGGTTGCTAAAGAGACTTCCCACGGTCTAAATGAAAGTATGAAACTCATTAAGTTGAGTTTAATAAATTCATTTAGACTAAGTGAATCTGAAAGAAAATAGTGGTGATCGAACGAGGGAACCGTAGGATCCTAACCGGTGTCTCTCTAATCAACTTTAACATCCCCCATGACATTTAAATAACCATAACCTTAGCAAACATTTGATTTAACATCAAGACTCGACACATTAGAAAAATAAAACTTGATACGATGAGGAGCTTAGAGCTAGCATTGTGGGCAACACGACTATCTTCAACAACAAAATAAGTCTACACCAGCTTAACCATTCTTTAAGATTAAACAGCTAAGCTATAGGACTTCGAGGTTGTTTGCCTAGTGCTACACAAATCCTTAACTTTTCTTTAGGCCTTTGTATAACCCTGTTGTACAATATAAGCCCTAACTTGTTTTAGGACTTCGAAGTTATCGTTCATCACATCCTAAATCCTCATATCTTCCAGGCTATTTGTGTGATCATTTTACACGAATGTAATCCCTAATTAATAAAATTAGCATGATGAAACACTTAAATATTTCTTCTGTAAATTGAAGCCAAACAATATGATAGCTTGGGAAGTCATCGAGGTTCTCCTCAGAATCTATGACGTCCCCTAGTTCTTCTTCCTTTGGATTCAAAAATAAAATGTTCCAAATTGGAGCCATTTATCTTTCACCCTCTTTCTCTGATCTCCTTGAAAAGTTGTCCTTTGAAATTTCTCAAAGATAATATTTCCTGATTTTTATTGAGAGTTTTCTTAGGTGACTTCAGTTATCTCAGATGTAATTAACTATAAGGGCTTAAGGTATATTGCTCTTTCATCTAAACTTTGAAAGATATGGGATCAGTTTGATTTCATATTTTTCTAAACTTAGTATATATATAAATTAAATGCCCCCCCGAAGCAAGCGATGTGATTTTCATTCCGGCGATCGGTAGCTTCCACAAGACGACCCCCCCTAAAATTGTGCTGACAGAGGCACATTGAATGTGCCTAAGGGTTCGATAATGGTCAACTTGATCATAAACCCACTAGGTTGGGGTGTTGGAGGATAACTTCAGCTAAGAGTGAACACTCTTGAAATTTGCGATGAACGGGTAAGTGATCCATATCCCCCAAAGGGAACTCTTTTTGAACAAGACGTTATAACTCATCATGAATCAAGTTCTTAAAAGTGATAGAGAAATGTGTTGTGCCAAATTTTTTGTGAGCTTGCATGGTTACCAGTTGGTGTAGCTATGCGGGACTGATGAGTGGGACTCGCAGTATCGAGAAGGTTGGTGTCACGAAGAAAAAAGGTTTTATCGCGAGGAGGTAGTTCAATACAATGTACCCAATAGGGGTATTTCTCGATAGTTGTTGAACTGGTTGTGTGGTCATCTATTATTAGCCTCATGTAGGAGTTGAAAGATCTCATTCTGTGACTCCTCCATCATGTACACTCAATCCTCTAAAGAGGGATCCGTTGCAACTTCACCAACAGGATAACACCTTCCAATGTTGGAAGCAGTAGAGACCTGACATTCTTTTCTCCATAATTGCCCTTTGGAATGATGGGTGTTAGAGCAAGAAGCTCCATTGTTGCGAGTATTGCGTATGGTGGTCATTCATAAAGTTTCACCATGTTTTTTGGTGGTCGGATTGCCTTTCCCATAGACAACACCAAATTGATGTGTGTTAGAAAAATTGCGCTGGTAAAGTGATTAGTGTTACATGAAATGCAACACATACTCAAATAATAAAGATGACAAGTAGAGACGTCAGAGATTTTTATGTGAAAAACTTGGAGAGAAAAAAAATCATGGGACGTTACCCAGTAAGAAATAATTTTCTATAGCCTGATGAGTACATATACGTGCTCTTGTCCCACGAGTGGGAAAATGTCACACAATTACATTTTTCGTATGGAGGACTTGTTGTACAACAATCAAAAGCAGTTGTCATTGCCAAAATTCTGGTACATCGTCTTCGAAGTGCGTAGTTGTGAGATGTTCATAACAACATGCTGCCTTATAATATTGGTCGTGACTCTACACAGTGCTTCTTTATTCTGTAACATTGGATACTTCTCTACACGGTGCTTCGTTATTTCACAACATTGGTCATTACTCAATATGGTGCTTCATTGCTCCACAACGCCGGTCCTACCCCACACAGTGTTTCGTTGTTCTACAACGTCGGTCATTGCTCCTTACAACTCTTCATTGCAATGAGCATGGGGCTGCTGACGGTGATCAATGGCGGCTGACAAACAGTTGTTGGTGGCCACAGGAGTGGGAAGCATTTGCCTGATCTTCGGTGCAGAACATTGGATTTTAGCTCTTTCTCTTTTTGATCTTTCTCCAAGCTCAGGTTTTCGTCTCTTTTCATGATAGAGATAGTGCTATATTTATAGAGTCTAGGAGAGACATCCCAACAAATAAGGAAAAAATCTTGATCACTCCATCGGACAACCCATAAAAATTCTTTTGATCGAACAACATTTTGCGGATTTTTGAGTTCCTTAACAAATTCAGAATTGAATGATCTTAAACTTGTTGGATTCGTCTCATCGAGACACTCATTTGACTATAAACTTGTCATATTTAAAATCTGTTTGACTTTTCAATTGGGCACCAAAAGCTTCCAAAAATGGTTTAACGACTCAATGTAGGCTTGATTTGACTCGAATTGAACCAACTTCAGTGTCATTGTGTTCTTCTTGTTAAGCCAGTTAGTTTGACTAGAAGTTTTTTAAAATCAGAATTAAGTATGCTTTTTTTTAAACTCTGGACGTTATTTGGTCAAAAATTTATCCTGAAATTTATGCCGGATTAAAAAATTTTGTTGACGACATATCAAAAATACTAAATATATAAAATTATTATGTTATTAAAAAATTCATTTGATAGCGTCAATATCTTAGTGCAACTTATAAATCTTACAATTTCAAATATTTGAACTAAAAATATTTGAAATCGGAATGGAGGCTATCTAAATTTTATTTTCAACAAAATTTATAGCTAAAATAAATCCAATAAAATAAAAAATCTACCCATCTTAGACTACGTAAAATAAAAAAAAAATAAAAAAATAACTGAAATTTTCACAGTAGATCAAATATATAAAAACAATCATCAAACATTATTTATGGTTATACACGAATGAGTACTTAGACGATATAGGTTTGATACGCCCACAGATTCTTATGGGATTTTTTTGTGGAAATTGCCTTTATTCGATGACATCATATCTTTCTGAACGTATTGTTCAACTAGTTGCAAGCAGGGTTGTAAACGAATCGAACACGAACGAACAAAGCTTGTGTTCGTGTTCGATTCGTTTAAAATTTAGTTTGTTTGAAATAAACTCGTGTTCGTTTCTTAACGAACGAGCCGAACACAAACCGAACACGAGCTGTTCGCGAACGACGAGCCAGTTTGACATCCCTAATATTAATATATAAAAATAATATTATATATTAATTATATAACTTATATTATATAAATATACAATATCTATATTAGTATATTACTACTATAGTATATTAATATATTATTATTATTATTTTATTATATATTATAATTTATAAAATTTAATGTTTTAAAATATAATAAATTTTTTATATATAATTATTTTATATTATTTTATATTTCAAACAATAACAATTCGAACACGAACGAACGCATCACTGTTCGTGTTTGGTTCGTTTAACTAACCGAACGAAAAAAATTTGTTCGTGTTTGTCTCGTTTACTTATCGAACGAATCGAACACGAACTCGTTGACGAACCAAACAGGAACTGTTCGCGAACAACGAGCTTTTTTGACAGCCCTAGTTGCAAGGAAGATGCAGATCCATTGGGGCGACTGTCCTCTAGCAAATAAATTAATGTAAGATTTTCATACATATCCTTCAATTCTTGGTTATTTACACATAACTAACATCTAACTTTTAAAATTTACATACATGCCATCTTACCTATAATTCAAGGTCTATCTCACTCTTTAAAGGTTAAAATACTGATATTTTTAACGTGATGTAAGAGATTTGGGTGGTATGAATATAAAAAATAAAATTTGGGTGTTATATATGTAATTACATAGAAATTTAAGTTAGTGTCATGATAAAGAATGAACAATTATGAGATAAATAATAATAAAAAAACGAACATCTCAACATGCCTGGACTCTTAAACTTGCATATGCAAAAGTAATTAAGGGTCCGTTTGTGGCAGCTTGTGCGTTTCATGATAAGCTGCTTATCCACGGACCGGCCGCAGGGGTCGACCCGCGGCCTGCGTTTCATGTAAAAACCCAAATACAGTTTCGGACAAGCTGACCATGTTGAAAACGCCGCCCACACTTATAAGCTGCCCCAAACGGACCCTAAAACCCTGGCCCTAGATGTTATTTGCGTATTTTATTCATTTCATCAGTAAATCCAATGCAGTTTAGGGTTCCAAGTTGACAGATTGAATTTTTTGCTTGATAAGCAGACCTTCATTTTAAGGCCAGTGAATGCAGATGGTGCTTAAGCGACCGTGTTGAAATTAAGATTTGAAGGAGATGTGTCATAAGAAGATGGCATCAGTAGCTCATGGCACTTACACCATCAAGAAAGTTCTATTGATTCATAGTATGAAGCATGATCTAATAAACATTAGCTAATTATCTGGTAATATATATCATGTTCACTTTTTTCTTTTTATGTTCAATATTTAATTGAATTGAAGGTGAAGTATAATTTAATGATTGTACATACAATTTATAATTTTTTTACTTAGTATGCTAATTGCTAATAATATGAAGTATTTAAAAATACTACACTAACTCATGGCTTTCACATAGAAATTTTTTGTCACACAACCATCATATTGTATCTACATTAGTTAGACATGAATTAGTAGTAGGCTTACCAAAGTAGTATTACTCTAAGAATCACCAAGGTGTTAATTATTAACTAATGAGATATAGGTTTTATGAGATTTTAATCTGCCACATTAAAAACTATGCCATTTTATGGGCTTTTTTTTGGGAGAGCTTTTATGAATTCTACAGCACACACCATCGGCTCAATCGATAACCTTTGCCTAGTGGGTGTTATGACATCTCAGCTTTGGAAGACTTATTGTCAGGAGTGCTCTTTTTGTTGAACAGAAGTACACAGATCTTAGCCCAAGGTTGTTGTTAGGAACATTTATTTTGCTTCCCTAGTTCTGCTTGGATGGAGTCCTTACATAGAACCCCACTGTAAATTCTTATGTACAAAATTCTTATGAATTTACATTTCTAGCATTTATAATTTCATATTTATATTTATAAAACTTTGGTGCCATAAATGTATGCATGAAAAATGTGAAGTTCACTTTTTTAAAAAAAGTGTGATGGTATTTTTAATGTGATGTTAAAATGATAAGTGTTAGTCATGCAAATATGAAAATTTAGGTGTTATGTAAATAGATAAAAATTGTGTGCATATGTAAATGTCACTTAAAAATAATAGAGCTATTAAAATTTCTTTACTTGATTTATTATGCATTTAGACAGATATTTCAAAAATTGCTATCTATGTTTAATGTTGAGATAAACAATTAAATTAGATAGACTAATAATCTTTCAGCCCCTAAGAGGATGAAAAGACTATTTTGTACACCTAGAAATGAATTTGATTCAACAGTGAGACCAATTTAAATTTAGTTGGCCATAAGAAACAAATAATTAGGTATGACAACAGATTTTTAAAGAACTTTTATCATGAAAATTTGATTTAAATATATTATTGCAATTTAAAAATTTGCTTTTGGTTGAGTAAAGTGCTAAAATAATCTTTTAATCATCTATATGAGGTCATTTTAATCCCAAAAAATATTATAGTAGCCATCAAACTCTTTTAATATAGGAAATATTAGATACAAATAATGTAGGTGCGGAATTGCTGGTAATGAGGTGGTATTAGACAAATATAAACTAAGTACTGGTCAATACCACCAAATCCACATGTATATTATTCATACGTAATATTTCTCTTTTCACTCTAGACTAATTCAATCATAATTAAAAATATGAGGACTAAATTGACGTCCCCCCAATATAGATATATATATATATATACTCTCGACACGGTATATATATATATATATATATATATATATATATATTGTTAACAATATAACAAGAATAATAAGGATATGATACACAAGGTAGATCCAACTTATAAAATCCCCTCTGCCTTCAATCTTCTTTTCAAAACAGAGTAGCATCCCCTGTTCTTCTCCTTTTTCAGCCCTCTGCTCCACACCTAAAACGACCAAGCAAGCAACAATGGCGGACGCCTTCCTGACAGTCAAAGGCCACAATGGCCTCCCTCGAATCATCTCCATCCTCTCCTCTCTCCTCGAGCGCATCACCAGCTGGAACGATGATTTCACCGCCTCCGACCACCAGCACTACTCTCCGGGCAGTGCTGTTTCTGCTTTCTCCGGACTCGAGAAACCGCAAATCTCCATTCCTCGTTATCTCGAACGCATCTTTCAATTCGGTCATTGCAGCGCCTCCTGCTTTGCTGTGGCATACATCTACCTTGATCGTTTCCTCCATCTTCATCCCTCAGTTCTTGTTGATTCTCTCAACGTTCATCGCTTCCTTATCACTGCGGTTCTTACTGCTGTTAAGTTCATGGAAGACAGGCAAGCTCTGTTTTTTTTGTTTTCTGCGCTTTTTCAGAGCTTTTTCTTAGAACTTCAAAAGAGGGCTTTTTATGTTAATATAAAGTGAGATTTGGTTGAAATCTGGGAGTGTTTAGAGATTTATGTTCGTTGTTTTTTCTTTTTTTTTTTTTTGAAAGAATTTCTGCTCATTTCTAGTAATTTATTTTTGGTATTTACAGTTTTAAGGGCACCTTCTTCTTCGTCTAGGTTAAGATTTCCTTAGCTGTAATAAACAAGTTGAGGTTTTTGCCATCTAGTGCTTGTTGGGTACTCTTCTCAGGGGGTTCCTCCTTTCACAACTGTCCAACATGACAACTATTGTGTGATCCCAACTCAACTTTTCATAAATAATTAAAGAAAAAAAGCCATTTTTATTTATACCATATAATTCTTATGCATTTACATATCTAATGCCTAAAGCTTGATGTTTACATTTGTATCATCTTGGTATTAAAAATTTATGCTGAAAATATGTATTTCACTTTTAAAAAAATTGTGATGATGGATGTAAAAGCTTTGAGTGTTGTGCATATAAGTAGGTAAGTTTATGTTGGATGTGAAAATATATAAAAATTATGCAGTTTTTATGTAAATGCCCCTATTTTATTTATAAGGACAATTTCCTTATATTTGAGTATGGAGCTCCATTGTTATGTGAGAATAGTGTCATATGAAAAAAAAGAAAAAAAAGATTCAAATTCTCATATATAAGTTAAATATTGCAATTGTCATGATAGCACCTCATAACTACTCATTGAGGTCATCAAGTAATAGAATTTTGAAAGAAAGATGCATTTGGCCCACTAGTTAGTCACTAATTACATGTTAGGTAGAACTGATTGTTCTCCTTTAAGTGCAAAATACATACAAATGAAATAAAAATATGGACATATTTGCAATTCATTTGTATTAAAAAATTGTTTAATTCGGTGATATTAAGTAACAATTAGTATTAATTTTGTTGGTTATAGATACTACAACAATGCTTATTTCGCGAAGGTGGGGGGGATCAGTTTGGCTGAGATGAACTACTTGGAGGTCGATTTTTTATTCGGTTTGAGATTCGATCTCAATGTGACGCCGGTCGTGTTCGCCTCTTACTGCTCGATCCTTGAAAGAGAGTTTGATATGGCTGACCCTCAAATTCCTAGAAGTCTGCATTGTCTTCCTACTGAAGAAGAAAGCAGCAGCAGCCACAAGCACAATGAGCTCATTGTCTGAGAAATGGCTCTTTTTGTTCATAGATGAATGTAAATAGAAGACTTTATTTAGGTATGAGAACAGTTAGTTTGGTGAGTGGTGAATGTGAAGAATGATGTTATTTAAGCTTTTTGTATTTAAATTAATGTGCTTTTTTTCTGATGTTTGTTTCTGTGAGAAACAATTTTGTGAATAATGAGGAGGTTTTCATTGTTGGCTGAGCTTTATATTTCATGTTGGCTTATAGAATAATAAAGAGGGGAATAAGGCTTGTTTATGTCGTGTGAGAGACGAATAGATTGACTTATTTATGTCAATCTGATCTCAATTCTAGCCAAAATTTGAATCAAGTTTCAAGCGGTTAACGATGCAAAAAACTGAAATTTATGTGTTATTATGCAAAAACATAAGAAATGGGTGGTATGTATGTAAATGACCACCCTTTTTTCTATATTCTTAGTGAATGGGCAAAATCATTACAGAGTCAATGAAATTCAATCTACACATACTTTTCGCATGGCAGATCATATTTATCAGCTTGTTTTTCAGCTTGAACATAAAGCATTAGACGCAATAGGAAATTAGGATGGAGAAAAGAGAGAAAAAAGAATAGAAAAAAAAAAAAAATTTCTGGCCGAGTGTTTGTGAGTGCTCTTTCTGGATCTTATGCTGACGGTGCTACAATGTGATATTCTTACTCATTTGTTTGATCATTCGTTGGTCTTTGTTGACCTCCCTTTTTTTGTTACATTGACGCAGAGGCAATTTTATTCATCCGCACTACATCTCCATATATTCATATTTTCCGATCAATATAATGTAGTTTTTTCCTCCAAAAAACAAGCATTAGGTCCCTAAATTTAAATTTAAATCATTTTATAAAGTAGAGACTTGCTTCGTTCTTACTCATTGAAGAACCAGAACTGACCTTCACTTGGGGAAACGTTGTGCTTCGTCTGCAGGGACTAGTCTCTTTAATTACTGACACACCAAAAAATTACCTACATTTTCATATTTATTTTATGCTCAATTTTAATGATTTTTAATGATATTACACTTTAAAGGAAGATATTTTGCATATATTTGGTTTCAGGTATATGAAATGAACTTTTGGAGAAAATGAAGCAAAAATTGTGCAATTTGGAGTAAAAACGAGCAAGAAAGAAAATTATGACTTGACATATTTCGATATGTCTTTCTATGCTTAATCGAATTTACATTTCTAACATGTTTTTAAAAGAAATTATATTTTAAAGAAGTATTGTTTTCATGCTTATTTTGTAGGTATATCTGTTAGGAGCGAAACACAACTGAAACGGGGTGAAACGAAGTTGAAACAGGGCGAAACAGATCTGAAACGGAGCCAAACGAAGCAAAATGGTGGAGATGCTGCAGAGTGGCACATGATGCGCCGAATCAGTGCATGATGAGCCAAAATCCAGAGAACTGGCGCATGATGCGCCAGAGACGACTTTTGGCAGATTAGGGTGGTTCGAGACGAATTTTGCGCTAATTTTCAAAAGGACACTTATTCTAAACACCCCTTAAAGTGATTCAATGCATCTAGACATTTTGGAACGTTCTTTTATGAAGGGATATGTCTCTTGGATCAATGGACATGTCTTTTGAATTCAAAAGAGTTGAATTTTGGATAGAATTTTAGAGGGAATTTTGAATTCTTTTTGGAGGAAGGCAGCCTTTTATAAACGAGAGGGAAGTCTAGGGCTTGAATAGGAGTTTTGGGTGGTGTGTTCGTGTGTGTGTGTGTGTGTGTGAGTTGGTGTGGCGTGAGAGAGAGATGCAAGAGCTTGTAGATTTTCTTGAAGGATTGTAAGAGGAGATGGAAGGTGAAAGATTTCTTCTTCATTACACTTCTAAGAGAGAATTGAGAGTGCTTGTAAATAGAGAAAGACTTGAAGAGAACTTCTAAGGATTTTCTTGGGAATGATTGTGAGATAAGTTGTGTTTTTATTTCTTTGTTTTGTAAACTTATTTTTACATATGAAATTTGTGTTTTGTTGTATCCTTCTCATGAATTTTGAGTAGTCTTCTTTATCATTTTTTCTACTTTGAGATATGATTGTGCGAAGAATTGATTTTGTTTTATACGGTTTTAAATGTCAAAATTTTGTGATGATTCAGACATTGGTCTTCATTTACTTTTTGATTTGACCAATTGGATTGTTAATATGTGCTAAGAAACTTATGTTTCCAAAGGGCTTTGATTTCTACAATCACATTTGATTCAATGGGAGAGGTTTTCATCCAAAGAGTTGAGTGCAAATAAATAGAGAAATATACTTTGTTGGATGAAAAGTTAGAGATTTTAATGTGACAGATTAAAATCTCTGATTTGGTCTAGTTGATTGGAAACTGATGCAAGATTCTTAGCTCTTTGGTGAGGGAATAATGGGAGCTCTGGAGTGGTATCCAGTATCCTCTCAGCCTAACCACAAAATTAATGACCAATTTTTGGATTAGTCAATGTTCTTTATGCACTCAGAAGAGGGTAAAAAAATGTGATTCCTTGTATTTGGCACAAAACAATTTTTATATATTTTCAAATGATTTTAATTTCTTCACAATCCATATACTCATTGTAAAGAGGAATGATGCTTTTTTAAATTTGAACTTTTCATCACAAAAACTTTGCTTTGTCTTAGTCAATTTAACTTTGAAGTATAGAAATTAGTTTAGTAAAATTAATTCTTTTTGTTACATTTCAGTTATCATTCATTAAACCCATTTTAACTTGTCTTTCTTTCTTTAATTTTTATTATTTGAATATTATCATTTATATTGTTATCATAAGAATTTTTATGTTCCAAACTAAGACTTGATAGTAATAGACTAGAATTAGCCTAAAAGATTTCTTATTGCATTTTTCTGTGGGATCGATACTAGGGTTTTTAAAGAAAGCCCTATATTACTTGAAGCCGTGCACTAACGTAGAACTCCAAGTGTGTGAACTATTTTATATATTTTATATAATATTTCTATTTTGCACATTAAATACTTAATATAAATTGGGTTAAGATTTTGGTCATAGTTTTTAAAGCTAAATTAGTACGTAATTTCGGGATAGGTGATACGCCTAAAATGTGCTATTTTTTATGCTTTATTTTATAATGATATTGCACTTTAAAGGTATGTTTTCTAGTGTTTTTGGTTGTAGATACATCAAATTGAAGAATTTGGAGTCATTGGAGCAAAATGAAAAAAAAAGGACCAAAACGTAGCAAATCGGGTCAAACCGGGGCACATCAGAGCTAAGGGGACCAAAATCGGGCACTTAAGTGTTTGTGCCTAGTGCTTAAGAGCCCAAAATGGCGCTTAGGCGCCACCAGGCAGAGAGGGGGTTGCTTAAGCACCCAAAAAACGGCGCTTAGGCGCCAAAGACAGTTTTCAACATATCTTCTAGAATATACATCAGATTTGGATGATTATCAAAGTGTTGCTTCATGCATCTTTTAGGGAATTCATTGAAAATGATAAAATGGACTTTCTAAAAGGATTTGGAGCAATTATAAAGAGTTTTGAAGAGACACTTCATGCACCATTTAGAAGATTCAATGAATATGAACAGTTTTAAGAGACACTTAAGAATCTCTTGGGAAATTATAAAGAAGGATTGGAAATGCTTTTAAAAGAACTCTTGAACTCTTGAATAAATAAGAAAAGGGGAAGAAGACTTGGAGAAGAGGAAGAAGGCTTGGGCGGAGCCCCAAGTGGGGCGACAAGATGAGAGAGAAAGAGAGAGTGTGAGAATTTCTTCTTTTCTTTTCACTTTATTCTTGGAGAGGATTGTAAGGAGATTACTTTTGCTATGCAAGGAGAGTTTGATTTTCATCAGAAATAAGTATTTTCATTGTATTTTGATTTGAATATAGTGCTTTCTTTGTATGTTTTCAAGTTCTTGTTGTTTCTCCATGTGTAGTGAGTAGTTTTCCTTACTCTTCCCTCTTGTAATGAATTAGTATGCATGTGTAGGATAAAGAATTGTGTAGAGTGAGAATATATTATGATGATTTTACTTTGTTCTTCATTTACATGTAAAATTGATAAACTTGCATGTTAAAATCTGTTGTGAGAACATGTAAGATCCGGGATGATATGTCTTAATCAACTGTGGTAGAATCACATGAGATTCTATGGATGAGAATGTAGTCCATATAGTTGAGTTCAAATAAATAAGGAAATAATAATTAATGGGTGTAGAATTATAGGACTTTAGAGTAACGGCTAAAGCCCGCTAATTTGGTTTATTGTTTTAGGTTTTGATACGAAATGTTAGCCTCCAGGTGAAGGGATAAGAGGGAACTCTAGAGTGAGAGCTAATATCTTCCCTATCTAGCCTATCTTCAGAACTATTTAAACTTTAGATTAACCAATATTTTTTATAGCATCTCTAATAAGGGTAAAGAATATAATTGCTCCTATTTGTCACTCACCTCTCACTACTTGTTTTACTTTTACACATGTCACTAATTTCATTGCATGAGGAAGAGTACTTTTAATATATTAAACCCCATTTTCTAATTTTCACTAAGTATTTTAGTTTAGGAGTAGAAGTAGTATTGTAGTGATAATTTTAAGATATAATCAAAACCAAAACTTTATCAACCTTCCAAGCTAGGCGTGTTATTCTAGACTGGAACTACTCTTGAAAGCCACGTTGATTAACCTCGATCTCTGTGGGATTGATATTCGAGGCTTAATAAAAAAGCCCTATATTACTTGATAATGATATGAATACTTGCGTAGAATCTCTAAAAATATAATTGGAATCTTACTTTGTTTGGAATCAAGTTTGGGATCAAGTTTTTGTGCCATTACCAGGGATTAAAATTTTCAAGTAGTGGTGTCAATTTCATAAATCCTTACATATAAAAAAATATCGGGATCAAGTTTTTGGCGTCGTTGCCGGGGATCGCAATGGTTGATCTTGACTTTTTGGAGAATTTTAGTTAAAGTAATTAGACTTAGACTTGGAAAACTATAGTGTCGTAAAAATTGTTCTTGTGTGAAAAGTGTTTTTTTTTGTATGAAAAAGTGTTGTAAAAAAATTGTTTGTGTGAAAAACATGGTGTTTGTGAAAATGTTTTGTTGTGTTGAATATATTTTTTATTTTATTTGTTTAATTGTTAATGTATTGTTTGTTGTGTTGCGTATGCAAAATAAAGGATCTGTAGGACTTATGGCTTATGATCCTGAGTTAGAAAAAACAAAAAAAATCAAACAACAGAAAGGACTTGAAGAACTAGAAATGGAAATGAAAAATATTCAAAATAATAACTTGAAAAATCATCATAAATCATTGAGGGATTATGGAAATCCTACGACAGTTGAAATTCACTCAAGTATACAAACCCCTGTTGTAGAAGCTGACTCGTTTGAACTAAATCCAGCGATTATCCAATTGGTGCAGAACAACCAATTTGGGGGAACTTCTTTGGAGGATCCCTATTTAGACTTATCAAGTTTTCTAAAATTTTGTGCTACATTTCGTTATAACGGCATGTCAGACGATGCTGTTAGACTAAGGCTTTTTCCTTTCTCACTAAGGGATAAGGCTAAAATGTCATTATACTCATTATGACCTAGCTCTATTAAAAATTGGAAGGAGTTCACTCAGAAATTCGTAGCTAAGTATTTTCCACCTTCAAGGACAACTAAAATTAGAAATGATATTATCTCATTTTGTTAGTATAAAGGGGAATCAATATATGAAGCATGAGAAAGAGTTAAGGAACTTCTAAGAAAGTGACCACACCATGCTCTGCCTGATTGGTTAATCATTCAAACTTTTTATAATGGGTTAGTAGAATCCCTTAGGTTTACAACGCTGCCTGCCGCTAGTGGATCATTAATGTCAAAATCATTTGATGAAGCATATGTGTTAATTGAAGAAATGACCACAAATGAATTTCAATGGCCCTCTGTAAGGAAAAATTTTAAAAAGGTAGCCAATGTTCATGATACATAAGCGATTGCAATTCTTGCATCTCAGATTGCTACAATATCAAGGAAGTTTGACCAATTTGGAATGAACCAACCTCAATACCTCAATTTACTCCAAGTTCATTAGGGCATATGATTGATTTTAACTTATCTTATGAGACTTTAAATACTATAAATTATGAGACTTTAAATACTATATGAGACTTTAAATACTATAAACAACCAATATTCTAACTTTTACAACCCAGGTTAGAAGAACCATCCTAATGTTAACTAGTATCATACTACTTGGGGTGGAAACCAACAATGAGAAAATAATAATGCAAATCCTAATGGAAGTTGGAATAAACAGGGGAACACAAACTATAGACCTTCATATCCACCGAACTCTAACAATGATTAACAATTTGAGGATAAGAAGATGTCTATAGAAGAAGTAGTATTGCAAATGGGAAACCAGTTGCAAAGTCAAAATGCTGTGATTAAAAACATAGAAAATCAACTTGGAAAAATTGCTAATTTACTTTACAATAAACCCCAAGAAACACTTCCTAGCAACACTGAGATTAACCCTAAAGAGAAAAATGATGAACAAATAGATGCTATCCAATTAAGAAATGGAAGAGAGATAATGGAAGAGAGATAGAGGGTGTGAGAGGATGTGGCTAGAAATGAGAATGAAGTTACGGGAGAAACAAAGGAAAATAAAAGACCTAAAGAACATGTTGATTAGGATCTAGAAAGTTTAATATCTCCAACTAAAATCATATTAGAAAGACTAACACCTCCATTTCCTCGAAGACTTAGACAGTATAAGTTGGATAAACAATTTTCGAAGTTCATGGAAGTACTTAAGAAGTTAACAATAAATTTTGCTTTTGCTGAAGCTTTGGAACAAATGCTAAGTTATGATAAGTTTATGAAGGAGATATTAAATAAAAAAGAAAATTTGGGGATTACGAGACAGTTGCACTAAGTGAGGAGTGCAGCACTATACTTCAGAAAAAGCTTCCTAAGAATCTTAAAGATCCTTCTAGCTTAACAGTTCCTTGTGTATTTGGAGAAAGATTATGTGGAAAAGCTTCATGCAATTTAGGATTGAGCATTAATGTGATGCCTCTATCTATATTTAGAATGTCAGGTTTTGTCGATATTTCTCCCACTACTGTAACCTTTCAGTTAGCTAATCGACCTATCATTTTTCTAAAGGGTTTATAGAAGATGTGCTTGTTAAAGTGGATAAATTTATCTTTCCTATGGATTTTATTGTATTAGATATGGAAGAAGATAAAGAAAGTCCAATTATATTGGGGAGACCTTTTCTTGTTACTGAACAAGCTATGATAGATGCACAAAAAGGAATGTTGACTATCAATATTAATGACCATGAAGCCACTTTTGATGTGTTAAAGACTATGAAATATCCAGCTGGGAGAAAAGAAGATGATTGTTTTTTGATGGTTGAAATTAATTATCTAAGTAAATACCATTTCTAAGAAAGTTTTGAGAGTAAGTTAATGGATGAGATCAAATGGGACTTTCATGATGAGTTGAAAACGTTGTTTAAAGAAGACTGTATGTATGTTCAGGAGAGGTGTGAAATGATGGACATTACCAAAAATAGTAAACTTTTAGTTTCATCTGTTGAAAAATCTCATGAATTTAAGTTGAATGTACCTCATACGATTTTAAAGTCTACTTATTTATAAAATTCATCTACACCACCAGTTTTTATATCTTTAGATTTGACTCAATCACAAGAAGAACCTGAATTAAATGATAAAATTAGTAAAATATCTCCTAAGAAAGAGTTATTTAAAATCACTGAATGACATATTCTGTGGTATACATACAAAATGAATGAAATTTTGATGCTTAGGAAACCAGAGTAAACATTGGATACATCATCGGGTCGTCGATGTTAGACTAAGCGCTTTGTGGGAGGCAACCCATGGTTATCCTTGTTATATGTTTAGTGTGATTGTTGTTATGTTGGATTGGTTAATAGTGAGATGTCAGACTTTGATCTGTGTTTGATGTGTAAGACTGGATTGGATTAATGTTGTGAGGTAATTCCTTCGTCATGACTAGATTTTTATATGATTTATGGTATTAGCAGATTGACGAGTCTGTTATGACGGACTTCTCAACAAGAGTTGAGCATTACATTGAAACATGTAGAGTTTGGACTTGGACCACTCCATGTCAACTGTATTACTTCCTTTATCTGACTTTATCTTCACTGGGTAAGGTCCTGAACTTACTTAGTGAACAAGATTTGGATGAACTGCACTATTTTTATTTACCAAATTGTGTATAACTTAGACTTAGAGTAACATTAAAATTGGCAACACATGAGGAAATTTTGGTCCATGAGTGACAACCATATAAAGTTTTATAATGCACACATATTATTAGTGTAGTTTCTTCTGTTAGAAATTGAAAGTAAGGAGGAGAAATGTGAGTAGAAGGGAGATCAATTTAACCTCAGTTGTTGTTTGTTTATGAATTTGTGAGTCTATGTATTACAGTTTGTGTGTCTATGTTTGTGAGTCAAGTTGAATGAGTCATTGGAGATGACAAAACTTATCTCAATATTTTAAACTTGTTAGCATCTAGCAATTCCTTTATAAAGTATAAAATGATGTTCCTGTTTAATCTTCAGTTTGTACCTGCTCTACAATTTAAATCTCTTGTATAGTGTTATGTCAAGCATGTTTAGGCTAGATTTACTTTCTACTACAATAATCTACCACGTGTTATCCATTGATAGTTTTGTAGGATGTATAGTAATATGTAAAAGTGATCCTTCCCTACCGCATATTTTTGTACTTCATTGTTACACATGTTTGAGCTTAAGTTGGGGGAAAATAAAAATGTTTTCAAATTTAAACCTTACTTGTTTTCAAAAGTACTACAAATAAATTTGTATTTTATTTCTAATGATTATTGTTATGTGGAGTCTCCTTAAAGATGTTAGAATTTTAAGTATAGAAATGGAGTAGGAAAACTTAGTTGATATTTTTAGTGAAAAAGGTGAACCTAAAGTTAAGGATATTTAATGGAGAACTTGGGAAAATAAATAACTATCTTTAGTAGGAAATATTGTATTTTTTAAAAAATAAGGATTCTTAGAATTTTTAGTTTCAAACATTTAAGGCTCTTTTAAAAATTATTAAAAAAAAATACATCTTTTGAAGTGAAGGAAAGTAATAAGTTTTAACTTTAGAGGAGGATAGTAGAATTCAAAATTATTTAAGGACTTCTCTAAATATAGTAATCCCCACATAAAAAAAATGAGAAAAAAATAATGGATCAAAAAGATCCTGAAAAAAAAAGAAAAAAAATGCAAAAAAAAAAGAAAAAAAAGAAAAAAGAAAGTGAGGAGAAGCTTGAGGAGAGGTCCTAATCAAAAATCAGTTTCACTCGAGTCTTTCTAGAGTAAAGAACTTAAAACAATCCTAAGCTTGAAATTTATACTTATATAAGTAAAAATTATTTTTAAGAGAGTTCTTAAGTCTAGAAAGTAAAGTTCATAGGATCCGAAGTTTGAAAAATCTACATATATTTCTGAACTAAATAGGAAAACAAATTTCCAAGTTTGATGATAAATATTTTAGAACTTGGGCTAGTCTGATTCACTTGAAGTTCTTCTAATTTGAACTATCACATTTTTAGAACAAAATTTCAGCAATTCTAAAGGATGACCCACTAACTCTAATCTACATAAATTATTTTAAAAAATGTAGTATTACTTGAGGACAAGTAATGTTTAAGTTTGAGAAATTTTGATACAACTAAAAATGTACTATTTTTTATGTTTTATTTTATAATGATATTGGACTTTAATGATTTGTTTTCTTGTGTTTTGGGTTGTAGATACATCAAATTGAAGAATTTGGAGTGATTCGAGCAAAAGGAACAAAAATGGACCAAAACAGAGCAAACTGGACCAAATTGGGTCAAATCGGGGAATGTCGGAGCCAAGGGGACCGAAACTGGGCACTTAAGTGGCTGTGCCCGGTGCTTAGGCGCCACTAGAAAGAGAGGGGGGCCCTTAATCGCCCAAAAAATGGCGCTTAGGTGCCAAAGACGGTTTTCAACATATCTTCTAGAATATACATCAAATTTGGACAATTTTTGAAGCGTTGCTTCATGCATCTCTTGTTGCTTCATTTGGACAATTTTTGAAGCGTTGCTTCATGCATCTCTTGGGAAATTCATTAGAAATGATAAAATGGACTTTCTAGAAGGATTTGGGTTGGTTATAAGGAGTTCTGAAGAGAAACTTCATGCACCATTTGAAAGATTCAATGATTATGGACAGTTTTGAAGAGACACTTAAGAATCTCTTGGGAAATTATAAAGAAGACTTGGAAATGCATTTAAAAGAACTCTTAAACTCTTGAATAAATAGACAGAGGAGAAGAAGACTTGGAGAAGAGGAAGAAGGCTTAGGCGTGAGCCTCAAGTGGGCCAACAAGGTGAGAGAGAAAGAGAATGTGTGGAATTTCTTCTTTTCTTTTCACTTTATTCTTGGAGAGGATTGTAAGGAGATTACTTTTGTTATATAAGAAGAGTTTGATTTCCATCAGAGATAAGTATTTTCATTATATTTTGATTTGAATCTAGTGCTTTGTTTGTATGTTTTCAAAGTTTTGTTCAATAAAAAGTTTTTGTTGTTTCTCCACGTGTAGTGAGTAGTTTTCTTTACTCTTCCCTCTTGTAATAAATTAGTATGCATGTGTAGGATATAAAATTGTGTAGAGTGAGAATATATTGGAATATATTGTGATGTTTCTTCATTTACATGTAAACTTGATCAATTTATTAACATTTAAAATTGATCAACTTGCATGTTAAAATCTGTTATGAGAACATGTAAGATCTGGGATGGTATTGTCTGAATCAACTGTGGAGAATCACATGAGATTATATGGATGAGAATGTAGTCCATATAGTTGAGTGAAAATAAATAGGAAAATAATCATTAATGGGTGTAGAATAAGAGGAATTTAGAGTGATAGGCTAAAACCCCATAATTTGGTCTATTATTTTAGGTTTTGATGCGAGATGTTAGCCTCCAGGTGGATAGACAAGATGGAACTCTAGAGTGAGAGTTAGTTTCCTCCCTGCCTAGCCCATTTTCAGAACTATTCAAACTTTATATTAACCAATATTTTTTATAACATCTCTAGTAAGGGTAAAGAATATAATTGCTCATATTTGTCACAATCTCTCTCACTACTTGTTTTACTTTTACACATGTCACTAATTTTATTGCATGAGGAAGAGTACTTTTAATATATTAAACCCCACTTTCATATTTTCACTAAGTATTTTAGTTTTGGAGTAGAAGTAGCATTACAGTGATAATTTTAGGATATAATCAAAACCAAACCTTTATCAACCTTCCAAGCTAGGGCGTGTTATTCTAGACTAGAACTACTCTTGAAAGCCACCATGATTAACCTCGATCTCCATGAGTTTGATATTTGGGGCTTAATCAAAAAGAGCTATATTACTTGATAATGATACGTAATCTTGCGTAAAATCCCTACAAATATAATTTAAATCTTACTTTGCTTGGGATCAAGTTTTTGGTGCCATTACCAGGGATTAAAATCTTCAAATAGTGGTGTCAACTTCACAAATCCTTACATATAAAAAAAATCAGGATTAATGGGTCAAATTTTTGGCACTGTTAATGGGGATTTAAATTGAAATAAAACACGCAAAAAACAACACACACTAAAGGCACATCAAGTTTTTGGCGCCGCTGCCGGGGAAACTTCGGTAAGAATTTTAGGAAAATTTTAGTTAAACCTGTAACACTTAGATTTGTAATTTATAGTATTATTATATAACATGTTTAATTTTTATGTGTTTATTTTAAAGAAAATCCAAAATAACAAAAATATTTTTTATATCTGTCCTATCAGTTAATTCCTTAGATTTGTATGCAGTTCAGGAGCTTCAGACCTTGAATTTTAGAAGTGAGATTTGGAGAGAACTTTTGGGAGAGATTTGAAAAGACTACATGAATTTAATGTAGAAACAGTGAAACAACAGTATAATGAATATTTAGATTTGGATTATAATGCTAGTAGCTTTGAAAGAGTAAACCCCAAGAGAGGCAAATTTTCAAGATGATATCTGTCGGCACTATTTTTGGTGTGGGCTTTGCCCGTAAGAAGCTATCGGTCATCGGAATTGAAATCCCGTTGCCCGCTTCGGAAGGACATTTAAAAAAATTTTAATTTTGAAAAAGATGAAGTCAAACTGACCCTATAATTTTCATAGTTTAAATGAAAGAGCG
>NW_018164547.1:24031-24423 GCF_001263595.1 Phalaenopsis equestris | reverse complement strand
AATACTCTCGATAAAAGTCAAGAAAAATTATCTTCAAGGAGTTCAAATGGTAAGGACATTTCAAAGATATTGGACTAAGAAGTGTGAAGGGGGATTGGTTCAAATTTGGAACATTTTATTTTGGAGTCCAAAGGAGGAAACACTAGAGGATGCCACAGATCCGAAGGAGAACTTCGGTGACTTCCTAAGCTATCCTATTATTTGGCTTTAACTTAGGAGAAATCATTTAGATGTTTTATCCTGCAATTTTTATTTATTAGGATTTACATTTGTGTGAAGCAATCAACACAAATAACCTTGAAGATGTGAGGATTTAGGTCATGACGAATGACAACCTAAGAATCCTAAGACAAATTCTGGCTTAAATTGTACAACAGGATTGTACAAATGCC
>NW_018164547.1:23121-23931 GCF_001263595.1 Phalaenopsis equestris | reverse complement strand
TTGAGAGGAAGTTGGATCAATACATAGAAAAATATCCTCAACGAACCTGAATTATTGAGGAAAATTCATTTGGACAATGAATTGAAACTGGCCATGAGATACATAATTTTTATTTTGATTATTACATTCCAGGTTGGGAAAATCATTTAAATTTAACTGGAATAATAATTTTAGAGGAGAAGGCAAATTTTGGGAAGATAATCAATTTATCGGATATGTAGTTGGAATAATGATGGCTATTATAATAACGAACTTTCTTTTTCTCATAGTTTTGACTTTAACCCCTAGAATGATGAGAAGGATTTATTAGAAGAGGTTGTTATTCAAATGGAGAGTGAGCTGGAGTGTCAAGGGACTGCAACAGGAAATATGGAAAACCAATTGGGGCAGATTATTAACTCAATGAATAATTCTCTTCTATTTAACTCCAACCCATAAGATGAGGAGAAGGAATTAATTTTAGAATAGGTTGTGGTTCAAATGAATAATGAGCTAGAAATTCAATAGGTCTCAATAAGATAAGTTTTCTTTATCTTTCTTCTTAAAATAATAAGTAATTAAGTTTTGGATGGAAGTTGTGGAGAGTATTGATCTTTAATGTTGGAAGAAGTTGTGATTTTTTAAATCCATGCACTTCATTTACTTCTTGATTTGGCCAATCCAGATGTTAAAATTTGTTGTGAGAACATGTAAGAACCGGGCTGGTATTGTCTCAGTCAACAATTGGAAAGAATCACATGAGGTTGTATGAATGAGAATGTAGTTCATATGATTGAGTGCAAATAAATAGGAAAATATTCATTGATGGGT
>NW_018164547.1:16356-22742 GCF_001263595.1 Phalaenopsis equestris | reverse complement strand
AAAATATTTGAATTTTTGAAAAATATTTGAATTTTTGTTACTGCAAAATATATTTAGTTTAAGTAATTGTCTTTTTAAAAATAGAGAGTTTTCTAAAAGTGCATATTGTATAAATTTTCTGTGGGTTCGATATTGAGGTCTTAATCAAAAAGTCATATATTACTTGATAACGATACACATATTGGCGTAGTATCCCAATATATATATAAATTAAAAGTTAAATTCTTATTTTTCTTCAGGATCAAGTTTTTGGTTTTGTTGCAAAGTAAATAAATATAAGTGAAATATAACTGAATTATTGTTGTACTTTACATATTAGCAGTATCAAGGGATCAGGGAGGCCACTCTACTAGTGGACCAGTTGGCTTCTCCTCTTATTCCCTCTGATCTTAATACTATCTACCTTGTGGAAGAGGTAGTGGCTGAGATTGATAACCCTCCCTCTATAGTTGCTGTGGGGGATTGTGTGGGGGCACAAACTATTTTCCCTCTTACTCTTCCTATAACTGGCCATGAACCAGCCCCTCCAGACCTATTGAAGGATATGCAACAAGCTATGGAAGCAGATTGGAAAATCCAGAAAGCCAGAAAGAATAAAAAGCCAATCTAGTTCTTAAAAACCAACTTGAAGACACTCTTATCCTAGAAGTTGGCAACTCTTACTCTTCCAGAAGGGGTTCCCTCTCTATGCCGACTAAAGGGAGATCCAAACCTTCACATCATGATTAGTTTCCTTTGCTAGAATATCAGGATGATTGAACATCCCATCTCCATTAAAAGGCTGTTGCATTTAACCAGGAAACATAAACTTTGGTGTCTAGCTATTTTGGAACCTATGGTTCATAAACATACCAACAAACTTTGGTGTCTAGTTTTGCTCTCCTAGGGTTTGAGATTCATGGTTGCGTACCTTCAACTCATCTCAACTTATTCCTTCTGTAATGCTCTGTTTTGTTTTGCTGGGATCTTAAAATTGTTATGTTACATCTTCCTGCTGGGTGGTAGTTCTATTTGTAAAGTTTTTATATTTTCCGGATTTGAATTTTTTAAACTGCCTTCTACTATTCCATTGCATTTACACTCTCTGGTTGGTCCCTTGCTTCTTGCTCTACTATTTTCTAACTCCTTTGGCCTACCAATGGATGCCTCTCTGCAAGAAACTGACCCAGACTATGTGGGTAAGTCTTATGCGGCTACTGTCTCTCCTACGGGTTTGCTGGAAGATAAAACAGTTTTCCCCCAATCTTATCATGATCCCATGGTTGGGGATGAGAAAAGTTACTTGTTTAAGAAAGGTTCTAAGAAAAGTGGTAAGCATGCCCTCTTTTTCTCTGAAAATGAAGTTGGTGATCTATCTTTGAGATGCAAATTTACCCTTTTTGGTAAGTTTCAATTAGGTCATCGTAAAATGGACCTTATCAGGAAAAATTTTAAGGATTTCAAGATAACTAGACACTAGAAAGTAGGATTATTAGATGGCAGGCATGTAATGATTCATTTAGCTAATAAAGAAGATAATGCAAGGATCTTCTAAAAAAAGCTGATTAATATAGAGGGTAACCAAATAAAGCTGCTGAAATGGACTCCTGAGTTTGATCCTGGCAAGTAGCTTCCCACTATACCCATTTGGATTAAAATTCCTAGATTAAAACTACATTTCTTTGACCACAAGATCCTCTTCTCCATTGGTTCTCTTTTGGGTAGGCCAATGAAACTTGATATATTTTCCTTCAACTTAACTAGGCCTTCAGCTGCTAGGATCCTAGTGGAAAGGGATATCACCCTCCCTCCCATAGATGAAGTATGGTTGGGTACTCAACTCAATGGATACTGGAAACCCATTATTATGGAACAAAAACCTTTTTACTGCTCCCATTGTAAAATGTTTGGTCATAATGAAAAAAAATGCCTCAGGCTCCATCCATATCTAAAGACTGCTATACACTCTCAGTTTCCAACTGAAGTAAATCCCCTGGCCACTAATGCAGCTGCTGTACCAACACCAGTAATGAAAAGTGAATTTGGTCCTGAACCCAATGAATTTGATAAGCCACCTTCGCTGGTTAATCTAGTTCCAAACCATGAAATTCCAGACTCACACATCATCTCCCAAGTGGAGGCTGTTGTGGCTGAGTTACATGAATTACCTAGCCATTCCAATCAATCCCTGGAAACTATTCAAATTAAACCCAACATTCCAGTTGAGGAGCTACAGTAGGTGATGGAGACAGATTGATAGATTTAGAAAGCTAAGAAGAAAAAGAAGGAGAGCTCCTTGGATGACACTTTGATTATTGAAGCTGGAAGCTCTTACTCCTCTAGGAGGGACTCCCTAACCAGACTTACTAGAGGTAGGTCTAAGCCCTTCCACTATGATTAACATTCTATGTTGGAACATAAGTGGGGTTACCCACCCCCTTTCTCTCAAAAGGCTCCAATTTCTGAACAGAAAGCACAAGTTTTGGTGTATTGCAATATTAGGGCCTATGGTTCACAAACACTCTACTAAGATTATTAAATCCTTCCCTTGTTTTCATCATCGGTTTAACTGCAACCATAATATTTGATTATTCTTCATAAAAGATTTACAATGCTCTCTTTTGACCAACCATCACAATTCCTTCACCTCTCTTTTGATATGTCAGGTAATACTGGTTTCCTCACAATTATCTATGCAAATTGTCATAAACAGGAAAGGGAGGAACTTTGGTTTAATGTGCATTCTCTCAGCTCTACTATTACTTCCAACTGGATGATTGGGGAGGACTTTAACAGTATTGCCTCCCCCACTGAGAAAAAGGGGGACAGGGCTCCAAACCTTGCCCTCTTGACTAGGTTCAATGATAATATACAGGATGCTGGTCTCTTTGACCTGGGATTTCTCGGCTCTCAATTTACTTGGAGAAGGAGAAACACTTGGGAAAGGATAGATAGATTCCTTGCTAATGACCAGTGGTTTCATTCCTATTTTTACACTTATGTTACTCATCTTACCTTTGCTGGGTCTGATCACAGACCATTAATACTCTCCATCAATGCTTATGATAGTAATGGCCCTAAGCCTTTTAGATATTTCAACATATGGTCCTCCCATCCTGACTTTCTCTAAACCATTTTAGCAAATTGGAAGGATATATTACACGAAAATCCTCTTATCAAGTTGTAGTTATTACATAGAAAGGTTAGTAAAGCTCTCAGACACTGGAATTGGGATACCTTTGGGGATGTCTACAAAAGAGTGGATGAGGTTGAACAAAATTTGATCCAATTGGAGAATGCTAGTCAGGTAGATGAAACTATTCTTTTTGCAGCTAATCAGAAGGTTCTCTCTACCACTGCTTGCCTGGAGAACTTCCTTAAATAGAAAGCAACAATCAATAAATTTTCTGATGGAGATAGAGACACCAGCTATTATCATGCCTGCATCAAACATAAGAGGAAATGTAATGTAACCCATAGAATTGTGAATTCCCAGGGATCTAGAATTCATGAAGACACTCAAATTGCTAAGGATGTTGTAGAGTACTTTCAGGACATTCTGACTTCAATCCCATCTCAGAGAGCCCAGCTGAATGCTTCATTGTTTCAGGAGGTATTGGACTATGTCCACTCACTTAATCTCACTGAACTCCTTGCTGAAGATGAAATTTGGGAAGCCCTTAATTCCATTGACGATACTAAAACTAGAAGGCCGAATGGTTTGTCTTCTGACTTCTATAAGAATAATTGGGCCATTATATAGCTTGATGTGATCAAGGCTATCCAGGCTTTCTTTGGGACACTCACTCCCTAATTACTTCTGTGCTTCCAATATTGTTTCTATACAGAAATCTACTAAAAAATACCATTGGAAACACTTCATACCCATTTCTCTTACCACTGTTTTGAGGAAGGTCATCAGCAAAATTTTGGTGAACAGATTAAAGCCCCATCTTCCTAAACTCATAAGGCCCAACCAAGTTATTTTATAACTGGAAGGAGTATTACTGATAGAGTGCTTTTGGCTCAAGAGCTTCTTACTGATATTGATAGGCACTACAGAGGTGGTAACTTAATTTATAAAATGGATATTAGGAAAGCATATGCACTATTGACTAGGATTTCATTCTGAAAACTCTCAAGTGAGCTTATCTCCAGGTGGGCTCTTGGATTTTTCACTGCTACTAGGGGCCTAAAACAAGGTGACCCCCTATCACCCACTATCTTTATTATGGCTATGGATTACTTCTCTAGAATTCTAGATAACAAAATCTCCTCCAGTCCATCCAACTTATTCCATCATAAGTAAAATTTGCCTATCAACCATCTCCTCTATGCAGATGATATTATACTCTTTTCTAGGGCCACCAAAACAGCTATTAAGCAAGTGTTGCACCGTCCTTAGACATTTCATAAGTGTTCAAGTATGGAATTCAATTCATCCAAATATAACATGATCTTTAGCTGCAAAATTAAGGAGCGTCTTAAACAATTGAAACATGAAGTTATGGGGTTCTCCACTGCCTCCACTCCCTTTTGTTATCTTGGTGTTCCTCTCATCAAAGGAAGACTTAAGCAGGTAAAATTTGATCAAGTTTTTTATCAAGGTAGATGCCCAGCTGAGCTGCTGGACAAATTCCTTCCTTTCTAATGGAGTTAGGATCACTTTACTGAGGAGTATCTTAACCACTTTTCCATAACGTATTTTGCAAATGTCTAGGATGAAGAGAAGCACTCAACTGCACCTAGAAAGGAGCTTCAACAGATTTTTATGGTCAGGGTAGAGAAAGCAACTTCATTGGGCTAGTTGGAAAAAAGTTGCAAGGCCAATAACTACTTGAGGCTTGGAATTCAAAGGGCTTCTTCAGATGCAACAAATCAACCTTTGTAAGCTATGTATTAAGTTCAGACAATAGAACTCGCCATGGGTTTATTTTATGTTGGGCAAATATTGTAAAGGAACTCATCCTCATCAGGTGGAGAGGAAACTTGGCGATTCCAAATTATGGGCCAGCCCTTTTAAGGTCAGGAAACAAGCTGAAAATCTTTTTTTATGGGATTTGAGACAAGGTAACATCAGCTTTTGGCTGGAAAAATGATGCACCGTTGAAATGTTGCATCCCATTGATCACACCTTAAATTCTGAACTACAAGTGGCAGACTATTCAGAATGAAATTGCTGGTCATCAACTATGCTTAATACTTTAGTCTCTCCCTCCTCTGCTGAAGCCATATCAAAGTTACCTTTTGAAACCACCAGGAAAGATTCTATAGCCATATCTCAAAGCTAATCTCAAAGCCTGACACAAGCTATTTATGCCAAATTATACCAATGGGAAACTATCTCCTGGGCTTATTGCCCGTGGAACAAATTTCTTACCCCTTCCATGGCATTCCCGGAATGGAGACTGTTCCATAATTTCCTACCAGTTGATGATATACTTAAATTGAAAGGATTGAGAGGCCCCTATAGATGTTCCTTATGTCTACATAATAAAGAGTCTTATGACCACCTATTCTTTCAATGCCATTATTCCTAAACAATTTGGAAGGAGTTCCTCCCATGTATGTCCATTGATACTAATCTATTGGACTGGAATCAGTTACTTCATTGCTAGACTACCTGAGCTAAGATTAACCTAGGTATAATTTCTTTTATTTTGGCTTGGTTCTTGTGGTTGGACAGAAACAAAGCCAGGTTTGGCAATTGCTTTATTCCTACTTTTAAGGTGGCAAGAAATGGTAAAGTTTTCCCCCTCAAATTAATCTCTTTGAAGAACTTCCTTAATATCTACACTTCAACTTGGGATGGTATTACTCCCAAAATTGAAGACACTGAGGTGCTATGGAAAAGACCTTCTCAATCCTTGATCAAGGCTAAAACTGATGGTAGTTTCTCTGATTGGGGGGCTGACATTGGGGGTGTTTTTAGCAATCTCACTGGTAGTTATCTTATTTTCTTCTCTTCCTTCATATCAGTCTTGGACCCTTTGGAAGCTGAAATAGCTACTGTGTTTTGTTCCATTAGATTAGCCATTCTCAACAAATGGAATAATGTGCAAGTGGAAGTAGACTCGTCCTTACTTTTAAAGGCCCTTACTACTAAAGTTGTTTTCCTTGGCATATTTCACAATGGCTTAAGAAGATCAAGACTTTGAGGCCTCTCATTCCCATCCATTTCACCTTTATCTACAAAGAAGGCAACAACACTACAAAAAAGACAACAACACTACTAATTAGTTAGCCAAACTTGGAAATGTTTCGAATGCAACTGTTGTCTCTAATTTTCCTTCCCCTTTTCTTACTTTTCTTTTGGGTGGGGACCTTTTAAATGTCCCTTACCTTAGAGTCTATAAACGAATTTTGTTGGAATAGATCTACCCTTTTGAGAATATATATATATATAT
>NW_018164547.1:0-16046 GCF_001263595.1 Phalaenopsis equestris | reverse complement strand
ATATATATATATATATATATATATATATATATAAGGACTGAGAGCCACCACCAAGAAACTAAATCTCAGCCATCCCATGGAAACCCTAGCAGAGCAACAATAAGCACAGCTGCCATTATCTTATATATATATAAGATAGTGGCAGTTGTGCTTATTATTGCTCTGTTAGGGTTTCCATGGGATGGCTGAGATTTAGTTTCTTGGTGGTGGCTCTCAGTCCTTCTTCTTCTCATTTTTTTCTTTTCTCCAAGTGCTTTTCTTCATTTGTCTTGCTAGTGGCTGTTGTTTTTCCCATTTTCTACTTTCCCGCACGACCTGCATTTCAAAAGTTTCTTGTTTCATTGATTTTTGCTTTTTGATGGCTGAGCCGAATACCTTGCATTTAGCCACAAACATCCAATGGAAAAAGGCTACCTTTGCTAATATTGTTGAGAAGGGCTTTGATACTATTAAAAAGTATGATGACCTGGTGTTTCCACGGACTTATCATGAGGGGGCTGACCCCATTATTAAGCCATTAAGTAGGAAAGGAGGGAAGATGGACATTTTTTATTCTGAGGAAGATCTTCAGGGGCTAACTGAGGTTTGCAAGTTCACTCTTATAAGAAAGTTTCAATAGGGGCATTGTAATATGGAAGCTATTCAAAAAATTTTTGATAGTATTAAACTTAATGGCGCATGGAGAGTGGGACTGTTAGATGGAAGGCATATATTAATTAATTTATCCAGGGAGGAAGACTATGCCCTTTTATTCTCTAAGCAGAGTTTGTAGATTGAAGGGATTACAATGAAGCTTTTAAAGTGGTCCCCAGATTTTGATCATAGCAAGTAACTTCCTATTATACCTATTTGGTTTAAACTACATGGGCTCAAGCTGCACTTCTTTAACCAGAAAGTCCTCTTCAACATTGGGCAAGCTTTGGGTAGGCCATTGAAGCTGGACGTTCCTACTTTTAATTTGTACAGACCTTATGTAGCTAGAATTCTGGTGGAAAGGGAGATTAACCTTCATGATGTAAAGGAAATTTGGCTAGGCACTGAGCACAATGGCTATTGGCAGAAGATCATAGCTGAACAGAGACCTTAATATTGTCACCACTGGAAAATGTTTGGGCAAGTTGATGTTAAATGCTTCAGGTTACATCCCCATCTCAGGAATAAGGTAGATAGCACTCCTTTGGCCCCTACTGCAGAAGCTGTACAGAACTCCCCTGAGCAGGTTCAGGAAGTTCAGACTGGTGGTTTGGTGGTTGAGGATCCCAATGCTACCCATCATATACACATTGTTAAGGATTCTCTGGGCAAGCCTCGACTCAACAATGAGGTAGGCCCTTCTAGGGCTAACCCAGTTTTTCAAAAACCTAACTGTGAGCTGGTTACTGGAAGGATTTTTGAAGTTAGGGAAAATGAATCCCTTTCTTCAGGGTTGCAAGTCTCTAATGCTCATCAGGATCTTAGAGGTTTGGATCAAATGGGTCATCCTGTAGATGACAACTTAGTCATACAACTGAATTATGCCATGGAAGACGAATGACAATTTTAAAAATCTAGAAAAAAGAAGAAGGGAGTCTTGGAAATGAAAAATTTACAGGAAGGTGCTTTTTCCTTCAAGGAAAGACACTCTCATCAAGGAAGGAAGGCGGCTATGGCAAGAACTAAAAGGAGGGGGAAATCCATCTCCCTTGGATGATGAACTTTCTTTGTTGGAATGTTAGGGGATTGATACATCCTAAGCCCCTTAAAAAATCCTTGCTTTTAATAGGATGTATAAATTATGGATCTTGGTTATCTTAGAGCCCATGGTTTCCAAAAACTCTCATAAAATTCATAAGAACTTTCCTTGTTTTACCAAACTTTCAAATCTTAATAACAAAATATGGTTGCTTTGCAGAAAGCAGGTTCTTTGTAATATATTATGGGATCATCCACAATTTCTCCACCTTCAATTCAACAATGGTGGCCTGGATGGCTTGGCCACCTTCATCTATGCTGGGAGTTCAACTGTTGCAAGAAGGGAGTTATGGGGCAGCCTTCAAACTATTAGTAGATCTTGCAACTCTATTTAGATGGTTGGTAGAGATTTCAACTGTATTTCTGCACCTTCTATTAACTTGGAGGAAGGACTCCAAATGTTAATCAAATCAACCTTTTTAATGACAATATCAGTTTGATTGGTTTATATGACCTGGGCTTCAATGGTCCTAGGTTCACTTAGAGAAGAGGCTCTCTTTAGGAAAGGTTGGATAGAATATTAGTCAACTCCTTATGGATGAATGAACTCTTACACACTTCTATTCAACAACTTAGCATGACAGGCTCAGATCATAGGCCTCTACTCATTTTCATTTCTACCTCTCCTACAAAACACAAGTCAAACTTTAGATATCTTAATATGTGGTTATCCCACCATGACTTTTTTAACCAAGTGCCCCAGGTGTGGAAGGACTGTAACCATCGAAACCCCTTGATTAAATTGTGGTTACTTCACAAAAATCTTGGCAAACATCTTACCGCTTGGAATTGTTTTATGGTGGGAGATGTCAATTTGAAAATCCAAGAGGCTGAAAGAATATTGCTTATTTGGAGGCAAGATTGGAATCTAATCCTGATCTGGAAGCTGAACTATTTGGTGGCTAATGAAATTTTGATGAAAGAAATTTTGATGCAGGAGGAACTCTATGCTCAAAAGGCTGCTAAGACCAAATTTTGTGAGGCGGACAGGTTCTCAAAATATTTCCACGCTTGTGTTAATTATAGGAGGAAATGTAACACTATCCATAAAATTCAGGATCCTTGGGGTTTAGCTTTGTTCTACTGATTCAATTGCATCAAGTGCTATCAATTTTTTTCAAAACCTCTTTACCCAACCTCCATGCACTAGATCCCCAATTCAAAAGGAACTTTTTAGTCATCACAAGGATTATACAAGAGACCTTGATCTTGCTTCAATACCTAATAAGGAGGAAGTTTGGGCTTCTTTAGCTTCTATTGATAGTTCCAAAGTTGCTGGTCCTGATGGATTTTCTACAGATTTCTACAAAAAGGCCTGAAGACCATCAAAATTGAAGCTGTTCAAAGCTTCTTTAGGGGTATGGATCTCCCAAACTATTTTAAATGCTCCACAATTACTTTAATACACAAAAACACATTTAAACAAAATTGGGACCACTTTAGCCTATCAGCCTTACTAATGTACTATCCAAGAACATTAGTAAAGTGATCTCTAATAGAATTTAACCCCAGCTACCTCATTTCATATGTGAAAACCAATCAACATTCATTAAAGGGAGAAGCATTGTGGAGAATGTTCTTTTGGCTCAAGAATTGGCCTTGGATTTGGATAAACAGTGCAGAGGTGGCAAAGTCATATTCAAACTTAATATCAAGAAAGCTTATGATACTATCCATTGGGGCTTTATTGAGGAGGGATTAGCAGTTAGAGGTTTTTCTGCTTCCTTCATGTCTTTGATTAACATGTTCTTATCTAATAACTATCATTCCATTTTCATTAATGACATGTCATATGGCTTCTTCAATGCTTTTAGAAGTATCAAGCAAGGTGATTCCTTATCCCCCACTATTTTTATTCTTGCTTTTGATTATTTATATAGGCTTCTTAATCAGCTATTGGCCAATTCTCCCCATACTTTATACAACCACAAATCCAACATAGTTGTTAACCATCTAGCCTTTGTTGATGATGTCATTGTATTTGCAAAGCTACCAAGCCAATTGTTAGATTATTTGTTCAATGTTTGGAAAAGTTTCAATCTAGCTCTGAATTACAGTTCAATGCCCAGAAATGTCAGATTGTCATCAGTCAAAGGGTTAAGATAGATATCAAACACTAGATCACTGATCTGACAGGCTTTAGCACTAGCTACCTTCCTTTAAAATATTTTGGTGCTTCTTGTTGAAATGAAGTACTAGACAAATCCAGTTTAATGAAATTGTTATCAAAATACAGGCAGGAAATGCTTAGCTGTTGGTTTGACTCTTTCCTTTCTAATGGTGGAAGGGTCACACTTCTTAAAAGTGTTTTGGCTTCCCTCCATTTCTATTTATCCCAGGTATTTGTCATGAAAAAAATCTATCTTGAATACTAATGAAAGAACATTTAATCATTTCCTTTGGGTTGTACAAAGGAAACAAGTGCACTAGGTAATATTGCAGAAGATCTGTAAAAGTACTAGAGCTGGGGGCCTGGGTTTCAAAAGCTTTCAACAAGTCACACAAGATAATTTTTGCAAACTGTGGATTATGTTCAGAGCACAAAACTCTCTATGGGCCAAATTTATGAAAGGTAAATACTGCAAGGATCTACATCCCTCCATAGTTTCCAGGAAATTGGGAGATTCAAGAACCTAGGTTAATATGCTGAAAGTCAGATCTAAGGCTAAAAATCTATTCATATTGGAATTGGAGTAGGGCAGGATAAATTTTTAGCTTGACAATTAGACTGGGGAAGGAAAATTTATATCACATTCCCTTCAATCTGTTGATTTCTCTACACAAGTAGCTAATCTTTGGACAGATCCTAATTGGAATCTGCAGGTTCTTAATAATATTCTAGACACTATTCAAATCTATAAAGTTATGAGGATCTCTCTGGATTCTTCCAAGAAAGATAAACTATTAGTTAAAAAAGGTTTATCCTAGACCCTTTCTGCTGCTATTTCCAAAGCTTGTTTCCCTCAGCAGGAGGTTCTTTGGGGAACTATGGTTTAGAGCAAATTCTTGTCCCCCTCTATGTCTTTCTTTTGTTGGAGACTCCCACATAGGTTGCTTCCCATTGATGAAATTGAAAATGAAGGGTCTGAGGGATCCTTCTAGGTGTGCTTTATGCAGAACTGAGGAGGAATATATACAACACCTATTCTTTAATTGTACTTTCAGTCAGCAAGTATGGAACACTTTGAAGCCCAATCTGACTCAACACCATTATGCTTTCCTGGTTTGATTTTTTTCAAAGCTGGCAGGATTGGCTTTCTCAATCCCTACTTCCTGTATCTTATATTACTGCTTGGTTTGTTTGGATGGCAAGAAACCAGATTAAGTCTGAAGAGGCTAACTTGGAAGTTGCTACTATAGCTACTAACTACTTTAGTTATCTACAGAAACTATCAAGTCATAAGAAGCTACCCAACATTCTCTGCCAGTCTATCTATATTATACCAAAGATTATCTCTTATACTCTAATTTTTTAGAAGCCCCCTCCTACTGGGTGGGTTAAATTTAACACTGATGACAGTTTTTCTGCCCCACATGCTGGTTTGGGTGGTATTTTTATAGATGATATGGGCAATTGCTTGATTCATTTCCACTCTCCAACCTGGGCTGAAGATTCTCTGGATGTTGAAACCCATGCTTTTTTCTGGGCCATCTTAATTTCTCAGAAGTGTGGATTTGGTCAAGTTCTTATTTAATCTGATTCCAAGACCCTTATTAACATTTTAAAGGGGAGGATGTCAACTCCTTGGAATCTGCAATATTGGTGTGAAAGTATTCAAAGAATGAGTTTGGGGCTAAGGCATCTATAGTCTCATACTTATAGAGAGGGTAACATACCAGCTAATTGGCTTGCTAAGCTTGGACTCCATTCTGAGGAAACACTGATTAGTAAATGTCCCCCTCCCCCTTTTTCTTTTCTTTTGAAGGATGATCTTTTGGGTCTCTCTTTTGTTAGAGTTTTTGTTTAGCTGAGGTGTTTTAAGAAGTTTTTTCGTCCCAGTTTTGTAACCCTTTTGGCTCTAATGAATTAGGAGCTATTTTAGCTCCTTTATAGAATATATATATTTCTATATTGGTAGAACGAGCATTATTTGGCTCCCTACATGTTAAGCAGTGAAATACAGTGCAATGGACTCAAAAAGGAGAGGTCCCCAGTATAGAAACCGAAATACAAGGTACATGTTAAGCAGTGAAAAATAGTACAATGTACTAAAAAAGGAAAGGCCCCCAGTCTAGAAACCATAAAACAAAGCACATAAAGAGGGTGACCTGACCACAGAAAATATAGCTTGACAGGGAAAGGAATATATATATATATATGAAAGCAAAGACAAGGATTCCACATGGCACCTAAAGATACAAAATCATGCACTAGTTATAATTCTCAAGTATGGGATCTGCGTTGTATGACCTTTAAGCAGGCAAACAAGGCATGCAGGGGGTTTATTGGATATAATGATTTTCTGTGAAGCAGCTCCCTCCATGGCCAGGAAGTTGGCAGGTCTGTTTCCCTCTCTGAAGATAAAAGAGAATTCCACCTTTGTCTCTTTACACAACTATTTTAGCTTGATTAGCCACTGTTGGATGTGCCATGGGGAGACTGCCCTTTCAGTCATATATTCCACCATTTGGGAGGAAACCATTTTAGCAATTAACTGTTTCCACCTATTCATTACAGAAATTTTGATAGCCCAATAAAGTACCAATAACTGTAGGTGCTTCAAAACTGAGAAAACATTTATGGTCTCTAAGAACTCCACCAATGCCTGCCTTGTTGGTGGAGAAGCTGTCATCTATGTTTACCTTGATGAAGGGGTGTTTTGGCTTCTCCCAAATCACCTTAATGATCTTGTAGCTTCTCTGCTCCTCAGTTCTACTGATATGCAAGATGTTATGTAGGTTTTTCCATTTTATCAATATCTTAATGTAAGCCAGACAATTTAACACTGCCTTGCTAGTGTTTACCTCCATATTCTCATGTTTACTCTGATTTCTGGCAGCCATATGAACCAAGCAATGTTAAGAGGGATGGAACTTAAATTTATCTTATTCCATTCTTTCATGCTCTCTTCAAGGGTCCTCCAACCTAAATTTATTGTGTTGACATGAAATTGGGGTTGCAGTGAACTCCAAGCCTTTCTAGAAAACTACAGTTGAAGAACAAGTGGTTTAGAGATTCCATATCATTTCTGCATATTAGACACATAAAAGGACCTTTCGGCCCTTTTAATTTCAATATGTCATCAGTAGGTATTAAATTATTCATAAATCTCCAAGCAAAAAGGACATGGATTGGGTTAAGTATTTGTTCCACAACAAATCACTTCCAGGCCTAGCGTCCCACTGGTAAAGCTTTTTATAAATGGCTTTGGCTATGCTTTGATTTGAATTGGAGATGATGGCCACCTTATCTCTTTTTGACCCATCAAATTATACAGTGGTAACTAAACCCACAGAGTTTTCCTTCACGTGGTTCTGCAGAATCTCTACAGACCAAGTCTTTTCATTCCAGCAATCCTTAACCAGTAAGTTACATTTCTGACTTTCTGATCTGAATTTTTTATTATGATAGATTGTGTAAAATTTAATTAAATATAATCAATTAATATTCGAATTCTATGCAAGTATACATATTGTTATCAAGTAATAATAAACTTTCTATTTAAGCCCCAAATATCAATCCTACGGGAAGGTTTAAATTGAAAATGACAAATTTGCTAGGAAATTCATAGAAAGTCAATTGAAATGACTGTCACAAATTTCAATTGTTGAGATGTAATCAAAATTAAATTTCTAAACTATTATCAAATCAAATATGCAAAATTTAAAACAGTAAATACTAATCTATTAATTATGTTTATGTAATGGAGATTCTTATGTGAAAAAGCATCCTTCCCACTTCAATGAGACTATGGTAAAATGAGATGAGATAAATGTTCATAATATGTATTGTGCCAAATATGAGCAATTTTAATTCTCTACCCTGATACAGTGCATAGAAAATCATTAGCTAATCTCAGTGTTTAGTCCCTAAATCCGTGGCTAGGCTAGGAGAATACCAGCTTCCTCTCTAGAGCTCCCACTTCCCTTCACTTGAAGGCTAGCTCTCGTTTCAGTTTTTAAACACTAAGACTGAATTAAATATTTTAGTCTGTCACCCTAAAGGTTCTCCAATTCTACACCCAACAAAGAATATTTCCCTATTTGCTTGCACTTAATTCCCTAAATGATGTTCTCCTTCATGGAATTAAATGTGATCCTTACTCTGCTGTAGAACTCATACTCTATTTCCCGGATCATATGTTTCACAACACACTTTAACAATTCAATTGGCCAAATCAAAAAGTAAATTAAGTTCGGAGCTAAAAAATCATCACAATTTATTTTATAATTTAATATTGGCACAGGTATATTGTCTCTTCATTTCACCACATCTCAGAGTAAGGAGAAAGATAGAGGGAACTACTCAGACTTCATGAGAAAGGAATAACAAAACATAAATTTCATATATAAAAGAAAGTTCATACATCACTGATAAACAAACAATACTTATCTGAAAACTCTTTCTCAAAGCAAATCCTTTTTAGCCTTTCCTTAGAAATGTTGGAAGAAGATATCTCTCACTTTTCTCCTTCTCCTTCATACTAAATCTCACCACAAAAACTCTAAACTATGAAAATAAAATCACTAATTGACTCTAATATGGAAGTGGAATGGAATGATGTGGTGCGAAAAATGAAAGTAGAGGAGTGAAAAACGTAGAGAAGCGTTTTTTCTGAAGAAATTCAACCCCAAATAAAGCCCAAGGTCGGTTCTCCAAGAGGTGCCTCCAAAAAATCTTCAAAAAATTTGTCCAAATACATAAAACCTTCTAGAAACGGGATCTGTACCGCCTTTGGAGCCATCAGCACTGAGTAAAAAATCTCCGCATTAATTTGTTCTACGTTGTTGACGCTGCCCTCGGCACTGCCGGAGCGGAGCATTTCTTCAAAAACGTCATTTTGACTCAAAATTTCATACTTTTTTGCTTTTCTTTTGTTTTAAGCCCTAAAAACCAACAACCTGCAAGAAAACATCAAAATACCTTCCATTAAAGTGCAATATCATCAAAAATAGGTATAAAATATGGGTCTAAAAATGGATATATTTTTGGTGTATCAAAATCTCCCAAACTTACATATTACTTGTCCTCAAGTAACTCCTTTAGTACATAAAAAAAATAAATATGACTTATGATAAAGACCTTAATTTTAGACTTCCATAATTTAGTTTTCCAAATATAATTGTATAACTTAAGAAAAATTCAAGACAACTCCAGTTAATATTAAAGGTGTAAAGATATTTAATAATTAAGTCTAATGTTTATGATCCTCTATTTCTTTCAAGAAAAATTGCAATTTACTATATTAAAGTCACTTAGCAAATTCATATGAAAAAGAACTTCATAAAACTTTATTAATAATTAGGTTAACATTCAAATAAAAAGTTTAGAAAATGTGTTCAATTATTTTTCCTTAGGTTGATTTAAGTGAAGCCAACTTTAATTAGGCATCTTCTCAAGCTTCTCCCCATATATATTTTTTTCTTTTACTTTTTCTCAAGGCTCTCCCCATATATATATATATATATATATATATATATATATATTCTTTTTCTTTTCTTTGCAGGATCATTTTTAATCACCTTTTTCTTTTCTTTTCTTTTTTTTATATGTCAGGATTATTATATTTGGATAGCCTTTAATGATTTTGAACTTCACTATCCTCTTCTTAATGTTAAAAACTTTTTACATTTCTTCACTGAACAAATTTATATTAACTTAAAGATTTCATAAAGTTTAATTCTTTTCTTCTTACATGAATCTTTTAAGATTTTTAATACTTCAAGAATACAAATTTCCTTTACTAAAAATAGAAAAACATAATCTTATTCTCTTTTACCAAATATCTTAACCACTAGAATTAACCTTTATTATTGAAAATTTTTACTTAACATTTACTATATATTTAGAAACATAAATATAACTATCCAAAGTTAACCTCTAATACCAAAGGTCATATTAAATTTGAAATTTTGAAAATATAATTAAGTGAGGACAAATAAAATTGAGACCTTTCTCTGTTTCTAAAAATGATTTTTCTTCTTCCTCCCCCCAAACTTAAGTTCTTAAAAGATTTTTACATGAAGAGCTTTAAAAATGAAGGGTAAAAGAAAGCATTAAATACATTAAAAAAAATTTATACCTGTTGGAGATTCTGATTTTTGAACATAAATTTTAAAAACACTGCAGGTGCTAAAATGAAAACTACAAGGCTAAAAACATTAAATTGAATATAATACATATAAAATTTGCTGAGAAAGAGCTAATCACAAAACACAACAAAGTGCTGAAAATAACAAAAGAACTAAAAAAAACTAAACTAAATTCTAAAAATGAAAACAATTTTCCACATTACATTTCACATAACATAACAAACAAAGTCTAAACAACATCAAAACACAAACAATAGAATCATACAGTACAAACACAAACAAACAAAATAGATCACCAGTCATCATCTTCCTCATCATCGACATCTAACTTCTGCTGCTGATCTGGAGTATAAGTAGGGTGAATAGGGAACTGAACTGTATGGTCACCCCTTAGGTATCTCACTAAGGCATCATCATAAGCAACATCAAACTTAAATTTTTGCTGAATCAAATCATCAGTTGAGCATTTTTGGTCTCTATATTTTGTATCCAATGATCCATCCTCAAAATATCTCTCTATTGTATCATCATCTGATCCAAAAGTTCTCTGTTGCTAGGGTCACTAGAAGAAGGTCCATGAGAGGTAGAAAGAATATCCCTAGAAGTAGAAGGAATATCTCTAGCCTTACTGCCAGATCTCCAGTATACATGAGATTCATATGTCTTGATGTTTGGAGGCCCAATAGGTCTCTGAGGCTCAATCATCTCCTCATCAGGTCTAAAATCAACTTCTGTCTGCTCACAAAGTGTGTAAATAAGAGCAGGGTGTGCCAATCCACCAGAAGTCTCTCCCAGAGCAATAGATCGAGTGTTCATATCAATAATATAACCCACATTTATGTCCATAACTTGCTGAATGCAGTAGTTTAGGATGGCTCTATCCTTGGTCACTTCACTATGATGATTTATTGGAATCATCCTCTCAGAAATAAAATAGTTTCAGGCTTTAGATACTGCATTTAAACTAGTATGGAGAAAGTTAACTTTAACTCCATTTTTTATTTTCCAAGCCCCTTTCTCATTAGTCAGAAAAGAAATAAATTCATCGAAAGCCTGATCTGTAACAGAAAAAGAATGATACTGACATCTATACACATCTTCTACAGAATAAAACTCATTTATTTTCTTTGGAGTAAATTCTACTCTTTTTCCACAAACAAATACATAATCATCTGAAGCTTTAGGAAGGTTAGCATAAAATTCCATTACAATCCCAGCTATCGCATTGACAGTAAAATTACAGAAGTTTTTCCATTGCGGAGTAATAATCAAACATTCAACTTCTCCTCCTGGACTTTTAAAACCTTGATCCTGAATTACTTTCTTATTTTTCACAAATGCTATGGAATTGAGCACTGGCTCTAAAGCTAACAAATCGCTGCTCGTCATATTCTACTTTCCTTTTGCTTGATCTAGGTGCCATAGGAAATCTAGAAAATTTTGAAAAATATGAATAAATTATAAAATACCAAAAATTAAAATGTAAAACATTTTAAACTTCAAATCACTATATAAGAGTTCATCACCAAAGAATTTTCTCAAAAAAATTTCTCAAAAAAATTTTCATATTTTCGGATCCATGCAATGTGAGATAAATCCTTGGTGAAAATAAAAAATTTTTGGTTTAAAGTGTAGCTCTTACCTAGAGAATATGAAATTCGAAGTCTTTTAGCCTCTAAATTGCTTCAAATCCGACCACAATCAAACCCTAGCTGCCCAAACCAAAGTTTGAAGATGACTTAAGCATAAAAATGGTGGCCACAGTAAAAATTACGAATTTTTAAGGGTTAAAATCTGCTGTCAGGTGGAAGGCGCTGTCGGCGCTGAAGGCCCGAAAATTTTATATTTTGATTTTTTTTTAATTTTCAATTTCCTAGCGACTTACTCCAAAATTTTTAGTATTTTAAACACAATTTTTTATCTAATAATAATTCACAAAATATAACATTTCACTAACACGAATTTTCACAAACAACAACAAACAAACTTTTATATATGAAAGTACATTTTTTACAAACACAATTTTTTTAATTACACAATCACACATATTAAACAAACTAATTATAAATCAGCGTCGCAATCAAGCCACAACACTAAAAACTGTCACAAAATTATACACACAATCAAAGTTTAGAATTGTAAATAAAAAAGCATAAAAAAAAAAAAAACAAACCAAACCAAATTAAATCCACACAATTACACTAAATATATATATATAATGTTCTAAAATAGATAGAGAATTTAAAGTCTTGAATTATTACGCCTCTTCTTCAGTGCTTTCTCCTCTGATACCTCCCATAGATTGATAATGAACATATAAGTTGTTAAAGGATCTGTATGAGAATTGATCTGTCGAATTTTCTTCGATCCACCCTTTTTCTTTAAACACCCGAACTAATCCTGCTTCAAAAGTTCCAGTGTGATCAAAATTTTCTTTCATTCTCCAATCTAGGTGATCAAAAAGGAATTTAAGATCTCTTACTGCATTCATAATACTTTGAAGTTCCCTTTCAATTTTCTTCAATTTTTATTCCAAAGCAAGCGAACTTCCAACTGTTGGTGGTATTAATGGAGTTGAAGCACGTGAAGATTGATCTATGATGGCTTCTAATACTTCATTTCCATTTCCACAATAACTCTCATCTATAGGATTCATGGGCTCCCAAGGTAATAAAGTATTTTCCCAACTTTCATATGGAACTTGGGCTTGACTGCAAATCAAAAAGATGGAAGATGGATGCCAAAGTCCATAGATTGGTCCATTAGTTAGGATACCCATAATAGATTTAAATATAATAGACCCTATATCAATGAGTTTTTTCATTTGAATGCAGTAATTTAAAATATCACATTCTTTGATAACTCTACTAATTTTCATAATAGGGAGTAATTTGCAGCAATAAAGAAATGCCATTGCTTTGAAATTGGATTAAGTAATGAAGTGGAGAAACTAACATATCCTTCATCTCGTATCTCCCACATATCACTTTCATCCTTTAGAAGATTATACATGTCTTGCATTAAATCTCGTGTAGAAATGAAATTTGTATAATGACATATTGGAATCTTGTCTATCATATACAATTCATTAATCCTTGTAGGAGTAAATGGTACAGCCTTACCTCATACGAAGACAACACCTTGAGTAATTCCATGTAAGTTTGCATAAAAATCTTTCACCACAGGTACGAAAACCACAAACGTAGTGTAACACAGAACTTCCCAACACCTTTTTAGAATGCTTTTATCAATCGGACCAGTAGGATTGATCACTCCATGATTAACAAATCCTCTTTCCTTAATCAATTTCCTTTTTGTAATAACTTTATCGTATAATTGTTGTGTATCAAAACTAATAAACTTTCTTTTGTTGAAAACTCCATACCGCAAAGTATTTCTGAAATTGGAAGCCATGGAATCCGAAAATAGTAAGTTACTAGGTGTCCAAGGATGTTTCTAGGCCTTTTTAAACTCATCCCGATGGTTATTATGAAGTAAAGTCACGCCAAAACCCGCCGAAAGTTGTCTAAAACCATCCGACTGTACTCGGCACCGTCGGCGCTCCCTATTGGTGCTGCCGGTGCTGATGTCCGTTATCTAGGGCGTCGTCGGCGCTAGTGGCCAAAATTGCGATTTTCATTTTCTTATTCAATTTGATTCTAAATTTTCCTCCAATACCAATATTTGACTTAATTTATAATAAATTCAATTGTGTAAGAATATTATCTACTATAATATAAGACAGTTAACAAACTAATTAGTAATACATAGCAATATACGTATGGGTTGCCTCCCACAAAGCGTTTGATTTAACGTGATATGCCCGACATACCATTTGCTTAGTTGGGTTGACTTAACATTAAAACTTCTTTAAATTGAGGTATGTGCCATTCATAATAATGTTTCAAACGATGCCATTAACTTTAAATATCTTTCCAGTGTTTGGATCTTTAATAACAACAGTTCCATAATGATAGACTTTAATCACTTTAAATGGTCCTAACTATCTGAATTTTAGTTTTTCTGGAAACAATCTCAATCTTGTATTATATAGTAGAACTTCTTGACAAGGTTCAAATTTCTTCTTAACAATCTTCTGATCATGCCATATTTTCATTTTCTCTTTATAGATTTTTGCATTATCATATGCTTCATTTTTAATCTCCTCAAGTTTATTGAGTTGCAAACAAATTTTCTCACCAGCATCCTTTAAATTAAAATTAAATTCTTTAATAGCCCAAAATGCTTTATGTTTCAATTCTACTAGTAAATGACATGTTATTTCAAAAATTAATCTATATGGGGACATTCTTATAAGAGTTTTATAAGCAATTCTGTATGCCCATATAAGCAATATAAGCAATTCTGTATGCCCATAATGTAGTATCTAGTCTAGCAGTCCAATACAATTTATAAGGATTTACAGCTTTTTCTAAAATGCGTTTAACTTCACGATTTGATATGTCTGCTAGACCATTAGTTTGAAGATGATAAGCAATATAGAATATATGCATTATAACATATTTCTTGATTAATTTTCGATTCTCTTATTCCTGAAATGAGATCCTCCATCAGTAATAATTACTCTCGACATTCCATATCTTGTAGAAATCTTTTTAATTAAAAATTTAGAAACACTCACATCTAGGAACAACAATAGCTTTAATCCACTTAGACATATAATCAACAACAAGTAATATATATAAATTTCCAAATGAAGGCATAAATGGTCCCATAAAGTCTAATCCCAACACATTTTTAATGTGTAATTTAGAGGCATTTCATCTCTTCTGAAAATATTTCCTACTCATTGACATCTATCACATATTTTAATATATTCATTAACATCTCTAAAAATAGTAGGCCAATAAAATCCAGCTTGCAAAATTTTATATGCAGTTCTATTTATTCCAAAATGTCCTCCAAATTCAGAATCATGGCATCTTTCAATTATCTGTTGAGTTTCTTCATAATGCACATATCTTCTAATAATTACATATTTACATTGTTTATATAAATATGGGTCATTCCAAAAATAGTCTTTCGAATCATAGATAAATTTCTTTAATTGTGGATTCTTGATATCAGGTGGTAGAATGTCACTTACAATATAGTTTATTATATCAACATACAACGGTACATCCATTTCATCTTAAGATATATAATGAATATTTTAAATATAATATGGGATAATTAAATAAAATTAATATTATCATTTGCAAAATTAGTTAATATTTATATTTTTATTTAAGACAAATGATTAGCTATTTGATTATCATTTCCCATTCAATCAATCACGAAAAAAATGATAAAATCAAACTCTTGCAATAGAAGTATCCATCTAATTAATCTTGGTTTAACATCCTTTTTTTGCATCAAGTATTTAATAACAGAATGATCTATATGCACTATACATTTAGTTCCAATTAAATAATATCTAAATTTATCAAAGGCATAAACAATAACTAATAACTCTCTTTCAGTAGTAATATAATTAATTTGAACATTATTTAGAGTTTTACTAGCATAATATATAACTTTAAAACTTTGTCGTGCCTTTGTCCTAATACAGCCTCAATAACATAATCACTAGCATCACACATTATTTCAATTTGTTTCTCCCAGTCAGGTGGTACTATTATAGGTTCAGTGATTAATTTTTTCTTTAATAATTCAAATGTTGATATGCATTCCTCATTAAAATCAAATTTTGTATCTTTTTTTAGAAGCTGTCATAGGAGTTTAGTTATTTTTGAAAAAAATTTTATGTAGCACCTGTAAAAACTAGCATGTCCTCGAAAACTTCTCACTCCTTTAACATTATTAAGAGGTGGTAATTTTTCTATAACTTGGATTTTTTTAGGATCTGTTTCCATGCCTTTTTAAAAAATTTTATGCCCAAGAACAATACGTCCTGCAACCATAAATTGACATTTTTCTCAATTTAAGACTAGGTTAATTTTTTCACATATCTCTAGAAATTTTTTTAAATTTTTAAGACATAACTCAAACGAAGTCCCAAATACAAAAAAATCATCCATAAACACTTCCATCCATAAACA
>NW_018164546.1:614026-645101 GCF_001263595.1 Phalaenopsis equestris | reverse complement strand
TTCTATAACCGAGTATGATTCTAGCATATTTGAAGAAATTATGTTTTATTCACTAAGAATTCACCATGTTAAGGAAGTAAAAGAGGAGCCACTGAATAGAGAAGCTCAAAAATACTATAATATCATGTAAAGGCCATCAATGTGGGAAGATTATAGAGTCTATTCTCAGTTTTGTGTGTCTTTTCGAATATTGAGCATCAAAACAAAATATAACATATCACATGGCATAATTAATAAAGGAGACAAATCTAAAAAAATAGTGCCAAAGAACTTATATATTAAAACTCTGGTGTCAAAGATAGTGTTGACATTAGAGAAGATAGATTGTTGTGTCAATAATTGCATATTATATTACAAGGTTAATGTGATGGAGGTTAAATTTAGGGTTTATGATTTAAATCTCAAAATAAAAAATAGAAAATTGAAGGATGTTCAATACAAGCATCTTTTCTACATGCTACTCATTCCACTTCTTCAAATTATAGTTCGCCTTTTTGGGCATTGTTTCAAACATGAGATGACACCTGGAAAAAATAAGGGAACATAAGTTCTTTAAGATAGATAATCATAGAAGCATTTTTATTGTTCTTATCATAATCTTACAACTGAGCCACGTAATATTAGGTTTGTTTTTTATTTTCACGTCATATAGTAATGTCATCTTGCCCTACTTATATTGGTTTATGATAGTTATTCCATACAAATTTTCACCAAGATGTGCATGACTACAACTTTTATGTTTCTCATATTGATTATACCAAGTCCACATAGCCAAAAATAATAATAGATATTTGTAGTATTTGATAGAAGAGCTAGAAATTTAATAGCAAATATGTGTCATGATCACTCGTATGGATAGTAAGAAATTTTTTTGTATATGAAATGCTATAAGGATAGAGTGCTATGAGAAAATTAGTTTGCACCTACTGCATGGATCTCCCAAAGATATTTATCATACAACATGGTAGAAAGAATTCATGATTTGATTATTATTAGATATTCATCCTTGTTGGTAGCACATTCAGAAGAAATAAAAATATACGCATAGAAAATAGAGTTGAGAAATCATGACCACCATCAAGGTTAATTTGGGATGAGTTGTGTCAGATTACTGGTGTAATTCTAAATATTACCGATTTTTTGGAGTTATCTTCACATCCATTGCTTAAATTTAGTGTTAATTATAACTAGAAAAAACCAGATTACTAGTGTAATTATAAATATTACTGATTTTCTCAACTTTTCTTCACATCCTTTGCTTAAATTTAGTGTTAATTATAACTAGAAAAAAATAGTTGTTTTCATAGATTTGAGCTACCTGACGAAGAATATGATTAGACATAATCTTGAGGCAGTGTACGTAGAGAAATTTTTTTGGATAATATTTTCAAAACTATTATGAATGTTAAGGGTAAAACCAATGATAACATGAATGTCAAGTAAGACTTGAAGGAGTGTTATAAGAGAATAGAGTTAGTGTTAAAAGAGACATTTGTTAGTAAACTTAGAAAGCATAAAGCCAAGTATTACCTTACTTTTGATTGATGAAGAATAATTAGCGAGTAGATGTGATCTTTAATGTTCGTGAGCAAGTATGGCTAAAATTTGAGCCATTGTGTTGATCTGGGAGTTAAAAAAAAATATTTGGCATGAAAAGTAATGTTTTGAAGTTCATTATAATGTATGTTAGTAATTACATTTAACACTTTCTATAATCAGATAAAAAAATAATTTAATTGAAATAAGTATGTCCTTTAATGATTTTTGTCATATCGTTTAAAAATTGATGCTCTAATATAACTTGAAGTAAATATTCCACTGATACTATGCAAGCTCCAAGATTATTTTCATCAAAACTTTTTTATTTGATGAAGTAAACATTCAAGGAAATGCCCTTTTTTTAATAAAATATATTATTTAGAAGTGGCTGATTAACTCTATATCCCAAATATAATATTCACATGATTGTAAAAATTTTCATTCTACAATCAGTTGAGCTCGTTGAATTTAAATGACCAGAGCATTAAGAGTAAGAAGGTTAAAAAAAAGTATCTAACATGGTTTAAATTATGTGCAAGTTCAGTTAATTTCACATAATATTGTTACATATATTGAACTAAATAACCGCACGTGCTAGTTGATGTAATCAATGAGTTCATGATCGTAACAATGGAGTTACCAATCAAGAATTGCAAGATCTTGTTTGGAATTCTTTGCAAATCATGAGTACATGATCAATTTTCGATATGAATGACTGCATATTTCCCACAAGCTCCTGCTCAGAAGAATGGCATATAAATAACTTTGGTATTTGTGTCAAACTAAACAGTAATTGAGATGATAATATACACTGTTATGAAATTTTCCATGACATGACTACCAACCATGTGGGCCATTGATGAAGAAAAACCAAAAACAAAAAAAACCAAATCCAACAAGTACTAGTTTGAGGCACAAGTGCTCCAACACCATAAAAAAGCCAAACACATATTGAAGGGCACAAAAATAAAACAAATATACTTCTGGCTTTCAATACTCCGAGAACACTAAATACAGCATCAAAACAAGGTGCAGCCATGTTTCAATCAAAAAGGCATACAATAACTAAAATAATTACATTCCAAAGTCTAAAGTCATTGCAAGCAATCAATTACTATACTTCCACTAAAGCCAGTCATAATTGCATTCTTAGACTACCTCTCTATTCTATCCGAATAGATTGAAAGCAATTAATTTATTAATATCTTCACTTTAAGTCAGATTCAGTGCTCCCACTCATGCCCTCATACTTCCCTTCACAATTCCTTGGCACAAATCCAAATTCAATATATGAAACTATACTTTCTTGATAGAGAAGTTGTATGATAAATTCCATCAAAAGAAAAAAAAAACGTAGCTTATTTCACTTCTTCCTTTCAATGCCTATGTATATATATCTATATATATATTCACACTTCTCCCTTTCAATGCCTATGTATATATATCTATATATATATTCATATATATCAGTCTGAATACATGCATGCATCACGTCCTTCATCTCTTCCTGCCTTCATTCATCGTCTAACTTCTCTTGTTCTTGCTTCCTGCCAACAACGCAAAGTAGAAGAATATCCTGAACAAGAAACCCCACGCCACAGTAACCCAAAAGCACCCCCATTTGCTCAAATCCGTCACCCCTTGCTCCTTCAATATATCCGTCCCCGTCGTAATACACGTCCGGCTCGTCAATCCCACCCCAAGCGAATCACTCATCGCCTTCAGAACATTCACCTTCACCAACGTCGGCAGAGCCCCCAGCGGCGTGTTGTCGAACATCTGCACACCCCTAACAAAACACTTCCTCGGATTATCAAACTCGTTCTGCAGCACCCCCTCGTACGGATACTTCACCAGCGAGAGATAATGAAACCAAATCCAGTACGCGGGAATTCTGTCCCTCGTTATGAAGAAGCCGCTGAAGAGAAGAAAGTAGGCGAGGATGGCGACGACGATGGTGTAGCCAAGCATGACGTGGGAGACAATGCCGGAGAGGAAGGTGACGAAGCCGCTGCCCGCCCAGAAGGAGGCGAGGACGATGAGGAAGAAGAAGATGAAGCCTTCAGTGCCACCGGCGAGCCCCACGGCGAAAAATGTGGTGGCGGCGAAGGCAGCGGAGAGGAGGACAAGGGATGGGAAGCTGACGATGGCGTTGGAGAGCACGTAGGAGGAGCGGCGGTAGGCGTTGTAGGCCGTCTCGCGCATAAAGATGTAGCGTTCTTGAAGGAAGACGGGGAGCGCGTCCGCGCATGTGTAGAACATTGTGGACATGGCTATGGCGAAGAAACCCATTCGTTCCTGCAAGCATGTAATGGACAGTTATGAATAGATATATTTTTTAATTTACGTATAATTTTGCAAATTATTTTTAATAAAAAAAAATGAAATTTTAAATATTAGATATAGAAATGCATAATAATTGCATTTAATTTTTTTCTAACAGTAAATATTAGAATTTAAACTCTAAAAACACTTGTAATGGATGTCAGTAAATATTTAAAATTTTTATTTAAAAAAATATACATTTTTTATCAAATTAGCGCATAGATTAATTTCATAAAATATTTATTTAAATATAAATTTATCTTTCATTTGGAAGTTTTATCATGTATTTTTATTTTCATTTACTGTGTATTTTTCAAATTATACAGGTTTTAGAGATATAAATTAATATCACAGAAATTCTAATAAAATAAAGAAAGAAATACTCATATTTTTGGTCTATTGAAAATCTCCACTTAATTAGTTTGGCCCTTGTATTTAATAGAAATAAAATTTAAAAAAGATTTTAAAAATCAGCCTAATTAAACTCCAAACTAAATAAATAAATTAATTAAAGGAAATTTACATACCAAGCACTGAAATCTTATGCATTTACATATCTTATTCCCAAAATTTTATATTTACACGCCTAGAAGTTGTAATTGGCTTTTAAAAAATGTTAATAATGTTAATTTGGGGGTGATATCAAATATTTAAGTTATATATATACACACGTAAATATTAAAATTTCAGGGGTGAGATATGCAAATACATAAGAATTGTAAATCACCTTGGCTTATTTGGGCTTATTAAATAATCTGCTGATAAGCTAGGTACGGTAAATATTATAAATTTTTATTTTTTTGAAAAAATCAGATCATTATTAATAAACTCTCATCGCACTTGAAAAAACACCTAAATAAACAGAACAGATGTGTTTTTAAAACTTGACCGCACCAAACTAAACAATGCAACTGCCGTACCTGCACGCCCTTTGGCGAATTATCAAGCTTCCAGAAAATCGTGGCAAGACTGATAAGCTAGGTGTTTGGTAAATATTATAAATTTTTATTTTTTTAGAAAAATCAGATCATTGTCAATAAATTCTCACCTCACTTGAAAAAACACCTAAATATGTGTGATGCTAAACATTATTTTCTGCGTTTTGAAAACGCATAAACTGTCAAGACGCAGTTTAACCAAACAGAACATATGTGTTTTCAAAACTTGAGCGCACCAAATAAGCTGCCTAAAGGACCCTAAACAATGCAACTGCCGTACCTGCACGCCCTTGGGCGAATTATCAAGCTTCCAGAAAATCGTGGCAAGAATAAACCCGGTGACGAGAACAGCCCCAAGGCGGATGCCGAACAGCTCCGGCGTGCGGCGAGAGTTAGTGGCGGGTTTGGCGCCGCCGGGGGTGGATTCGAGCTCGCGAATGACGTCGAGGGCGTACTCGGTTCGGTTCTCGTTTTCGGGGATGGGTTTGCCGAATTCGGCGAAGTAGTGGGGGAGGGTGTTGGGGGTGCCGCTGAAGACGGTTTGGCCGCGGGAGAGGAAGAGGAGGCGGTCCAGGAGGCCGAGGATTCTGCGACAGGCGGGAGATTTTGTTAGACGTAATTAATGAAATAGCTATAATAAAACACAGAGCAGCATGGATGACAGATAATGCTTGTGTATTTACATATTTAACGTCTAACTAAGCTGTTAAACATCTGCTTTGGAGCCGTGCGGATTAAAAAAATCAGAAATTTACATTGGCAACTCTCCATTCTTATGCATTTAACTCAAACCTAAGCTTTGATTTTTACAATCTATACATCTTTAGTTTCTTGCTTATGTATCAGATGGTGGATTTCAGAAATTTACCCTCTATGCATAGAAAATTGTGCTAAAAAATTAAAATTTGGGGGCGAGATAAGTAAATGCATAAAAATTGGGTCCTATGTAGGTAAATTCTCAAGCTAAAATTTTTGCTTCCATTTCTTTAAACTAAAACTTGAATCAATTTTCAAGCATTTTAAGAACTTCGAGCTAAATTTGTTAATTTACAGCCCTAATTTCTGTCTAAAGCTGTTAAAGATCCTGTTTGAGCCTAGTTGGAGTCCCCTTGAAAAAAATTGATCCAAAATTTTGACTCATAGCTTGCATGCACACCTCTTAAAATTCTGGTATTTCAATAAAAATATCATAATTAGTATTTTGCTATATTTATAAAACGAAAATATTATAAATATAAATAATATTAAATTTAGGAAATAATTGCAATTAATATTAAATAAGATAAATATTAAAAAAATATCATATTTTTAGCATAAATTATTAATTGAACATCATCGCGCATGACAAATATATCAAAAATGAGAAACTTAACGGCTTCAATATAATTAGAACTGATGCTGACGCTTGGTTTTACGTGGAAAACAATGTTTATACATATTTTCAGTAAATATGCCACGAAGCTACGTATTCCTACGTCAGAAATATATTAAAATAAAATTTATAAGAAAATTAAAGAAAAAAACTATTTTATTTAGAATCATTTACATACATACCACCAATTCCTATTTATTTACATATAGTGGTATGTATGTAAATCTTTGTTTTAGGATATCACCAATTAACTTACCTGTACGAAGGCTGGTGAATGGACATGATAACAATGCTCCCGCTCTCCGCAATCCGCTTCAGCACCTGCACCACCATGTAGGCGCTGGTCGAGTCCAGCCCCGAGGTCGGCTCGTCGAGGAACAGAATAATGGGATCGTGTATAATGTCCGTGCCGATCGAAACCCTCCGCCGCTCGCCACCGGAAACGCCTCTGTGTCCCTCATCGCCGATGATGGTCTTCGCAGCCCGCCGGAGACCAAGCTGATCGATCAGCGTCTGGACTCGGCTCTTCTTCTTGGATTTCGAGAGCGTTCGCGGGAGGCGAAACTCGGCGGCGAACATTAGGGTTTCCTGGACGGTGAGCATGGGGTAGAGAAGATCGTCCTGCATCACGTAGGCGGAGATGACTTTAAGGAGCTTGGAGTCGAGCGGCTCGCCGTTGAGAGAGATGGATCCTCTTAAGCTCTCTTTGGAGATGCGGTTGGCTAGTGCATCGATGAGCGTCGATTTGCCGGACCCGCTTGCGCCCAGGACGGCTAAGATCTCCCCTTCTTTCGCCTCCCCTGAAATTATTAGATGGTTTGAAAGTTTGGATTAGGACTTTTTTCTTTTAGTGGATTGAACAAAACTATAGAAGAAGATGAGCTCATTAATATTCAAAAGTGTTGACTATGATGTGAATCGTATCATACCGTGCGTTAGACTACGATGTGAATCGTATCATGCTGTGCGTTCGATTATGTGATACGATCCACACCATCATACACAAGATGATTTTAATCTTTCATTAATTTGGCTTCAAATTTATGATATGATATGAATAAATTTTGAAGTATATATTAATTTTATTTTGAATATATTTATCTAAATTTTGTAGTGCATAAGGGCAAATACTAAATAGCATGCAATTAAATACATTAGAAGTTATAAATATTTGGCATATTGAAACTATAATTGTAAAATGGATAAACTAAATAATGTTTATTAGGTTTTAAAATGGGGAGGGGGGGGGTTTATGCAAATCCTATAATTCCTATATACAAATCTTTTATATTTATATATCTTTTACAAAAAACATCATTTTTCTTTTCAAATTTTTTTCATGCAAAATTTTTTATGTGATTATGACTGTAAAATGGTATAAATATAAATACTAATTAAAATTTAGATCTTTAATAAAATACATAAAAACTGTATGATACATATGCATGCATATATATATTTAATGAGAGATTGATATTGTCTATGGTTATGTTTTATCATAATAGAAAAAAAAAAGGTTTTGTTTCTTATAAATTAAATTGAGTTATGTTTTATCATAATAGAAAAAAAAAGGTTTTGTTTCTTATAAATTAAATTGATGTTAAAATCTTAAGCGATTATAGCACAAATCATTCTTTCTAAGCCAACAATATATATTTTCTTATATAATTGAGCACATAAACTGTATGTATGTAGAGCCATTGACCTACATATAAACTAAGGAATGATAGGAAATAAATTCACATGCTGGAAAATTAATCTGAATCAAATCTAAATCAGTACATAACCATCACCAGGATTTAGACCACTCCTACCTGAAATGTTATCCAGCAGCATCCTCGTGTTCGAAAACTCCCCATTCCCCCGCCGCAAAAAAGACAGCTTTTTTGACACCTTAACGCTGTAACTAAGATCGCTGAATGCAAGAACAAAGGGAATACTCCGACCAGGCTCGGGGCTGAGCTCGCCGAACTCCGGCACCTGGTGGTCGCTGATGTCACCGACCCGCTTCAGAAGTTGCCCCAGAGTTTGCGATCCCCTTCCGGCGGTGTAGTGGTTGAAAAGAAGTTCATTTTGGCTTAACTCACTCGATTCCTCCATTGTACTCATCCTCCGCTCGAAGAACGGGAGCCTGTCAGCCAACCCCAACATCGTTTGTACCCTTTTACTAATCTGCTAGCTTTCTTTCTTCTTATAGTGAAAAGAAAGAGTATATATATTTTATATTTTATGTACTTGATGATAGTATAATTCCTTCCAAATTTATATCAACCAGGAATGGTGGTGAGCTACGCTTCCTAACATGTGTTTCAGTTTCGGTCCAAGTGTGAGAAGATTCGGGGATTAGGTGAGGGTGTTTATCTAAATCCTACCGTCCCTTTTTCTCTCTAGAGTGGGGGGGGGGCATGAGAGTTTTAGTTTGGTCTATGGTTATGTAAGGGTCGAAGACTGAGAAGATTAAGTATTTCAGGGAGTTATTTGCTGGTCGGGTGGGAAAAAAAGTTGCGTTTTTTATTGGGAATGGCTGCGGGTAATACGATAGCTTGGTTAAATTTGCAATTTTTTAGAAAAATTGACTTGATAAAAATGATGTGGTGTGGGGATTAGAATATTTGGGGCGGTAAAATGTTAAAATATTTGTATTAATGATGGATGAATTATTAGGTGCCGACTTCAGATGTGTGGACATAAAAGCGCATGAAATACGTACAGGCTGGGTGCTGTAGCTGTGCATTTTATACGATTGGAAGTCGTCGTACATTTATCAGAAGTAATAAGTTGTCTGCTAATTTCATTAGGAGACTAGATATTTTATATTAAATTTATGTTAAGAAAGATGAATGTAGAACTAAAAAGATTTGGTGATGTGGGATAATAAAATATCTTAAATTATTAGAATACATTTATCAGAAGTAATAAGTTGTCTGCAAATCTCATTAGGAGAGTAGATATTTTATATTAAATTTATATTAAGAAAGATGAATGTAGAACTAAAAAGATTTGGCGATGTGGGATAATAAAATATCTTAAATTATTAGAATTAAATGAAGATATGGCACTTAACAGAATAGAATTAAGTGGAGAAAAAGAATTCATGTAGCTTACCCTACTTAGTGGAATAAAATCTTCTTGTTGATATAAATTTTTGCACATGCATATAAATGAGTGAGCTAAAACATAACTATTATAACCGGCACGGCAGAATTAGTTATTTTTAATGACAAGAAAATTTTAATTTGTAAATATGCTTTAATAGCATATTAATAGGACATAAAAAGAAGAATTTTTAAGTGTCAGATCCTAGGGCTCATGTTGTCCGAAAACTTTAATGAATAAATGAATTAGGGTTTGTTTGGTGCGGTGTGGTTTCAAGGTGAAAACTCTCTCATTGGGAAGTGGTGCAACAGTTTCTTTGAGTAAGCAGATATAAATGTGGGCCACAGGAGCAGTCCACGTTTCTTATTTCTTTTTTCCCCTCCCTGCCCACCACGTCTCTACCCTAGCTCCTTCACATCTTTGCCCTAGCTCCTTCGCTTCTCTCCCTCCCTCACTTCTCTACCTCTCTCGAGATGTGGTACTCTCATCTTCGCTCCCTCTCATGCGTCTCTGCCCTTAAGCCATCTCCTCTCTCTTGTTTGTGTTGTAAGAAGTGCTCTTCCCTTCCTTTTGGTATCCTTTGTCATTTATTTTTGTAATTTTGTGGTTGATTTGCAATGTGTAGAGTTCTATGTGTGTTTTGTGGCTTTGCTCTACATGTGAAGTTGATATTTGATTATCATGAGGATGAGATTTTGGATTTTGGTATCCTCTAGCAATTTTTTTTACTATTTGTGCTCTTTGCTCTGCTTGGTCTGTGGTTTTAAGGTCTTAGGTGGCCATTTTTCTCTCTTTATGGTGGTATCTAGAATTTGATTTTTGTGGCATTTGAGGATTTTGAAGGTTGGGACTGTTTTTTTGGTTTACGACCACTTTATATAATCCCATTTTTTTGTTTTGGTTGGTTTGGGTGGTTTGCCTTCTTTCTCGACTGCACGATTTTGATGCAAAAACCAAAAATATGAATTTTTTTGCTTTGGGAAATTGATAGAGTAAAGGCATTGAATTGAACTCGGGGTTATGAACAATTGTTCAATGGTGTTTTGTGGAGGTTTTTTTAAGAAATTGGGCAACATTTCACTAGTTGGAATAGGTAGGTTGGAGGTATTTGAAGGCCATGGGAGGCCTTAGAATTCTGTGGAGGTGTTCTGAATGTGTTAGAATGTTTCATGGCGTGTAAATGATATGACATCCATAGTGTTTTGTAAGTATGTTGGTGTGTTAGTGTGGTGGTGGAATGTAGGCGTTATGTGTGGTGTCAATGTTGTGTAGGCGTTATGTACATGGGAGTGACGTTGGTGTGGTGGTTGTGTGCTATGTGTAGTGGTGTGTAGGTGATATGTGTGGTGTTGTGGTGGTGGTATTATGTGTACATGTGAGTGATGTGTAGGTTCTATGTGTGGTGGTCATGTATTGGTGTGGTGGTGGTGTGTAGGTGTCATATATATGGGAGTGGTGTTGGTGGTGAGTTGATGGTGTGGTAATTGGGTTCTATTTGTGGTGGTGTGCGTACATGGGAGAGGTGTGTAGGTGTTATGACATTTGTGGTGCAGTGTAGGTGTTTTGGTGCGACGGTAGTGTGTTAGTGTGGTGGTGGTGTGTAGGTTCTATGTGTTGTTTTGGTGTTGTGTAGGTGTTATATATGTGGTGTGTTGATGGTGTGGTGGTGTGTAGGTGATATGTGTGGTGATGTGTTAGGGTGGTGAAAGAGGTTTGTGTACATGGGAGTGATGTGTAGGTGCAATGTGTGGTGGTGTATTGTTGTGGTGGTGGTGTGTAGGTGTTTTGTATATGGGAGAGGTGTTGGTGGTGAGTTGATGGTGAGGCAGTTAGGTGTTGTCTGTGGTGGTGTGGTGGAGGTGGTGTGTGTACATGGGAGTGGTGTGTATTTGTTATGTGTGGTGGTTTGTTGGTGTGATGGGGGTGTAGGTTCTATGTTTAGTGTTGGTGTTGTGTATGTGCTATGTATATGAGCGTGGTATTGGTGGTGTGTTGATTGCTGACGTTTCTTTTCTGTAACATATTTTGAAATTTAAAATTTTAAATAACACTTTATATTTTCATGAGATAACCGGATATTATGTGCCACACATTTATATTGCTTAATTATTTTCATTCTAATAGTCGTCATAGTAAAGAGAAAAGAAATATGTTTGTAAACCATGTAGGAAAAATAGGTGAAGTTGATCTTTTTTTATCTCTATCTTAAAGTGGTGAAATAGGTAAACAAACCAACCACATACTTTAATAAAGAAGGATAGCTAAATAAAATTAAAAAGTTCAGGAAAAAGCACATGAAGAAAATATGATAGAATGTTATCAAGAAAATAAGTGGGATCAGTTGAAAGTCGACTGAAAAATATGAAAAAAGTTAAAGTGGGAATCCACGAGCTTGGGTTGGGACCCGGTAGAGCAAATCATTAACGTGTCAGAGGAATGATGGGTCAAGAGATTGGAGGTAAAAAAATTATGAATTGTCTAATCCTTCACATATTTTTAAAATTACATCAGCATGTCATTCATTAATTAATTTATATTTCGTGCGAAATACCAAAAAAATTAAATTCAGCTGTGTTAATTAATCTGAATTAAAAAAAAAGTTAGATCATATGTTTGGTGGATTCGTCGCCACGTGTGAAATTGCATGGTCCCCAAGTAAGAGAGGGTTTTCTGACATATCTGAGCATTTAGAAGTCATGCAAACTGTCGACTACAATAAAGGCTCCAGCCCTAACCTTAATGAAATTCAATCAACTAGTCGACCCAAGTATCCTAAGTTGAGAAAAAAAAATGGCGCAGTTTTCTATAGAAATTAAATTTCATAGTTAGTTGCTTCATGCATCAATGACCCCTAGTACATTACAAGTAACTTATATTCAGTAAGTCATACAAATTATGAAAGCAACTCTAGAAATTTATGAGGATATGTCGTTTTACTTGTTCTCTATGAAGTTGCTTGAAGGTTTGATCCAGAGAGAGTTCTTTATGTAGATGACCCCATACCATAGGGTCAATTACTTACGTTTTTTCCATGACAATCAGGATTCTTGATTTTTTGTTTGTTTGTTGGACACTTTATGTTTGATCTTTATGGGGACATAATTTGTGCTACTTTCACTATGTTTAAGTTTTATTTTTTAGATGCTTAAGTTTCATTATTTATAATGCATGTTCAAGCTCGTTTAGTGTTATTTAGACGTGTTAGTTGCATGAACAGTGAATATTATGGATTGAGAAAGAGGTACAAGAATAGATGTACTGCATTATGCTTAATGTATGAGTATTAAAACTTATTTATTGCTTGTTCGCCTTGCTTGAAATGCACATACATAGATGATAAGTAGGTATGGGAGTTTCTTGGGGGTCACCCGATAAGAGCACTCATATCATCAATTTTTTTTTCTCTGTTGCTGCTCTATAACCCTCATATCATAAAAAATCTTTTTTTTTTTTTTGTGACTCTATGAAGAAATCATAATTCAATATCTTAAAAGATGGGATAAGCATGAAATATGAAAAATACACTAAACTTATCGAAGGAGCTAAGGATTCAATCTAACATGAAGTAGAAAGAAACTAAAATGAGAAGGACAAAGGTTTACAATTCACATATGAAAGAGGAGAGCTTCAAGCTTGACAATAAGGAGTTGAAGAAGATAGACCTTGCAACGTGCAATAAATCTGTTAAAAACACTTGAGAAGATTTAGATAGTATCCTACAACATCAAAGAATGATTGGGGCTCAAATCATCAAATCATCTTTGGACTTGATTCAAGACACGACATGTGTCAGCTTACCAATACAACAAGATAGCTCAACTAAACTCTTTGCCCAAACAGCTTAGTCAAGTGACCCCTCTAAATATTTTTCTCAAGATGACCGAGAAATGTTGGTTGACCAACATAGCTTAGTTGACTCACCCAAGAGATTAACTTGGCTAAGCATATATGAAGAATTCAATGATGGACCCCCCTAGTTGACTGAGAGATTCTTATCAGATCACCTTAGGGTCAAATAGACCAGAAGGCTTTGTTAATGAAGTTAAAATGCTAGGAAAAGAGCTCTTATGCAGGCACCTGTTATTAAGAGGAGAAGTTGCAGGAGAAAGAATTTTTTTTCTAACACCGAAGAAGAAGACAAAGGAAACAACTAGCATACCTTTTGAAATTCATGTATAATTAATATATTATTCATAGCATGTATGTCAAACCATTTATAAATAAGAATCGTTATTTTAGTAATAGAGAAATATTCTTAGATATTAAAGTGCGTTTGTATTCTCTAGATTTATTTCTCTATTATTTGTGCTTTAACTCTTCTATCACTCAAACTCTTTCATTGGGTGTGTGAATCCATAAACAAACCAAAAATATTTAACAGTATATTGTCTCAAGGTGGGTTGTGACATGGTCTCTATTAATTTAGTTATTGTTAGAATCTAAAAATAGTTAACAACCCCTAAGGTTAGAAAATCATGGTAGTGAGCCAATCCCTTATAACTAATTAGTTTAGAATTGACTAAACTTTGTGACAAGTTGACCAAACCAAAAATTCATGTTTTTTGAATGTGTGGGTGACCCATATGGTAGTTTAAAAATGAGGCGCTATAGTGGTACTTGATGAATTGGAATACTTATTATAGTTAACAAATTCTAAAGAGGAAATCATAATATTGAAGAACACTACACATTCTAACGAATAGGATCATCATCATTGGTATATTTATACACTTTACTTGAACTAAACATAAAATTCAAAAGATCATACACTTGTCGGCCATTTCTATTGTTAACTAACACAAAATTTTGTATTTGTATCACTAATCTTAGCAGTTTGAAAAAGAATAAATAATTTGAAACACAAACTTATTTTGTTGTTCATCCAAAATATCCACTAAAAACCATCTGTAAGTTACTCATTTGTAACTCAAAACTCATATAAAATTCTGGCTTGAATAGCTTTCAACAAAATTCATCTAGGGAATTGCTGATATTAGCACCCATCTTTAATTAAGATATTTATGGCTAACTCATATTACTTAAAATCATTTAGCTGTTGCATTACTTTTTTTCTATATATGTGCATAACTAACTCTTGATTGGGTAAAATATCAAAGATCTTTTAGAAGCTCATGTTAATGGTTAAATATAAAGCCTAGGGTTGACATCACCATCTCTTTTTGACAAAATTTTGGTGACAACAAATTTTCTCTCCACGCAATCTCCCTAGGCTTAATTTAACTCTCCTTTTCTTTCAGCTCTAAGTAGTAAACCAACCCCTCCATAAACTTTAATCAATCACAAAGGAATACTAAAGCAATGTTTGGTTGCAATCTAGAGTTACCTTAAATAGGATTTATGAAATCCGATTAATCTTGAATTATCAAATCAATGATGCGACGAAAGAGCTGGCGAACGATGTCAGTTAGATTTACTAAATCTGGATTTACACCTTAAAAATGACAGAATCCGGGAAGATAAAGATGGAACGCAATAAAATTGTATTTAACATAGCAGTGAAAGGTAACAGATGGTGCGATCAAATTATGGGGACTGCGGAAGGTTATTATTAAGTGTTGCCGTGCCGAAGCGAAAGGTAACGGAGGATGAGATCATGAGGCATGCGCTCGAGGTGGATGGGTTCGGCATTGATCTTCTTCGGTCTGGACTCATCATTAGGCATGCGCTTGAGGTGGAGGGGATCGGCATTAATCTTCTTCAGTATGGTCTCCGCGAGCTTCCGTTGGAGTTGCGTGCGGAATTCATGCTTAGCTTACCCGGAGGGGAAAGTTGGCCTTGGCATGACTTGCTTGCTCTTTCTATTGGCAAATTTAAGTTCAGAAGAATTTCTCCTTGCGTGCTACTCGAGATTTTCTGGGAATGCCAGGGCAGGAAAGGAGGCTATTGGCATGTGCACATGGAAAAATTATTTCATGTGTGCGGTGTCCAATCCGGACCGTAGATCACCTGATCTACTGTCCCGATGTATTTCGATGGCCCCACCTAAATTTTTATTTTTTTAATAAAAAACGGAAATAATCCTGACCGTAGATCACCGTATGGGCCCCACCTAAATTTTTATTTTTTTAATAAAAAAACGGAAATAATTCTGACCGTAGATCACCGTAATCTACGGCCAGGATCGGGCACCCCCAACAAAGGAGGCAGGGGGGATCCCTCGTGCACATGACCGCGTCTGATAAAATTGTATAGTAAAAATTATTTGATGGGTCTTTTCATAATTAGATCAAAAGTAGTAGTCGGATTTATTTTAGAAAAAAAATTTGTTATCTTGTAATATGTTTGAATAGTATGAGCTTTGAAATCATTTTAATATGTGAATCTTAAAGCAGATTTGATGTGTTATGAGAAAATTTATCCAATCACATGTAATTACCATCAAATTATACACCCGGCTCATGCAGAAAAAAATACCTCTATCACTGTGCATGTCATATTTTATTTTAATGTAATGTCTTTCGGGCTTAAAAATATTAGGGTTGGTCAGTCGGTTGTGAGGTGGTTGTTTTGTCCAAATGCGAGGTTTGTCGGTCGAACGTGATCAGTCGACTTTTTTCATTGAGTGAGTCATGGCTCATTTTTTATTCTGGTCGAGTCATACAGAGCTCGTGTCTTGCCTCCCTGGTTGGTTCGTCATGTCAGTCTGATCTTCAAATATTGCAAGGTCTTAAGCGGATCTTCTCATAGCCCACACGAGTATCCGACGAGACTCGCTTTCGGGATAATTCATGCATCACTTTTGGTGGATCATGTCGCTACCGAACCGGAAAGCATCCCCTAAGCTTGAACCTATCCCGTGTTTGGAGATGCGAATTCATGTTAGAGCTTGAATTGTCGGTTGATAGGTCAATTGCTTACCTCAAAAGAAGACCTGTCATCTTGATCGTTTTTCTCTTTCAGATTTGTCCTGTTACTTTTGGCATATTACCTTAAACCCTAAACCCTAACCCCTAAATTTGTGGTATATACATCATTATTAATCTTAGCTATCCATCTTTTTATCCTAAAGAAAGAATCTCACAAAATGCATGCAAAATGAAATCCATTCCTGCGCTAGCTTTTGTCACTTAGTATGAGCGTCTTAGCTAACCATGCTATTTTGGACTCAAAATATTAAATATATATATATAATTAATTTCTTCATTAGGAAGTCAACATACCCTCTTTCTAACTAATTAAATGTTACTCATACCAACAAACTTAACGTACAATACATGAAAGTGACATTAAAATAATCTGAATATAGACCAGAAATTTTTGAAAAGAAAAGCACATGAACAATGAGGAATAGGCCGTTTATATCACAAAACTAGCACTGCATTGTTTTGACACATACCAAATTCAGGACAATTAATTATATACTAAAAGGTCTACTAACAAAAATGTTATTTAAATATGTCTATTGTGAACAATATTCTCAATTTGTTGGAAATTTGATTGAAATAATTAGTAGTTGTTATGGGCTGGAAATTTTGCGGCGATAATAATGATTTATTGTTTTAGTATTCTATGAAAATTTAGTATACACCCAAAATAAATGACGAATGGAGGTGTTAGAATTTTTACGTAGAAAAATTATGAGTATAACATGCTTTCAAGACATGGAGAACGATGTTATAATCTTACACTAAAAAACTATACAATCATTTTTATAGATTCACTGTAACTTCAACAGTTGTAAGTAATGTTCATTAATGGCCAATGATCAGCGACGATAAGTGGTAACAGCAGATGGTGATCGCGGTGATCGACGGTGATCGACGGTGACTGATGACTACAGTTGACTGCGACTTGTAGCTACTGCATGAAGTTGACAATTTCTTGCCTGGTCTTTTCTCCATGACATGTTATGGAATCTAACATTCTTTTCTTCTTCTCTCACCAAATGAATAGAGTGAGTCTATTTACAGTTTTTTTTTTGTAGGGGTATGCTAGTTTTTGGCGCATAATTTTCCTAACCACTTTACCAAATGGTCCATATTGATCCCCACTGATAACAATGAATGGTTTTTTTAATTATTTTTGGTGCCTTAATAATCTCAGACTTAGTGATCTTAAGCTCGTTGGATTTTTCTCATTAAAGTGTTCGATTTAACTATAAATATGTCAAAGTTGGAGTTAATTTGATTGATTCATTTTTAATTCAAAGCCTCCAATTGTGCTTCAACGTCCTGATCTAGGCTAAATTCAACCGGTGATTCATTTTTAATTCAAACCCTCCAATTGAGCTTCAACGTCCTGATCTAGGCTAAATTCAACCGGTATTGAACCAATTTTAGAATCGTCAGGTATTTCTTGTCAAGATGCTTATTTTGATTGTAAATATAATCAAATCTGCGCTTGGATAATCATTAGTTTAAATTCGAAAGATCTCTTATAAAAAATGCATCAAGATTCGTGCTTGGTGATATTATTATTTTTTTTTATTTAACAATAATAAAAATAAAATAACGTTCCTATCCTCATAACTTTGTTGTGAGTATTCTGAGCCAGTTTACTCTCCTAACACCCAAAATAATTTTTTATTTATTATTTTGAGAGATCAATATTTAAGCATTATTAATTAATCTTAATTATTTTAACTTCAGCAGTTGAAACTTTTTGGAGTCCTCATGAAACAATTTGCTGATGCTGTAGTTGTAGCTATTTTGGGGGCATTTACAGACATATCCCTGGGTTCTTATGTATTTACGTTTTAGCACCGAAACTTCGTCTTTTTACTTCAATAACATAAAAAATACCACCATTTTATGCACCTTCATCATGCATAAATAAGGTGGTATGTAAAAAGTAAATCTCGAGTATTTGATATGTAAATACATAAGAATTGTGCCATACATATGTATGCAAATCTTCCTTTCATATATTACAAGTAAAGCCCACAAAGAAATTGTAATTAACTACTATAATTTTGACATATTACAATACCCTCAAAATCATTACAAAATTAGTGACCACATGATCGATTGCTTGACCGGCTGCTTAACCAATGACTAATACGTTAATTACAAAATTTATTTGTGGCTCCGAGCGAGTAATCAATTGCCAAATTTGTTAGTGTAAGAGAATCAAAACTACCCAATGACTGGAGAAAATATTACGTCCGGAAGGCCAATCACCGGCGGCCACGTCGTCTTACACGTCATTGGCAAGCGACGTGGCCGCCGGTGGTTGGTCATCCTGATGTGCGGACGCGCTGTGTAATTTCAGAATTTTTCAAATTATACACGTCATATTTTTCACATTTTGTGGAAAAATTTAAACAAAATTTTGTCAAAGGGAAAGCTATAATCATATGGCATCCATTAATATGCTGTTATGCAATTAAAGAAGATGGGCAGCAAAGTCCTCCGGCTGTTTTGATATTCCTAACTTCTGCTGAACGTTTTCGTTCTGACAAAAAAACTTAGGAAGACCACCAGTCCATGGAAAGAAATGAAAATAAGAAGAGAATGTGAAACATGCGTAGACCGATATATCATGTGTGACTCTTACAAATTAAAATTTGAATATTATGTTTTATAAGGAATAGAACATTGGTCCTCATTACAGATGATATTTATGAAAATTTCGGAATGAAAAATGAGCTATTTATGCCACAAACATTTTAAGCATGGAGTAAAATGAAAATATGCCTTTCCAAACTTGGGTGTTAAGGTTACATAGGAGCTTCTTCAAGGTTTTTTTAAGGGATTCTTTGTCTATATACTATAATCCTATTTTGAGGCACAATGATTCCTCCAAAAATCAATCAAATCCACTATAGTTACCAATTATTATAAAAATAAACTCAATATTTTGTTCTCTTTTTAGAACTAGTCAAAAATTATATGAATGTTTTGATGTCACTCCATTCAATAAATCTATTAATATATCTCACTTCATTCAAAAAATTTATTTCAATAAATTTTAAACAACTTAAAATTTTGATTTGCATAAGGTAAGGAAAAGAATATTACATGTGGCATAGTTGTCTGCACGTCCGGACAACTGCTCATGGGAAGCCCACTTTTCCCTACATAAACTTAGGTAATGTGGCATTCAGTGAAGCGGTGTACATACATGATGACACTGCAAAGGTAATATTTTGATCTCTAAGAAAAAGGGTATCTTATGATGCCTATCACATCACGCCCAAGTGACATGGCTTCCCATGAGGGCAATATCTTGAAGCCCAAAAACTGCACGTAATATTTTGATCTCTAAGAAAAGGTGACCATGTGATGCCTATCACATCACACCTAAAGAGTCAATATCACATTCCCGTAATGATGACTTGGAACACTTAGATCCCTTAACTTATAGACTTAGAATAAAATCGATCGGCACAATGTATGAACATATAGTCTGGCTATTTGGAATATGAGAAGACTGGGAACAACGAAGTCAATATCTTTGAAAGTAAAGAAACGAGATGCTGTGATGAGGAATATATGAGAATTGTAGAAAAGCAAAGTATACGTGTTAAATATGTAAATAAATAAGAATTGGGTGGTGTGCATGGGTAAATGCCTCTTATATATATTATTATTTTTATTTACTATATTTTAAAGAAGGGTTAAGCAATTTTTAGATATTTTTATATATAATGTGTAACATTTGATATCTATCTATATAATATTGTATGTCATACTCACATCGAAATATATGTATGAATAGATGTAATTTATTTTAGAGAAAAAAAATAATATTAGTCATATTTTAGATGAAATATAAACATTTAGATGTTAAATAAATAAATATTAAAAATTAGTTGTCAGATATGTAAATATATAAAAAGTGTGATTCTATGTATCTAAATTCCAAATATTTTCATTATACTTTCATATGCTATAAAGAACACATCATATTCTTTTTTTTTTAAGGAAACATTTAAATTAGGAATCCCAAGCTTTTATTAAAAAAACAATGTAAGGAAACATTTAAAATAAAAATTAGGAATCCCAAGCTTTTATTAAAAAAACAATACTATATAAATGAAGTAATTTGATTAGTTTTATGAATTTAAAATTATTCAATGTCTTTTTTATGTTCTAGCATCTGTGCTTATCCAAGTTATTCAATATGTTAGGCACCACTATGTAAAACAACTAATAGTAAATTTGTTAGGCCAAGTCCATTGTTCATTTGCATCATTTGTCTTGTGATAAGTTGTTACATTATAGTAGCTTGACCCTCTTGATGCTAGGGTAATACATCCCTAATTGGGTTCTTGCTACGACTTGCCATGCTTGAAACTCTTCATTGCATCCTCATCCAACAATAGCCTCTCACTAGTGGTCCACCAAAATTATAAAAAAGATGGCTTCATCAGACATCAAGACCCTATTGAAGAGCAAATGTGCCGAGTTCATCGACAGCTTTTAGCAGACACGAGATGATCGCCAAACAATTCATTGTGTAGGGCAATCTTGATGGTTTTTGCATTGATTATTCTTAACTTTTTTTTGGGGAGTTCATTATTGTTCATTAGAAATCATTTCTAAAATAGTTATTTTCTATCATTATTAAAAATAAATAAAAAAAACTTATTTCCAATCTTTTTTTTTACTAAGAATATTAATATTGACGACTGTGCATAAAAGACTCCCAATTTACGCACGATCATTGGCCAAGTCCCTAATTTATGCACAATCCTTGGTCAAATTGCGTTTAATGTTTGCTTCTATCCTTCTCTAGAGAGTTCATCATATTTAATGCACATTTTAGCATGATTGCCCAACATCATCTTCCAAACATCATCCAATATATATTCCTTAATTTTAATTTTTGTGTTGATACAAGATTGCATGTGTATTCAACATAGGCAAAAAAAAATCAAATAAAATAAAAGTGAACATCTTCAATAATGATGTATAGTTTTAATGATAACAAATGTATACAATTACTATGAATATTTAATGTGCACCAAGAAAGAATAGTGACTAGAGATCTAAGTAATTGGAGGAACAATTAGTGATAGGTACATTCTCTTCTTGTAATGACGGGTCATGAAGCTTGGAATCTATGTAAAGTTATTATGAATGACTATATTTTCCAAAAGCAACAATCTATTAGTGATAAATTTTTTGGTGATATTTGTAATTTTTTTAATTTATTTCTACATTGGCAAATTATATGGTAATAAAAAGATTGGATGCCTACATTGTAAGCATACAAAAATGATGATATTATGAATTATTTATATAAAAAAGGGATTTTAAGATGAGCTAGAATGAAAGAAATTTCATTTGTAGAATATTGATTTATCAATTAATAGAAAATCAATAAAATCATTTAAACTGAATAGTTTAAATGGTGACTGAATGGGTTTGAAATATGAAGTAAATATTGTAGAAGAGTGCTACAAACATTTTAAAAACTTTATAATCATATTAACATTGAAATTTTTTTTAAAATATAGAGAAATTTATTTGTAAGGAGATCATGATTAGCATGATCGTGCCTATAATAATTTCATTGAATTATTAACTACTCGAAAGTGCTCAGGCATCATATTCAATTAGATTTCTCATTTGTTATAAATGATGCTGAATATAGAGGTTAACAAAAGGATTATGAATGAAATATGTCTAGCAACATCTTATGTGATAATTAACCATTTTTAATATTGTTTCTATATATATGCTCTAAAGGGTATTATTATTGTTTAGTGTCTTACAAATCACTTTGTTTTTTTCATTTTAATGTCTTAACTTATTAGGTGGTCACATAGAGGAACTTCTTCCTATGTGACAACAGCTTGCGGGAAATTTATGAGTAAAAGATGATGAAATATGAATGAAGAAATATAAATTAATATTTGTCGAACTTAAATGAGTGGCGAATATTGTGGCGAATGAAGATAAATAGGCTACAATGAAAGAAATTTCATTTGTAGAATATTGATTTATCAATTAATAGAAAATCAATAAAATCATATTGAACTATGGTTTAAATGGTGACTACAATGGGTTTGAAATATGAAGTAAATATTGTAGAAGAGTGCTACAAACATTTTAAAAACTTTATAATCATATTAACATTGAAATTTTTTTTAAAATATAGAGAAATTTATTTGTAAGGAGATCATGATTAGCATGATCGTGCCTATAATAATTTCATTGAATTATTAACTACTCGAAAGTGCTCAGGCATCATATTCAATTAGATTTCTCATTTGTTATAAATATGTCTAGCAACATCTTATGTGATAATTAACCATTTTTAATATTGTTTCTATATATATGCTCTAAAGGGTATTATTACTGTTTAGTGTCTTACAAATCACTTTGTTTTTTTCATTTTAATGTCTTAACTTATTAGGTGGTCACATAGAGGAACTTCTTCCTATGTGACAACAGCTTGCGGGAAATTTATGAGTAAAAGATGATGAAATATGAATGAAGAAATATAAATTAATATTTGTCGAACTTAAATGAGTGGCGAATATTGTGGCGAATGAAGATAAATAGGATTTTAATTTAGACGCGTCAAATTGTTTTGGGTATCATATTATTAAATGGTGAGTTTTAGGTGTAATAGATATGTAGATATAAGAATTTTAAATGTTATGTTTAAATGGGCTTGATAAAAGTATATGTTTCTTAAAACAGCTTTGAAAAACTTATTCCTGTTTGTGTTCGTCTCGTGTTTGGTTCTAAATTGGCTCGTTAGAATATAAAATTATAATAATAATTAATTTTTTAAATAAAATTTAAATAATATTTTTTTTCTAAAAAATTGTTTGTATAAAAACTAATTATTTATAATTTATAATATTTAATTTTATGGATATTTATTTTGTTCGTATGTATGTATGTATGTATATATGTGTGTATATATATATATATGTGTGTGCGCGCGCGTGTGTGTGTGTGTGTGTGTATATTTCTATGTGTGTGTGTGTGTGTGTGTGTGTGTGTGTGTGTGTGTGTGTGTGTGTACACACACACACACATGTTCTTCCTATGTGACAACAGCTTGCGGGAAATTTATGAGTAAAAGATGATGAAATATGAATGAAGAAATATAAATTAATATTTGTCGAACTTAAATGAGTGGCGAATATTGTGGCGAATGAAGATAAATAGGATTTTAATTTAGACGCGTCAAATTGTTTTGGGTATCATATTATTAAATGGTGAGTTTTAGGTGTAATAGATATGTAGATATAAGAATTTTAAATGTTATGTTTAAATGGGCTTGATAAAAGTATATGTTTCTTAAAACAGCTTTAAGGGAGTGTTTGCTTGCACCATAAGATTTATCATATCCAGATTTTCGGCGAGCTCGCGATGCGAGGGAAGGTCGCAAGCAACGACAACGTGAATCTGAAAAAACCTCCTCTCTATGGAATTAGGTAGTAAATCATTATTTGCAGACGAAACGTTTGTAGAGAAGATAGAATGAGGTTAAAATTGGATTAATGGAGAATTAGATTTTGTTTTCATTCTTTGTAGGTTTAGGTGGACTTGACAGGAAGCTGCTGCGACACAGTTGCAGGGAAACTGCTGCGGGGAAGCTGGTTGTCTATTTGTTGCAACTGTGTAAAAACAGTTATGGGACAATTGTTTCTAGAAAATTGACCGTTCTGTCTCTGTTCAGTAAATTTCTTTGTAACAGAACTATGACACTCATTTATTTAATAATTATGAAGCATAAATTCAAAATAAAGATGAATTTATTTTGAAGTTTAAAAATATGTTAAAAATAATGATGAATTTATTGCAATTAATTATTAGCTTCAGTATTGTTGGAAATCAATTATTATTTTGAATTTCTACGAACACCTAAAGCCCTTAAGAAATAATATTTAATAGTTAAATATGAAAATATATGAAATCGATCAATAAATGGAATAATTTTAAGTTTAAGATAGGTAAATATATTAAATACATGTCCAGTCCAAGGAAGGAAATAATTGGGTTGCATTTATCTAACACATGCTTGATCCAACTATCGTATAATATCTATACTTATCAGAAAAATAAAAGTAGAAGACCACTTATAGTATCTGTAAATATCATGAAGCAGAAAACAGGAATTCATTAAACTACAATGAATTTTTCAAATCAATTACAACAAGGCGAAGAATTTTGATGAAGTGAACTATTGAGCACAGATTTGAAGCTTGAGAACAAAACCCAAACTTCTTATTATTCATAGTCCGAGAAATAAGTGTGTGTGAGCCGCACAAGTAAGATGATAGTAAACAGAAATGTTAAAAACATGAATCAACTTGAATTCCTCTCTTCTTTTACATGATGTCATTAATCTGTCAAAGCTTGTCCCCAATGAGCCCATCATGAGCTCCTTTCCCCCTTCATTCGTTGATTAACATAATAATTGTCTATCAATACCTACCCAAGCAAGACTATAAAATATCTCCAGGCGAAGCAATGCATAACTATTAACAAAGATCATTACAAAGCAATCCATAAAAAAAGACTAGAGACCATGATAAACTAAGATGATAAAATTCAACATCCATCATCACAACCAACAACCACCATAAAGCACAACATAGCCCACAGCCACATGTACACAGCTCAAATTATAGAAAATGTCCACATTTCACACAGGCACCAAAAGCACAAACATCACCCCTAAGCCACACCCACTACACCTCAACCCATTGGCATAGAGTCAACCACACCCACCAACCCAAACCCACAACATAGGTGCAATGTTTCATTTATATTTTTCTCATGAAAATAAAAGAAAAGAGCATACAAACTAAGGCTCTGTTGGGCGCAGCTGCAGCGCTGCAGCTGCAGCTGCGCTGCCCCAGGAAGCTGCTGCGACACAGGTGCAGGGGAACTGCTGCGGGGGGGGTGGTTGGATGGTTGTGGAAGTTGATTGTATGTTTGTTGCAACTGTGTAAAAATAGTTGTGGGACAATTGTTTCTAGAAAATTGGCCATTCTGCCTCTGTTCAGTAAATTTATTTGTAACAGAACTATGACACTCATTTATTTAATAATTATGAAGCATAAATTCAAAATAAAGATGAATTTATTTTGAAGTTTAAAAATATGTTAAAAATAATGATGAATTTATTGCAATTAATTATTAGCTTCAGTATTGTTGGAAATCAATTCCAACATCCATCATCACAACCAACAACCACCATAAAACACAACATAGCCCACAGCCACATGTACACATCTCAGATTATAGAAAATGTCCACATTTCACACAGGCACCAAAAACACAAACATCACCCTTAAGCCACACCCACTACACCTCAACCCATTGCCATAGAGTCAACCACACCCACCAACCCAACCCACAACATAGGTGCAATGTTTCATTTATATTTTTCTCATGAAAATAAAAGAAAAGAGCATACAAACTAAGGCTCTGTTGGGCGCAGCTGCAGCGCTGCAGCTGCAGCTGCGCTGCCCCAGGAAGCTGCTGCGACACAGGTGCAGGGGAACTGCTGCGGGGGGGGTGGTTGGATGGTTGTCTTCATGGGAGGTTGGAGCCCGAATATTTGGAGCCCGCACTAAGATTAATAACTTACTGCCCTAATTAGAAAATTACATTCATTCTTTCCAAACGATGGTTTAAGTCATCAAAACTGCACTTTTGTAACAATTGGAATTCATATCATAAAACTATAACATCGCCGTGCATCAAATTTGCTAAAACTCCCTATCATGAACATAAGCCAATTACTAAACCATTTACAATAAAAACGCCGAAGAATTCAATTCCAATTCACAAAACAAAAAGTGAGAGGAAACAATAATTTTGCTCAACCATTTAACATTTAGTGATTTGGTTTATAAATGTAGATATGAATGTTTAGTTATCTGATATGTAAATACATAAGAATTGCGTGGTACGCATGTAAATTTCCCAAAAGAAAATTAGGAAATGCAACACCAAGATTCATAATTTTCATCACTGTATTCACTTTCTGTTCTTCAAACGTACTTTAATCTTATCAAAACAGCATTTCAAATAAAATTAAAGACCAAAATACAATTTTGCATCTTCACTAATTACTTAAGAGAAAGATTTACATACATTCCACTCAATTTTACATCTTCTTTAATTACCTTAAGAACATAAGATAAATAAAGACAGATTTCATTTTCAAGCCTAATATCAATACTCAGCCTACCATTCTCCACCCCACCGGAAATCACTTTTCTGGCCGCCACCAATCACCGCCGGCGAAACCGAATATAAATCGTAGATTCTTCGATACTTCCTCAATCTCCGCCGCTGCTTACCGATCACATCCATGGTTTCAGGCGCCGATCTTGATATCAACTCATCTCCCCAATCCCCGCCTCTTAAAGCCAAAAGCTGCTTTGCTGCCGGAAGCTCGGCGGCCGTGATGTTGTTATACAGCATTTGCGCCATGGTTGCTCTATAGCCTGCTGCATTATTTATAGGCGCAGAGTTACTTGGATAATTTCTTAAAGCTTTGTTTCTGGAATAATGGTAGGAAACAAGTTATAACCGACTTACTTATTATTGTTATCCTATCTCGCGGGTTTGCTTAATGGTAATCTGTACCTCTTTCCTTTTTAGGTATTTTACCGTTGGATTTGAATTTTTTTCTCCTAAAAAATATATTTTATAAACATTATGCTTATTGAGGGTTTATTTGGCAGCTTTTTCAGCTGCAGCTGCGCTGTCCCAAGAAGCTGCTGCAGGGAAGCTGACTGTTTGTTTGTTGCAGCTGTGTGAAAACAGCTGTCAGACAGCTGTTTCAGAATAAATGATCGTTCTGCCTCTGTTCAGTAAATTTATTTGTAACAGAACTATGACACTCATTTATTTAATAATTATGAAGCATAAATTCAAAATAAAGATGAATTTATTTTGAAGTTTAAAAATATGTTAAAAATAATGATGAATTTATTGCAATTAATTATTAGCTTCAGTATTGTTGGAAATCAATTATTATTTTGAATTTCTACGAACACCTAAAGCCCTTAAGAAATAATATTTAATAGTTAAATATGAAAATATATGAAATCGATCAATAAATGGAATAATTTTAAGTTTAAGATAGGTAAATATATTAAATACATGTCCAGTCCAAGGAAGGAAATAATTGGGTTGCATTTATCTAACACATGCTTGATCCAACTATCGTATAATATCTATACTTATCAGAAAAATAAAAGTAGAAGACCACTTATAGTATCTGTAAATATCATGAAGCAGAAAACAGGAATTCATTAAACTACAATGAATTTTTCAAATCAATTACAACAAGGCGAAGAATTTTGATGAAGTGAACTATTGAGCACAGATTTGAAGCTTGAGAACAAAACCCAAACTTCTTATTATTCATAGTCCGAGAAATAAGTGTGTGTGAGCCGCACAAGTAAGATGATAGTAAACAGAAATGTTAAAAACATGAATCAACTTGAATTCCTCTCTTCTTTTACATGATGTCATTAATCTGTCAAAGCTTGTCCCCAATGAGCCCATCATGAGCTCCTTTCCCCCTTCATTCGTTGATTAACATAATAATTGTCTATCAATACCTACCCAAGCAAGACTATAAAATATCTCCAGGCGAAGCAATGCATAACTATTAACAAAGATCATTACAAAGCAATCCATAAAAAAAGACTAGAGACCATGATAAACTAAGATGATAAAATCATAAGATCTTCATCGAATTCGTCATTATTTTCCAGATGATGCATTCAGAAGGGAAGAAGTTCATGACAAGGCCACTAGGGATCTTTATATTTCCCTCTATGCTCATAATATGCATAAGACTGCCAGAGATATGCTTTAGAAAAAGGAAGAAAAGAGAAAGAAAAAGAAAGAACCCTCTATGGTGTGAAAGAAAAAATACTTCCAAACTCGAGAAGTTCCATTTTTTTTCTCCAACAACGTAACATCCAATCTGATACGCATAAAGCTAGTGAAGAAGAGGGTTTGCATTTATCTGATGTGTAAGTAAGAAGGTGGCGCAGCAGAGTCGTTCTTATGCTAGAGCCCGGTCCGACCGCTCCTGCTTTCGCTCCCCCCGATTGAGAACCGTTCCTAAGAAGTTCCTGTTCCCATATCACGCTCGATCGCGAACTGTTCTTGCGAATAGTCCGTTGCTTTGTTAAGAGTCGTGACTCCCGCTTTGTCATGACAGTTCTCTCTTTCTGTTCGCGATAAAAGGCATCGCACGACTCATTCAATTTCTAAGCACGATTTTTGTGTTCTTCTTCGGACTTCCTCGGAATAGAGGAAGAGAAGTGCAAACAGTAGTTCCTTGCGGCAGAAGGAAGAAGAAAGAAGAAGAAGATTATTCTCCCTTGGCTTCTTTTTGGTGGCTTGTGACAGAAGAGAAATTGGATTCTCTCTTGTAAGTTTATCTTCTTCGGTATATCTTGGTGTAGAGCTTTTTCGGTGTATCTCGGTGTAGAGAGAGAAGATGAGAGAGCAACGAAGTGAGAGATTCCTCTTGTAAGTTGAGACGATCGACTGTTGTAAATTCCTCAAGTAGTAAAATCCTTTGCAATTCCGTGGACGTAGGCAATTTGCCGGACCACGTAAATCTGTGTGTTCCGTTGTGTTACTATTTTCTGGTGTAAATTATCTCATTCTATTTTTCGCTTCGTCGATCATTCTCCTATTTTATTTCTTTATATATACCACAACAACTGATATATATCATAAATCTTCGTCGATCATTCTCCTATTTTATTTCTATATATATACCACAACAACTGATATATATCATAACAACTAGTATCAAAGCTTTGTTTGGATTTGAGAAAGATAATGTATGCAGATGAAGTTAAGGTTTCAGGGATCGAGAAATTCGATGGCATAGATTTTGGTTATTGGAGGATGCAGATAGAGGACTAATTCTATGGGAAGAAATTTCATCTTCCATTATTGTGGAAAAGACATGAAAAGATGGATGAGGCTGAATGAAATTTGTTGGACCATCTTCCATTATTGTGGAAAAGACATGAAAAGATTGATGAGGCTGAATGAAATTTGTTGGATCGACAAGTTCTGCGGGTTATTCGATTAACCCTATCGATGTCTGTTGCACATAACGTCGTAAAAGAAATGACGGATGCAGATCTCATGACAACCTTTTCAGGTATGTATGAAAAGCCATCGATGAATAACAAGGTGTATTTGATAAATAAGTTATTTAACACTAAGATGACAGAATGTGTTACTATTATTCAACACCTAAATGATTTCAATACTATCACAAATCAATTGTCGTCTGTTGAAATTGATTTTGATGATGAGATACATGCATTGATATTATTGGATTCATTGCCAAATAATTGGGAAGACATGGGGATGTCAATTATAAGTTATGTAGGTAAATTTAAACTGAAATGTGATAATATTCGTGATTTGATTTTGGCTGAGGAGATACGCATGAAAGATTCTGTCAAGATCTCTAGTTTGAGTTTGACACTGAATGTTGATTTTCAGAGAGAGGTGACAATACATGAACTCAAATAGAGGGAGATCAAAATCAAATTCTGGTTAGCAGACATCCTGTTGGAATTGTGGCATGGCTGACTACATAAAGAGGAACTGCAGGAATCCCAAGAATATGGAGAATGACATCGCAAATGTGGTATATAAAGAAGTACAAGATGCACTCTTGCTGACAGTTTGTAGTTCTATTGATGATGGAAGTGAAGAGAAGAGTAGGTCGGGGCACCCATTCTTATTGTTCCACAGACAGATAGTGAAGAACCACAGAGCTATGAAGAAATATTACAGGATGAATTTTCGAGCAAGTGGGAGTTGACAAAACTTCCGCCAAGTAAAAAGACATTACAAAACAAGTGTATGTATTGGCGAAGATTGAGCATGATGGCAAGGCTGAACTTGTTAAAAAAGGCTTTCAGCAGAGACAGTATATTGCCCATGCAGTGAGAGTTGTAAGCAGAGACAAGAGTAATCAAGAAAATAGCTTAGAGGTGTAAGGCTATATGGACCATGTTGATATGTTGACTGAGGGTGTTACTCTTTAAAAACTGAAGTTGTGCACAACTTCAGTTGGTCTTCTGGAGTGAAGACAAATGCTATGAGTTGCAGTGGAGGATTCATGTTTGAAGAAAAGGGTGACACTGCCAGTGCGAAGACAAATGCTATGAGTTGCAGTGGATGATTCATGTTTGAAGAAAAGGGTGACACTGCCAGTGAATGATATCAATTTGAGAAAGAAAACTTTGCAGTCAGTGTACTGGTCTCCAAGTGGGAGATTTGTTATGTTGGAGCCCGGTCTGACCGCTCCCGCTTCCGCTCCCCCTAATCGCGAACCTTTCCCGTGAAGTTCCCGCTCCCGTCTCCCGTTTCCCGTCTCTCGCTAGGTTGTGAATTGTTCCCGCAAACAATCTGTTGCTTCTCGAAGAGTCGTGTCTCCCACTCTGTCGCGACAGTTCTACCTTCCTGTTCATGATAAAAGGCATCGCACGACTCATTCAGTTTTTAAGTCACGATTTTTGTGTTCTTCTTCGGAATTCCTCGGGATAGAGGAAGAGAAGTGCAAGCAGTAGTTCATTGCGACAGAAGAAAAAAAGAAGAAGAAGAAGAGGAGGATTGCTCTCCCTTGGCTTCTTCTTTGTGGCTTGTGGCAGAAGAGACATTGTGTTTATTTATCTTGTAAGTTTATCTTCTTCAGTGTATCTCAGTGTAGAGCTTCTTTGGTATATTGACCAGAGGAAAATATGTTGAGATTTTCATACCTATTTTATACTATTTTTTATGATATTGCACTTTAAAGAAATGTATTTTTGATGTTTTATTGCAGGAATGATGAAATAGGGTCATTGGAGCAAAAAGAT
>NW_018164546.1:573520-613221 GCF_001263595.1 Phalaenopsis equestris | reverse complement strand
AGGGGAAGGTGGGAGCCCAAAGGTGAGAGCCGTTACCCCCCCAGCCTAGCCGCAGATTCAATAAACAAGCGTGAGATTAGTCAATGTTCTTTATGCGTGAACCAAAGGGTAAAGAATAGGTATATGCTCCTATTTGTCACAAAACTACATTTAAATCTTTAAATATTTGATCCCTACACTAGTTACGATCTCATCACTAGAGGGAAAGGATTTTAATTGTATAAAAATTTTCCAAAATTTATCCAACCTCTGTAAATTAGGTTTTTATTTAATTTTAATTTTAAAAGTAAATTAGTGAATTTAGAAAAACCAAACTTTTTTAAAAACTCCAATCTAAGGCCTGATAGTAGTAGACTAGAATTAACCTAAGAGATTGCTTACCTCGCTTTTGTGGGAGATCGATACTGGGGTCTTTAAAGTTTTTGTTCATATTTTGGAAGCTAAATTACTGCGTAATTGCGGGTCGGGTCACTTAAGCTCATTAGATTTATCTCATTGATACACTCTATTTGATCATAAATGCGTCAAATTTGAAGTTCATTAAACCATTCAATTAACGATTTGAAGCATCCAGATAAGTTTTAATAGCTTGATCTAAACTTGCTTGGACTTGGATTGCACCAATTTTGGTATCATCGGGTTCGTCTTGTCGAAACAGTCAGTTTAACAAAAAACTTGCTAAAATTGAGGCCCTCGATAATTTTGAATTTAAATTTTCAATATTTATCATATAAAAATCCATTGAGAGTCCTAGATAATTAACTTCGTGGACGTAGACAATTTGTCGAATTACCTAAATCTGTGAGTTCTGCTGTGTTACTGTTTTATGGCGTGAATTTCTCATTCTATTTTTCGCTTCGTCGATCGTTCTCTTATTTTATTTCAATATATATACCACACAACTGGTATATATCACAGCAGTCGCAAAGAGAAAACTCGCACAAACAGAGTCGCAATCTTGGGCAGAAAAAAATATTTTTGGAGCAAAGGGTAATAGCAACGGGGAGAACGTGGAATATTTCAATATATATACCACAACAACTGGTATATATCACAACAGTCACAAAGAGAAAACTCGCACAAATATAGTCGCAATCTTGGGCAGAAAAAAATATTTTAGGAGCAAAGGGTAATAGCAACGGGGAGAACGTGGAAGCCGCGGGGTTGATCTCGCGGCTCACTTTCTCCCAACTTCGGCGGGGCGTCGCCGCGTAGCCATCATCCAAAAGATTTTTTTTTCCCGGGGTTACGGCTAGCGCCGCAGCCCCCCCCCCCCCCCCAACAAAGCCCCCAAACAAGGCCTAAATGGCCGATGCATGAAAGCACTTCCATCTTTACCATACAAAAGTAAGTTATTGTCAAACTACAAAAGCTTCTGACCTCTCGAAAACTTGTTAATCAATCTTTCTCAACTTCTAAAACCAAAAAAATATATAATTATGAAAAATAACATAAGCATTACTCTACAACATATCACAAAATTTTGGGGCGTTTACGTGCATATAACAAAACTTTTATGTATTCTATATATCTCTCACTTTGAGCTTTCATATATAGACAAATAACACAACATACTTTCACATTAACTTTGAAATATTGATACTTTTGATGGACAACCAACATGAAGCTTTCCATCTATTGGTGCCATTGTGCCGCGCTATGACATGAATTTATACTGGCTTGAACATTATCTTGCCTTTCTTTAAGAAAGTTCATAATGAATATTGGCGAATATTGGATGGACGATATGCCGAATAATGGTGAAAGCATAAGGATAACTTGGGGTGTTAATGCTCTGGCAACCCAAAAATAAATTGAATATTGGATGGACGATATGATTTGGGGTGTTAATGCTCTGGCAACCCAAAAATAAATAAAATGCGTAGCTCTTGAAAATACACAACTCAAACGTCCGAAGTAAACCCAACAATCCACACGATACAATAGAGCCAAAACGAATCATCAAAAACGAATATCATCAACAAAGATCTGAACAACAATTAGAAATGAAGATCAACTGAATGATGTTGATCGATGAAAATCAATTCGTTCAATGACCGCTACTCTTATGTATTCTACGTATCTCACACCTAAACTTTCATATATAGACAAATAACATAAAATACTTTCACATTAACTTTGAAATTATGGTACTTTTGATGGATAACCGACATAGAGTTTTTTATCTATTGATACCATTGTGCTGCTTTATGACATAAATTTTTATTGCCTTGAACATTATCTTGCCTACCTTTACAAAAAAAACCATAATGAAAATTGGATGGACAATATGCCAAATAATGGTGAAAGCAAAAGGATGTCTTAGGGTGTTAATTCTCAGGTAACCCAGAAAAAAAAAATGCTTAATTCATGAAAATCCAAAGCTCAAACTACTTAAGAAAACCCACCAATCCATGAGAAATATTTGCATACGTCTAACGTACGCAGAGCTGCGTACGTCGTTAGGTTACAGAGAGGGTATTGAGGGGTTATATCCGTGTTATATCCCCTATAACCTACCTGTAACTAGTATGCTCTACGCTTCTGCTTTCATATATTTGTAAGTTACAGTTAAGTCACAGAGAGATTACATGAAATATAACGCATATATAGCCCTCCAATACTCTCCCTGTAACCTACCGACGTACGCAGCTCTGCGTACGTTATACATACGCAATTATTTATCTCAATCCACAGGGAACAATAGAGCTGTAACAGACAATTATAATAGAAGATCTTTAACAAAGATTCACACAACTGAAGAAAACCCAACATGTCAGATCCAACACAGAGAAATGGCTCAAGCGAAAGAAATCAACATGAGGGGGAGGGAGATGCCGACGCAGTCTCGAGAGGGAAAGGGAGATGCCGACGTGGTCACAAGAAAAGTGAGGAGAAAGCTCGCTTAAGATATGGGGGTAGGACAATAAAAAATGAGGGGCCTAACTAATAGGAAATACGGGCCGTTGGGCCGAACCCGCACCGGCATTCAACGGGTTTTTCCCACCAAAGCCCGAAGCATTGGAGCAAACAGAAAAATAAAAAAAATGGAGTGAGATTTGGTGCCGCCCCGCGCCCCAAACTGGCCCTTAAGCATCCCTGTTGAGCTGTTCCTCCCTCCCGCCCTCTGGTTAAATTCATATTTTACCTATACATTTTTAGTTTAGACGATCAATCTCTTCAACGAATCATGGAGACTCGTCTTCTTGAGTGGTTTACTCTCCCCATTAACGATCCCTGCAACCCACAAACCCGCCTCCGAACCCTAGCCTCTGCGAGAGCCCTATTCGCCAACCCTAATTCCTCCGACTCTACTCTCCGCGCGGCCATTGACGCTCTCTGCCGTTTTCTTTACCCTGGCAACGCCGATTTCACCTTCTCCCGCTGCGTTGTTAAGTTCTTAGGCGACGCTGCGCCTCTCTACGGAACCTTCGCACCCTCAATCATCGAACTTCTTCGACCTTTTCTTGATGGCAACGAAAAGCTTGCGGCAGATGCGCTTTCTGCCCTCGCTTCTGTGGATGGCTTTTTACTGGACGAAGTTCTAGTGCTTTCTCTTGCTTCGAGCCCGCTTCTCTCTGTCAGGTCGATGCTTGTAAAGTTGATAGTTTCTTGTTTGGAAGGGAATATGAGAAATATCGTGGTTATTAAACCGCATGTTATGATTCAAGTGCTGCTAGGGTTCGCTGAGGATCTCCATCCACTGATAAGGGCAAAAGCAGTTGATGGCCTTGCTTCAGTGTGCCGGACAACTGATTCTGTTCAGTACGTGAAATGCTTCCATGATTTTGCTGCATCATTTCTACGTGATGACGAGGAATTAGTAAGATTGTCTGCTGTTAGATTGGTAAGGAAATTCACCTGCTTCTGGCAAAGTATTCTCTGATCACTTACTTCAGTGCAGGGAAGTTTGTTTATCAGCAAAAGTGTAAAATTTCGGGACTTTATTGTGATTTCTGTTTGATGAGCAGATTAGTGCATGCGGTCAATTTTTAGCGCGAAATAAAGGGGATACGCATTATTGCGAGCTGATGGACGCAATCTTTGTTCAGGCAAGCTGCTGTAAATTTATCGAGCTACTTGTTCAGCTTTTTAATGCATGAAAAACATAATAACACCTTACTATGGTAAAACTTGCTTAATGTTTAACATTCTATCTATTTTCTCAATTTCTAACGAGAAGATGGGCGATTGATGAGTTGTTTATCGCCGGCTAATGCAATGAAGTCGGAAGTCCTCCCTACCTCTATTTTTATCTGAACTTTTTTTCAACGCATATTGCTGTATTCATAGTGAAAGTCTATTTATTTGGGACTGTGTTACAAGTATCATCATCTTCTCCAATTAAGGACATTTATAGTAGCTCCATTACATTGCACTACTCCAATATCACCAGTGTAAAAAGATGATTAGGGGAATCAAGTCACCATCTAGAAGATTCCCAAAAGCTGAGACGATTGGAGAATATCGAGTGGATCAAGACCATTGAGTCAAAATCTTCATAGTCAAGCAGGTCCTTCTGTTGAGTGATTTGTTGTCTATCAATTTAAAATCTAGCCTCACATAACTGTCAATATGTTATCAACCTCTCTAAAAAAGGTCCACTTTTAGGTAACATATCCTTTATTTTTATCTTAGATTTTGTAATAGTCATCTAGTCTTTTTGAGTGTCGCTCTTTTTAACTCGCTTAATCTATAAATGGTAATATTAGGTGGATTAGTGATTATTCTGAATATGTGAGCGAATTTGTTTGTCTAGCAATGAAGGAGAGAAGAGAGAGATAGAGATAGTAGAAAATGATAAATGATTTTAAGTTAGTCGTGTGTATGAGTTAAGTTGAGCTTGAGTCACGACTAGCCTGATTTGTTCTTCTACCCTGATGGTAGACTTGAACTTGAGCTCTAGCTCAAATCGTGCTCATATAGAGTACTCGGGATTGACTCGTTAGAATAATAGTTTGCTCAAGCTTGACTTATGAACTCTAGCCAAAATCTTAAATATTCTTAGAATGGGAGTTTGTTGTCATTGATGGGAGCTCATTGGGGATATCATTAATGGAAATTGATGGGAGAAGTGAGGAAATTGTGATTGTAACTCATTAGAGATGGCATTGACAACGACGAGGAGGCTCACAATAAGACTTGTTTGTGAATCTTTTGACGGCGACATGAGATTCACAATGAAACATTGGTAAAGGCATGAATGCTTCGACGGGACTAGTTGGGAAGTCACAATTGGAGCTTCTTGAAGAAGTCATCGATGGACTAACTATATTTGAAGAAGAATAATTGATAGGATTAAACAATTTAAATTCAATGTCCAAAGAAACTAGATTTAGGAAATTAGATGTAATATTGTTGGTTTATGAGACATCGATTCTAGTCTCATCAAGCTTGAAATTGAACTCATATAGTATATGAACTGTAATTTTAGCTAAAGCTTGAGCTCACAACTCAATAAGCTCAACTCACGAGCTTGTTAGCGAGTTGAGTTTATGAACTGTAATTTTAGTTGGAGTGCTCCTCGTATGTCGGGCTTTAGGCCCTTCATGAAATTTCTCTCCAATCCGTTTTTATAAATCCACACTCACTCGTCCTGACAATAGCTCGAGCCCTCTTTTTATTGCATGACAATCCCCTTCTGAGTTAAGACATAATTTGTCTCCTTTTTGAATGACTTGAAAACGTTCTATAAAATAATCTTTAAATTCCTACCACGAACGGATTGGGTATCTATCATCCCTCCTCTGAAATTAGACTAGGGCTCTCCCCTCCAAACATGACGTCTCCGCCATGAGTTTCTTCTCCCCATCTAGTTCATTCACCGTGAAATATTGCTCCACCCGATACACCCTCCAATGTGCGTCTTTCCTCTCAAAGATCGGCATATTCAATCTCTTAACCCTAGCGACTTCACCCCAACTTCTTCTCCCTCAATTGTTTTCCTCCATGTAACGAGCGTATGACTCCTTCCTTTGATCATGGCTATATCTCATTCTCGCTTCTCTGCTTTCTTTTTTGTGCCCCTCCATATCGCTTGCATAACTTCTTCTCTATATTTCAAGTCAAACACCTCCATAAAAAAATTCTAATCCACCCCCGATCAGAGCGTTGGGATGATTTTCTCGTCGTATTCCTCTTGTTCAATATCTTTTCCTTTCAATTTAGTCAAGGTTTCTCCAGTCACCCCTTGGTTATGGTTTACAAATTGAATCGCAGGCGGGGTCTTGGCTTGCATCTTAAGAAGCTTTCATCAGTATCTTCTTTTAGCTCTTGAATCGACCCTCAAATCGATTTTCCATGGAGGAAAACATTCCTTAGATCGTAGAGAACCTTTCAACCACCCCGGATCTAATTGGACTCATCTCTTCCTCCAATTTATTCTCCCAATCCTCTGCTTTCTTGGCCGCCATTACTCTCAAGAAGATTTTCAATCACAAAGACGAAACTTTTATAGGCCGCCAACGCGTAGTTCGCTCCCCAACTAGCTCGAATCGATACTGTGTCGCTAAGGCCCGTCGTTGGCTTTCTAGATAAGTGGAATCGCTACTGCAAGCATTTGTATCTTCCCGACAATCACACGACTACATCTCAACAATCGACGTGCTGATGTTGCTTCCATGCAACCTCAACATTGCTTGCGTGATCTCAACGTTGCTTGCCAGATAGCTGGATCAAACTGTATTGAGCCTATCGCGTGCAAGGGGGATTTTCTTGGAGCTCTAATCGTGACTGTATCTCGTCCACGTAGCAGGAGGGGATCTTGACGGTGTTATTGGCACTTTAAGCTGCGATCGGCCTTCGTGTATGAGTATCATCACTGTAAAGCTACACTCATCACTTTTATGATGGCTTTGATTTCAACGTTTCTATTGGCACTATAAGCTGCAATCCCTTCATCACCTTGCACCTGACTGTATGCGAAGACGGTGTAGGAGAAGGCGGAAGATGGGAGCTTCGAGTTTCTGTTCGCTATTATTCTTCTCGTTGTTTTTCCCAGCAAGCTCTGATCGCAACTGTATCACAGGTTTTAGCCTAGAAGGGATCCCATCAACGCTTCTCAACTAGTTCTCACACAGACAATGATTATTTCTCACACCGAGAACAATTTCTTGATGATCGTCTAGAAATCGTTGCTCGGATACCAAATTATTGTGATTTATCGTAAAAATAATTTTCCATAAAAATTCGGTCAAACATGTTTTTTTTTTTCAATAATCCAAACAAGTCAGCAAGGATACAAAGATGAAAACCTACAATTCGAGAGGTAGACCATTTCTCCAAAATCCTAAACCTAATATTACAACTCAATCTACTGCATAAACCTAACCCTAAACATAATAAACCTATTTATACCCACGCACAATAATAATAAAACACTAACTTGCTCTTATGCTTACAAAAATAAAATCGCCCTTAGGCTAGACACTGATTCTTTGTAAAGAACGGCTACACAAACTTTAGAGAAGTAACCTTACAATATTCGAGAAGAAAAAAAAGTGGAAATCTCTTTGTTTCTTTTGGAGCGAAAGCTTAGGTGGTGCTGTTCATGTTGGGGTATCAAGTACTTTTGAAGTTGATGAAATGATCACCTACATTTTGAGCAATAAAACATATGATTAAAGTCCCTTCAGATTCCGCTTTATCAAACATCACGCTATTTCGTTGCATGGGGTGTAAGTAAGACACATAGACTTGTGAGCTGGCTCGAGCTCGACTTGATAAGTGGCTCGTGAAATGAGCTTGATGAGCTAATATGCCAAGCTTAAGCCAGCCCCGACTTGACTCGTTAGCTCGTGAACCGATTCGTTTAAAAAATAATTAATAAAATTTTACTTAAAATATATTAAAATTCATTAATTTTTCTTTCAATTATTAAAATTATTTAAAAAATGATATTAACTAGAAAGAAAGATACAGATACAATGGGTGAGAGGACCCAAACATGACACCCTGCTCACACAATAACAACAAATGATTTCAAAACTAGAAAATATAGAAAATTACATTCGAGACTTGAAGAAAAAACATAAACGTGCCGAAATACATAGTATCAGGTGGCTAGAGAGCGACCCAATTAGGTCTTGCCTCTGCCTCTCGTTCTAGGGAAGGAGCAAACTAATAAATTGGTAGGATGATTGCCATTACCAGTAGTAACCAATGTATCATCCAATATGTTCCCGAGCTGGAGTCGACTTCCATTCTTCTTCTTCCTCCTGGAATAGCCTGCGATTCCTCTTCTGAAGATTGGCTCACCTGACCTTGGTCTAAAGTGTGCTGTAGATGTGCAAGTTGATGAACATTAGAAACAACTACATGTTGTACCGACTGATCTGTTATTGGATCAAAGGAGCACTCTCGTGTGTCTTGGCATGTAAGTGAGTTTTCTTCAATAACTGTGGGTGGTATAAGCACAACTGAATTTGTAGTTGTAGTATGTTGTTCTTCATTAGGAATTGCGGTGTTGGAAAGAGGATTGGGTTGCATCTTCTCAACAGGGATAATAGGTGGCTGATCTTTAGCGATATCCAGTCTTAGACGAGGATGCAAACGACAGCAAATAGTAGAGCTATGACCAAACATACTGCAATGAGAGCAATAGGGAGGGTGTGGTTCTATTTCAACCTTTTTCTAACACCCGTTGCGAGTGGTTTCAATCCATATCTCATCTGGGGCTGGTTGAGTAATATCCCTCTCAACTAACACACAAGCTACAGAAGGTCTGGTGACAGCAAGCGTAAGACTATCAACCTTGAGGGGCTTATCGTAAGCAGTTGCTAAGGAATAGAGAATTTCAAGTTGAACATATGTAATTTTAAACCCGGAAATTTTATCCAATCTAGAATGACAGGGGACTCCGTTTTTGGATTAAAACCAACAGTCTACTTCAGAATTTTCATATAACTGTTGTCGATCTTGACAACTTTCCGAGAAAAATATGAGTGTAATCGACATCGTGAGACAACTGAATCAGTATGTGCCGACCGTCAAGTAAATTAATATTCAAACTGCCCAACAGTTTCAGAGCATCAAATTCTTTTCGAATGATCTCAAGTTTTGGGTGACCATAAAGAAATTTTCTCACTAGAGCAAAACGTCACGAAGATGCGAGAGTACTTGTTTCAACCTCTGTGAGAATAAGAGCAGACTTCTCATTTTTCTTTCCCAGTTTTTTTATGAAGTTGTGATCTCCACCACCTTCAAGAGCCTCTTAGAAGGATTGTGGAACATTGCACGATTTACCTATGCGAACACCAGTCTCTAAATCTGAAAGGGGAGCACGAGTAGGAATCGAGAGGCCGCCAGCGGCAACTGCAGTGGCATAGGAATGGAGAGTCGATGCCATCTCCGCCGACAAGATGCTCTGCCGGACAGGAAACAAGGACGTCGGGGTGAAACCGCAGTCGTCGAACGCAGTCACAGCAGTGAGCCGCGGAACAACAGCTCGACAGGAAAGTGAGGAGGAGAGATCCGCGCAGCTTGACGAGAGAAGTCGACGACGACGCGACTGGAAGTCCCTTCGTCGTCGATGGCGCGGGAGTTGACGATCGAAGGAGGGATGAACGAACGCAGAAGGGATCGATGAACGCAAAATTAGTAGTCGAATACGGGAGTTGCGTCGTCGAGCACGACGGTAAGGCCGAAGGTCAAGCCAGGGAATCGCCATCGGGCGAAATTGGAGCAGCTCGCCACCGACGCCATATATATTAATATATATATATATATCGAGATTTCTTGTTAATTATCTCTTAAATACTCATTTTATTTATCGTTGCCTAAATACTCGTAGAATCAAGATTGAGTTCGAGCTTGACTCGACTCTTTTACATCCCCTTTCGCACCTCAGTGGTGGAAGAAAAAAGGGAGATGTGGAGTCATTGTTTGAGATATGAGATATTAGATTAAACGATTGCTTGCTTCAATGCATTCTCATGTATTACCAAATATGGGAGGACCACATTAAACTCATGTGGAAAGTGTTAAAGCTTGTGTATTGCAAATCTGAAAGAAATGTGACTTCAAAAGTAATATTTGGCATTACTTGGCTTTCAAAGTTGACAATGGGAATATTAATATGGACTAGTAGAAAGTAAAAGCTCTTAAGCATTGGATACTGTTACAAAATATGATTGATGTGTGGAGCTTATTGGGGCTTGTTATATGCAACATCTTTGTATTTAATGCACCTTTGCATTTGCTGGCAAACACTAGCAAGAATTTCTCTTGGAAAAGAAAACATTAGGATATGCTTTTTTTTGTTTTTGCAACGATGATGAGTGAGGCATTTTATTAGCCTTGTTCAAGTTGAATTAAACATTTGCTGTTGAAGTTGATGCATTTGAATATGCGATCAGTGTGGTATTAAACATAAGAAGGAAGACCTGTTAAGTAGCACTCTAACATGCTTTAAGGTGATTTAAAAAAACTTTCAACTTTGTCATAAGGAGCTGAGCACATCTCCAAGTAGTTGAGCAATGTATACCTTACCTTCTTATGAAAGAAATGGTATGCGATATAAAATTGATAGCATACCTGGAATAATTCGATTTAGGTATTCAACATAGATGGACAAGATGGTTGAAGAGCTTTCTTGATTGTCAGTTGTCATTTTATTGACTATATTGGTGCAAAATTCTTAGCATGAGCAATTCATCAATTTTTTATGGATTGGGCGATAACTATAGAGGAGTCATGAACGGAGCTCAAGAGGAAGGGGTACAACATTCACACTTTACAAAAGGAACTTAACTTTGTATTTGAAAGATGGCAACTCAATAAATGGATCCAAGGAGCGCACACATACAAAATGATTGAACAATTTGGAGTGACTAATGTGCGGTAGTTGCGGATGCATCTTGATGTGTTTTAAGTTTTTTAGTGGATGCGTACTTAGCTGCACTTTAAAGTTATTAAATAAGAGATATGTTCTTAATGCACTATTGTCAATTTTGACTTGGACGCAGGAGAGTATTTTCATGAATTTCTTGGGACGACTACAAATGACTTACAACGGTCATAAATTTGTTTTGTTGTAGTCGATAAGTTCTCAACGATGATTATCCTCTTGAATTACAAATAAAATGTAATAAATGAAGAAGAAACTTTTATTTTTCTAAAAAAAAGTGGGCTCAATTATTTCAGATAGAGTTGTCTTATTTTTTTTCGGAAGTCACTCCAAGTAGGCGTGTAAGTGGCCCAAGCCGATGCGTGAGCCTGCTCGAGCTCGACTCGGTAAGTGGCTTGTGAACTGAGCTTGATAAACTAACAAACCAAGCTCAAGTCATCAGTGACTCTGACTTGTTAGGTTGTGAGCTGACTTGCTTAAAAAATTAATAAATATTAAACTTAAAAATATATTAAAATTTAAGAAAATTTCTTTAAATTATTAAAACCATTTAAAAAATGATATTTTATATTTTATATTAAGTGCTTTCTTATTAAGTATCTCCTAAATACTCATTCTACAATGTTTTTTTTTCTCTTTCATATTAAACAAACCGGCTCGTGAGCCAGCTCAAACTGGTAGAATTGAGCTTGAGCTCAAGCTCGAACTCGATAAATTAATCAAGCCCAAGCTCATGTCGAGTGTGACTCGACTCGACTCATTTTCACCCCTTTCTGTACCTTGGTAGTGGAAAACAAGATCGATGAGTTAGTCGTTGAATAATTAGATCAAATGAATTTTTTGCTTCAATGACATTCTCATCTATAACCAAATGTGGGAGGACCAAATGAAACTCGTGTTGGAAGTTTTAAAGCTTGTATAATGCAGTTATTTATATCTAAATCTCAAAGAAACGTGACTTCAAATGGAAGATTTGGCTCTACTTGGCTTTGAAAGTTGATAATGGGGATATTAATTTGGACTCAAAGAAGATAAAATCTGTTAAGCATTGGCTATGGTTACGAAACATGATTTATGCATGGAGCTTATAAGGGCATGTTATGTGCAATTTCTTTGTATTTAATGCACCGTTGCATTTGCTGTCAAACGCTCCCATGAATTTCTCTTTGAAAGAGAACATTAGGACATGTCTTTTCTTTTTGCAAGGATGATGAGTGACACATTATATTAGACCGTTTCAAGTTGCATTAAACATCTGGTGTTGAAGTTGATGCATTTGAATATGTCATTGGTGTGGTATTAAGATAAGAAGACTTGTTAAATAGCACTCGAAGATGCTTTAAGGTGAATGGAAAAATTATCCACTTTATCATAAGGTGCTCATAGTACTTCATAGACTAGTCATGCATTTGATACCTTACCTTATTGGGAAAGAAATGGTTTGATATATAAAATCAATAGCATACCTACAATAATTCAATTTAGTTATTCAACGTAGATGGTCTTTAGGACAAGATGGTTGAAGCGCTTTCTTGATTTTCAGCTGTCCTTTCATTGATCATATTGGTGCAACTTCTTAGCATGAGAAATTTCATCAAGTTTTATCAACTCGACGATAAATTTAGAGTAATCGTAAAAGGAGCTCAAGAGAAAGAGGTTCACCATTCACACTTTGCAAAGGAACTTAACTCTGTATTTGAAAGATGTAATCGAGTAAAGTGGATCCAAGAAGCACACACATCCAAGATGATGGAAAACTTTGGAGTGACTAAGTTGTTGTAGTTCTGGATGCATCTTACTGTGTTTAGGTTTCTTAATAGATGCGTACTTAGCCATACATGAAAAGTATTCATTAAGAGAGATGTACTTTATGCGCTATTGTCAACATTGACTTGGATGCAGGAGTGTTTTCATGAATTGCTTTGGAGGGCTACAAATGACTTGCAGTGGTCATAATTGTGTTTTGTTGTAGTGGATAAGTTCTCAGTGATGATTATCTTCATGAATTATAAATAGAACGTAATAATTGAAGAAGTAATTTTTATTTTTTTTTCAAAAAAATTGGGTGCATTTTAGATTCCCCAGTCCAACATTTTAACTGCGAGATTTTCATTGTCTTATTAGTTTTTAGAAGTCGCTTCAAGTACTTTAAAAAGAGGCTTATTCCACTCGCAAATACATAACTAAATTAAGGTTGCCAATTAACCTTTTATGTGTTTGCTTAGAGGATTTAACTCTAGACATATGAAGAGATCAGATGAAATATTACAATGCATCCAATCCACTTTTAATAGATAACATATAGTTGATCAAACCAAGCTTCATTTGAGTCGTGCTTTAATAATTTGCTCTGAAGTTTGTTTGTCTTGGAATCCATGATTGAACTAATGGCATTCATCAAGTGGAAGGATGCTTGTCTTGAAAAGGCTCAATGATTCCTGGAAGGAATTATGAAAATGCATGAAATGAGGGAATCAAGTATGCATCAGAACTAACATATTTCTTTCAATTTATTCAACTCAAGCCCTGGCAATCAAGAAAAAAATAAATTAAACGAGCAATCAGAACACAAACTAAACACACAAGTTTGCAAGTGCATGTGTACAATTTATATAAGATGTGACAAATTAATGTGCGAGTAATCAAGTTTTAACTATAATTTCTCGTTTTTATGTTAGCAATTATATAGGGGGTGAATGGGGAGTGCATCCGAACTAATAATTTTCTTAAAATTTATTTCAACACAATCTGTCACATTTGAGCACACACAATAACACAAATATGCAATTAAACAAACAAATTAAACATTTAGTGTACACATGTAGGTATACAAGATGTATATGATGTGGTAAACTAATGAGTGAGATCTAAATAATATTATACCCAAGAAATTTTCAAACACTTTTAGTAACCAAGATAACCTACAAACATACAAGCAAACATGTTTGATGGTATTCTATCGAAGATAAACTATATACATGAATAATAAAATTGGTAAGCTCCATGCAATGAATTTATTCAGCCATTCTTATGAATCATTTAAACCAACGACACTAGAGACTCTAGTGATTGTTCACTTTTATGAATCACTTATTCAACAAAACTAGAGACAATTGTGATTGTCCACTTTTGTGAATCACTTAATTCAATAACACTAGATGATTATCCACTTTTATGAATCACTTAATCAACAAAACTAGAAAGACTAGTGATTGTCCACTTTTTGGATCACTTAATTCAACAACACTGGAGACACTAATGATTGCCCGCAAATAAATAGATATGATGATTAGAAAGATATATGCTACAATTGGCACAACTTTCTATGTTTTTCTCTATGCAAGGCTTATTAACATTAAGCATATGAATCGTTCCAATAACATGCAAAACTACAAATCAAACAATTTAATATGTAATATTAAAAGATTTAAGCTAAAGATCATGAGATATGTACTTTTTACATAGTTCAACACTCAACTTGCCCGCATCTACATATAATTTTTACTTGAAATAGCACCTGCTAAATTCTTTCTTTTTAAAAAGTAGGGAGATGAGTCTTTCAACTACATTTGTTCAGGGGTAAGGTATTCACTTTTTGTCTTGTTAAGAGCATCTCAACTCACAAGATTGCAATAAACTATGCTAATAAAAATTTCTTTCCTTTTTCAAGACTTTGGTGGTGAACTAAGGCTATAAATTAACAAATACAAATGAAAAAAACCTCTTAGCTGTTTAGAGTGCAAAGTATATAATAAGAATTATTTACAAAATTTCCTTGATATTGAAATGGAGATCTCTATAAGTATAAATAATGAGTTTTTAATGCTTTAATTTCTTTAATTAAATGCTTAAAATAATTTAAACATGGAATCACTTAATATTTCATCATCTCCCTTAGCTTTTTTTCATTATATCTCTTATTTACAGGCAAATAATATCTATCAGAACCTTCCAAAATGTCTCCTAAAAACTCCTCAAAAAGTCCTCATAAAATATCCTTTCAACGATTAGAAAAAAAACTAGTTGTTGGGTTGGTATGTGATCTTAGTATTATTAAACTAGGTCGTGCTCGGTGCACATTGATTTGCACAATTTGGGAAGAATACTAATATTTTAAAACCTTAAACATTCTAAAGCATTCTTTTTTCTTTACAAGCTTATTATATAATATATGAAATCATATACATGTTACTCGTTGAATCCAAGGGAACATGAATTTAAGTATTATATAGTTTCCTCTTTAGCTCTAATAAATATTCAATTATGTTAGATTTTCAAATATGTCAAATGTGCTTCATTTTTTTTTTATTGTGTACAAACATTTATGTTCTAATAAATTATTGTGGAAATTAAAAAAAATCACAAACTTTGAAGCAACTCATAAGATATAATTTTGTTTTTATTAACATAGTTAGGCATGATTTACATGTACTTTGCATCTTTGGACGTGTTGATTTTACTTGAGCACATGTGCAGATTGCAAATGAACCAAAGCTAGTTTAGCAAATAAGATTGTCATTTCAGCGGTTAATATTTATATGAATTTCTTTTAGAAATATGCGACTATATAACATTGCATTAGATTTGCTATCATCAAATTAATATTCAGCCACATAATAACCATTTAGGCTTATGGGGTCAACAAAAATAACTCTATAAGTATGAATAGAGCTATAAGCTACGACATAATTGTAGCCGAGTAGAAAATAGCTTGAAGATCTCATTTAGTTCAACGCCAAAGAAGAGAGATTGAAAGGCCATGACGGCAAAATTAAGCCAAAATTTTAATGTACCATTTAATATTCTCTAGATTATCAATGATAATGCATGTGAGGTGGAGCCACCCACTTATGGGGATATCCTCTCCATTGTGAATGTTAAAAATTTGAAGCCATTTGAGCCCTTTATGTTGGATGAGGTGGTCAAGTAGACCCTTTCCCATCTCACTGGTTTGCTTTTATGTTGATGTAGAGCGGTAGAAGTTAAGCTATTAGAGAAGAGAACCATAGTAACCTGTCGAGCTACTATGATGCTCTTATACATCAACAAGGAGGGACATATGGTCTCCAATGCTATGTGATACATTCTTTAGAAAAATATTTTTATTTCCTTTTCTTCCACTAGACTCATAGGAGTGAATCGCTTTTTAAACGGGACATCTTATTAAGAGGATCGAGTCATTGATGAAAAGATTTTACGTAGCCGAGAAACTTGGTTAGAAGTCATGGGGATTGAGATTGTTCAATTTTACCTAGTGAAGTTCATTTTGTCGATTGGATTGTTGACAAATGCTTAAAATGCCCATCTCACATAATCATCAAATGCAATGCCACATCTCCTCTCTAAATAACATCTGGTTTTTGCAATTAGTCCTTTTCGTGTACTAGATTGCAACTATCAATTACGGTGCCTTCTTAACAAACTCTAGTTCCTGATTTTAAATTAATAGATTGTAGCTGTTTTTCTGCCTTTTTGAGCACCACCTCTTGTATTTGATTCTCTTCATCTACAAAGGGAATGCTAAGTTCGATTATTTTGGATCACTGAAGGAGTATTGGAGTTTGAAAATGAAAGCAGGGGTGTGCAATCGTTTAGTTCAGTGGGATCGATTGATAAATTCGTTAAACTGTATAAATCAAACTAAATAACATTCAAAACTAAACTAATAAAATTAGATGTTGAACTGAATCAAATTAAATCAAAATATAACAATTATTAGGTTTGATTTTAGTTTAACCGAATTTTGAAATCCAAATGAGGATGTGTACATTCGGTTAGTTTAGATTGATTGGTTAACAAATTTGTTAAACTAATTGGTTAATGGAATAACTTAACTGCAATATAATTTATTTTTTTGTTTAATCAATTTTTTTTGGGGTTAAATAGCCTTTTTTTCTAGAACCAAAAACAATCCTTGGTAGTATAATAGAACTGAATCAATCAAATATGCCTGGTTCGGTTTTAGTTTTTGGTTTCAACCAATTAATGCACACTCCTAGATGAAAAAGAGAAATAGATAAAATAGTGGGTATGTAAGTTTATGGAAAGAGAATTCCCCTTCATCCTCTTATAGAACCTGGGTTCTCCAATGAAAGAACCTTTTTTTCTGCTGCTATTCATCCTTACCTTATTATCTATATTTTGCAGCCCATCTCTCTTTTTTGTGGTTTTTAAGACAAACCCTTGATTAGTTGTCCTTTTTCAGTTGAATTATTTTATGGATGAAAACGAATTAGTAACAAGCAAAGACATTATTGTTTATTTATAATTTCATAAATGAACGGCGCAAATGTACACAAGGATCTGGGCAATTAGCACTTTCTATACTAGATCATCATACTGCTACGAAAGGTTTATTAATAGTCATACATTTTTTATTTTATTTTATTTTATTTTATTTTTGTCTTTTGTCTCATTCAGCTTTGTGTAATGGCAAGAGATATGAATATGAAGGTGAGGGTTGAAGCTTTTTCTGCCATGGGAAAAGTACAAGGCGTCTCAGAGAACATGCTATTACAATCCTTGTCTAAGAAAATCTTGGGAACTCAGAACATTGAAAATACTCTTGTTGAACATACTCTAAGAAATTCTAAATTTCCTTTCTCTTCCTCAGCAGGAGCTTTTGTGCATGGAATTGAGGATGAGTTCCATGAGGTATAACTTGATAATGCTTGTTATGCTATAATACCTTTTTTTTTGTGACGTGAACTTGTGTTTAGGCTCATTTAAAGTTGTTAAAGTGCGCTCTTCATGTCTGCTTCTTGGACAATCTGTCCAACTAAATTTATTTCCGTATCTAAAAGGTGCGAATGGTCGCATGCAAATCAATTGGGATTCTCTGCATTCTCTCTATCCACTTCTCAGCTGCTGCATTGGATTTATTGTTGGACACTTTAAATGACCACACAGTAGCTGTTCGTCACCAGGCTTTGGAAACATTGCATCAAATGGCAGCAAATGATTGTTTGATTATTCAGGAAAAACATATGCATATGGTATGCTCTTGGTTCCTAACTTATAATTTAATTTATTTAATCATCTATAGTATTTTGTAAGGCAGAACACAATTTGGCAACGACTGAAAACAAACTGAGCCAATCAGATCTAGTTGGTAGCAATTTACTTAAAGACCGTTAATTTCGAGAAAATTTAGTCTCTAGGCCTATATTCTTTTGTCTTTTTTTTTCTTTGGTCTTTATAAAATTTTTGGACCAAAATAGCTGATATATATATATATGAACAATGGCGGCGAGCTCTTCTAGGGTTTCGCCCGATGGTGAAACCCAGCGTTAACCTCCGGCTTCACTCCATCGTCTTCGTGAGTGGCTACTGTTTCGTCGGCTTCAGATACAATCTCGCTCGCTGTTTACCGAGCCTTCTTCGTTCTCGGTTGTCTTCTCTGGACAGGTACACCAACACCGTGTCGTCGCTGTTTCTAGCTGATTCGATGTTTCCGTCGCTTCGCCCTCGTCGCACGTCGCTGTTGCTGCTTCGCACACCGCTTGTCGTTTGCGTTGAGTGTCGTTCTCGGTCGCTGCGTCCTGCTGCTCAGCGACAGTGCGCACGCAGTGAGGCACCGACCAAGGTGATGGCGTCAAGGGTTCTTTCCTACGCTGTCACCCTCGCCGGTGATAACCCCGCTCCCGCCCCTCTTTCGCAGATGTAATGTTTTCGCAAAGTTACCACGATAATTTTGCTCTTGGCATTGAAACCGACATTCTCAAAAAGCTTCCCGTAAAAATGACAAACCTGCAATCTTTCTCACAGATGTCGGGATCTCCACCCTAGCTGTGCCCTGCCGTCTGTTTTTAGTAGGTAAGTTTCTTTATGGAAACCCTAAACTTGAGCTAATTCAAAAGGATTTTGAGCAAATGAAGCTGAAAGGGGGTTGGAAGATTGGTAAATTGGATAGTCGACACGTTCTCGGTCGACACATTCTCATTCAATTATCAAATGATGTAGACTACGCTCATTTGTTTGCGAGAAGACTCCTTCGAATAGACAACCAGTTGATGAAAGTTTTAAAATGGACGGTGGATTTTGACCTCGTAGTGAACCTCCTACCATTCCTGTTTGGCTGCGATTCTTAGGTTTGAAGGTCCACCTTTACAATCAAGAGCTCCTATTCGCTTTAGCGATGGTATACGGTAAACCTCTCAAAAATGATAATGATGATAGTGACATTTCCATTCTATAATGAATGTTTGATTTATGTATTAATAATATCACACCCCGAATTCGAAAGGCGGTACAACTTGGCAATACAAGACTTGATGTAAAAAATTGAACTTATTTTGTATTCACAAAAGGGAGATTCTATGCAAACAATAACATGAATAAGCAAGAAAATATAAATTTTATTCTATTGTTAATAGTCCATTGGTACAACTTAAAGAAAAATTGAAATGACAACAGGGAACAAGTGCCTAGACCCTAAAAAAAAAACGAGGAAATGCAAAAAACAAGAGAACTAAAACTGAAAAGTTTTCTCCGGTGGAGGCCTACTTGCTAGTGGCTGAATAGAACTAGTTATGTAAAAATATTAACGAGTGAGTTTGATAAACGAACTCAATAAATAACAACTGTTTATTAAAGCGCAAACAACATAAAAAATAAAACATGCAGTATGATCAATAAATATGGACAATTATGCATATATAACGTCATAAAATCACAAGTGCTGAAACATGAATATGCTCAATTATGAACATACAGTTATTTCCAATCCAATAAAATCATATAATCACATAACTTAATAGCTTATTCAATTTATATTAATATAGTTTGTTTAACACGCCCTGAAATTGGGAAGATCAATGCTAACCCAAAGAAACACGGAGATATACTATAAAGTCGTTATTTTGTGGACCCGTCGACCCGATTAGCCAATATCAAAAAGGGTTTTACTAACCAACACATTGTTACACACAAGCATACCAAAATTTCCACATGTATAATATGTATAAAACATGTTAGGCTTATGATATGACATGAATTTACATGCAATTTCATAAAGCTAAAATGCAAGAAAATATAAAATTATAATTGCAGGCTTTAGTCAAATATGCATAAAATTTTACAGTAATAAAATAAAACATTTAATTATTTTGTTACAAGCAACAAATAAATCTTATAGTAAGTACAAAAAAAAAACTATATGAAATAAAATTAGCAGAACTGACAATCCTACATAGTAACTATAGATCCAATATAAATAATAAGGATTAATGATCATGAGGATGAATGGTACGTTTAACCTATAACAAATAATAGTTACTTATCTTAAGGAGTCTAAAAAACAACTTCTAAGTGTTCAACAGTACAATTGGTGATCCTACAAAATTTAGAATTCAATATATAATGACTTGTATAATTAAAGACGTTAAATATAACTATTTATTAATTTGGTGCAACATAATTAATATATTTTATATATATATATATTATATTAGAATAAAAGTAGAGGAAAGAAAAAAAACAAAGGAAGATGATAGGCTCACGATGCTTGCTCAGTCGAGAAAAGAGGAACGAAGGATGGGGTTTTGGTCCTCTGTTGTTAAGGTTAACGAGAAAGAGAGGGGCGAGTGGGAGAAAAGAGTTATTGTGATTGTTGTTTTGATAGGGCGAGTAGGATGTGGAATGGTAATTCCCTACCGTTCAACCTGGGTTTATGGGAACTTGAGGCGGTTTGGGAACGAGAAAATTCAAAAAGGCAGTGAAATCATGGAAGTAAAGAGAAATCTTACAGGAGATTGCACGAGGTTCAAATCTAGGAGGCGACATGGGAATATTGCGGGAATCCTATGATTTGTGAGAGGCGGGGTGAGAGGTGATCACAATATCTTCCGCGTGATTCATGCTATAAAAAGAGAAAGGCTATTTGTGTGGCTCAATAGGGGAGAGGAAGGGTTAAATTTGGATCTTACACATCTCTTCTTCAATCTCCCAAGTTGCTTCTCGTCTTAACTGGGTCTTCCAAAGTACTAAGCCAAAAGGGATATATCTGTGGCAAAGTTTTCAAACTTCATGCTCTAAGTTGCGATCTGGTACTTTTTTCATAACTCAGTTCTCCTTGAATCATTAACGACTTATATATCAGATTATATGAAAGTTGTCATGCATTTAACGCCGAACTAGAGAGACATGGAAGACATTGTGTACTTTTGCAAGTTTTGGAGGAAGTGCTAAACGGTATAAAATTTAGTTGCCTCACTCGATCACCTTAAAGGGACAATTGGAGCAAGGCAAAGGCTTTCCATTATGGAAAAATCTTGTAAATCCGCGTATATGTGAAATCCTTAGAAAAACATGATCTACAATATTGAATTCAATCTCCTTGTGCTTTAGTTCCAAGTAGTTATAACAATTCTAGGCTGCATGTAGTCGAGCTCAAATCTTCTTTGTAACTTGATCTACTAACTGAGATTTGAATATTTTATTCCTACCATAAGTTCCTTATATGATGCCATGCCGGTGTTAGCCTGAAAGCTATTATAAGCAAACTCCACGAATAAAATATAATTCTCTCAACTACCTTCAAAGTCTAAAATGTAAGCTCTCGACAAGTCTTTTAAAGTCTGACGACGACACACTTCAATTGTCCGTCTAAGGATGAAAAGAAACACTAAAGTCCAATCTTGTGCCCATAGTATCATGGGCTTGCTTCCATAACCTGGAAGTTTTTCATCCCAATTTAGTATAATAGCAGTTGGGACTCCATGCAGTTAAATGATGTTATCTACGTAGATCTTGACTAATTAATGCAATGAACATGTCGACTTTATTGGTAAAAATGAGTTGGCTTAGTCTATCGACTACAACCCTAATAACATCGTGTCATTGCTTCAATCTAGGCAAGCCTACCATAAAATCCATGAAAATTTCTTTCCATTTTCACCCTGGAGTGGGAAGAGATTCCAACAAGCCACAATGTTCTGATGTTGGGTCTTGACTATCAGACAAGTCAAACACTTAGATTTGAACTCAACTACATCTATTTTATACCTGGGCATCAAAATAACTTTTTGAGATCTTGATACATCTTATTACTTTCTAGATGAACATAATATGAAGTAGAATGTGCTTCACAAATTATCTCATGTCGAGGTTCTTTCTGATCTATTATACACTTCTGATCTTGAAATCTCAAATTGTCATCTTTAGCGAAACTGAATTCTGGTTTCAACCCATCAAGCGTTGCTCTCATGGTTGTAGTAAGTTTGTATCCATCATATGTGTGCACAAATGCGATTCACAAGTGTAGGATGAATTGATAACTGACACTTGATAGGATTTAGCTCATGTTGGTACTATCTCGAGCTGAAGTTGCTCCATCTTCCATGCTAACCGATGCTCCTGAATGATCAACCAAGCGCGTATGTTTAATATTTTCTACTTGAAGCATTTGTGATAACATTCATCTTACCGTAGTGGTACTAAATTTCTAAATAATAGTTCTTCATCAACTTGGGCCATCATCTTTGTCTCAAGTTCAACTTCTGAGTGAAAATGTACTCAAGCTTTTATGATCGGTAAAGGCCTCACAACGAACGCCTTAAAGTTAGTCTTCAACTATTCAAGGGAAAGGCAACTGATCGATTTGTCATGGGTAGGATAATTCTTCTTGCACCTTTGAGTTATCTAGAATCATAAGCTACAATTTTGCCATGCCGCATTAGAACACATCCCGACCGTTGATGTAAAACATCACTATAAATTTGAAATACATTTATGCCAGAAAGAATTGTAATAATTGAGGCTACTAAATAATTCTCGAGTTTCTCAAAACTCTGCTCACAAGCATCAGAACATTCAAACTTAATAACCTTTTTAGTCAACGAGGTGCAAGAAAGCGATAGAAACCTTCAACAAATCTTCGATAAAATCCAACTAATCTAAGGAAATTATGAATCCAGGTGACATGACTCCGTCTTGATCAACCCATTATTACCTTATTCTTTGTAGGATTCACAAAAATTTCATTTTCACTGACAATATGACCCATTAATGCCACTTCTCGATGCTAAAATTCATACTAAGGGAATTTGAAATAAAGCTTGTTCTCTCGAAGAGTATTCATTGCTCTAAGATGTTTGGCATGACCCTCTTCATCCTTGGGTATACCAAAATATTTTCGATGAGGATGATGACAAATCGATCTAAGTTTTGGAAACTCTATTCATTAAGTTTCATTAAGTCCATAGAAGTATTAGGGGCATTGGTCAAACTAAATGACATCACTAAAAACTCATAATGCTCATATCTAGATCGAAAAGCGGTCTTCGAAAGATTTTCATTCTTGTTTTTTAACTGATGGTAACCATATCAGAGGTCGATTTTAGAAACATAGAAGAGCCATGTAGTTGTTGAATAGATCATCTATACGAGATAGTGAGTACTTGTTATTGACGATCACCTTATTCAGCTCTGTATGGTTGATTCACAACAATATGCTTCCAATTTTTTTCTTGACAAACATAGCTGATTCCCCAAAAGGAGAAATACTGGGCTAGATGAATCTTTGATCAAGCAAATCTTGCAATTGAACTTTGAGCTCCTAGAGTTCAACAATGGTCATCCAATATGCTGCTTCAGAAATTAGAGTGGTACCCGAAAGTACTTCTATGATGAGCTCGACCTCGCAATCTGGTGTTAAGCCAAATTGTTCTTCATAAAATATATCAATAAATTCTCGAAATACTCAAACACATCTAAGCTAACATTAGATTTCTTAGAATCTATCACGCGAGCTAGATAACTAATACACCCATGGGAGATCAACTTACAAGCTTTAATTTCCGACATTGAACAAGAAACAACTCCTCTACCACCATCTAAACGAAAAGGGATTGGGTCAGTTATACAGAAATTTACCCATCTCTTATGATATTCTATAATAGCATTCTATGTAGATAGCCCGCCAATATCCAAGATTACATCAAATTCGACCAGTAGGAATACTATGAGAGTAGCAGATATATGCATGTCATTGATGATAATGTCACAATCACGATCACACCGAGTAACGATCACCGGTGAGTCATATGACATTAATTGATAGACGTGATTGTAATGAAAATATCGATACACTAGATGTAAATTAACTTGATATGAATGAATGTGATGCTCTAGAGCCAAATATTACCTTTGTCGGTTGCTTTAAAATAGGGGTAATACATGTCACCAACATATTAAGAGCTTTACAGCTTCTTGTTGCGTCATAATAATGCTCGAGGTGGAATCGCCTATATGGGTTTCCCTTGAGCTTGAGCTTGTTGAGGCTGGTGCTATTTTTTTGGAGGGTGTTAATACGTTAATGGCGGTTGCTGGCATTGCTGACACTGCAATGTAGGAGGATATTATTGTTATGATTGTGACACCATCACTTGATGTTGCTGTCGAGGCTAAATGTAATTTTGGCTTGTTTAACCCTTCTCGCGATGCTTTTGATATTGACCTACATTACATCTTTGCCATTTATTCTTGTGTTGTTGCTTGGATTTGTTCTCTTGGCTGGGGATTAGTTGTGGTTGACTTGGCACTTTGAAGGGACAATCATGGACTTTATGGTTGACACTATAACAATTGAAGCATTTATCGATGATCAAGTTGTAAGTTTTAGAATGTCATTTCCCACAATAAACACTACAATGATTTATTTTTTACTCATGTATCTATTGACTATGATGCTGCTTCTTTTGAGAATTCTGATTCACTTGTGTAACTAAATTTTTTCGTTTCCAAAATTTTTTTTCTCACCAACATTAAATTCTATCTCCGCGTGAATAGCTCCGTGCACCATTTTATAAGTCGTGCACTTGACAGCCGATATACACCTTCAAATGTTCTCTCTCAAGCTAAAAAGTACATGATAAATATTTTGATCTTCATGCTGATTAATTGATGAAAAGAATTAAACGATCTTAGCAAATTGTGTCTTGTACTCCTCGACAATTTTCGTTTCTGGCTCCAGCTTCCTTAAGACGTTCATGAGCTTAGACCGATCCTTTATGAGAAAATTTTACTTCGGGAACAGTCTCTTGAAATCTGCTTAATAAACTACTGTATGGTTCAAATGTGTTGCGACAGTGACTCTCCCACCAATCATCAACTTCAAACTATTGAAATATCACAGTGTCCATTTTACAGTCTTTAGGACACTTGGTATCTCAGAGCCTCTTCTCATTATCATGAAATCACGCGTCGGCTCGGTTGGGCCAATCATGTCGTTTAAGGTAGAAGAATGTGTCTTCAGAAACTAGTCCATCACTAATCTATAGTACTCACATTGGTTACCACCATTGGTTGATTAGGTTTTGCCTCCATAGTGGCTACTATTGGTACCAATTGAGCTACTTGTGTAGGTTGCGTTGCTTGTTGAATAGCCTAATCTGCTTATGCAATTTGTTCCTCAAAACTGGCTTGTAATGCCTGTATAACATTCCATGTCACAATCTCAACAAGAGTTGCCAGGTTGAGATTTAACACTCCAGTGGTTTCTATTGCTTGAGCGAGATCAACATGACGACGACTCTGGGAGAGAAGACTTCTAGGGATAGGTATTGCTTCTATAGTAGCTCTCGGGACTCTTTTTGCACTAGTTGCTGCAACGCATTTTCCTTTTGGAACCATTCTAAATAATTGAAATTTATTCAGAATCAAAATCAACTAATAAGAATAACGTATCCTTTATCTAGTCTTAATAGCACATGGGATATGTATTGCAAATAAAAGAAGGTTGAATAGAATATATTAACTCTGATACCACTCTCATATTCCAAGTCCGAAATGCGGTACATCTGGACAACACAGGGTATGATCAAAAGGAATATTATATGCAAATGATAATAACAGTAAACAATGAGATATAAAGTTTATTCAATAATTAATAATTTACTTAAACAACTGAAATATAAATAAAAAATTGATTGAATCAAAATTAAAATGACATCATGGAGCGATTACCCATACCCAAAAAAGAAAATACAATAACTAAAGTATATACTGAAAAAATAAAAAATAGAAAATCTAAAATTCAAAAGTTTGCTTCGGTGGAGATTGTCTCGCTAGTGGCTGAATAAAACCTGTTTTGTAAAAATATTAATGAGTTTTACATGCAAAATCAGTAAATAACAGTTATTTATTAAATCTTAAATGACAACAAAAATGAGGCATGCAACATAAACTACAAATATGAACAATTATACATATATAACGTCATATAATCACATGAGTATTGAATTATGAATATGCTAATTATGAACATATGATTATTTCCAATCAAACAAAATTATATCAGTGGTTAATTAAACAATTTATTCAATTTAATTTAATTTGTATTTATATAATTGTTTTTAACACACCTTGAAATCGGGAATGTCAATACTATCACACTCAAACATACTGAATATTCACAGACATAATATGTAAGAATTATACTTCTTCACAAATGTTTGTGTTATGACATGCATTTACATGCAGTTTCATAAAGGTAAAATGTGAGAAAAGATAAAACTATAATTATAGAATTTATTCAAATTTGGAGGAAATTTTGCAGCAATAAAATTAGACATGTAATTTTTTTCATTATGAGCTACAAATAAATCCTATAACAAGTGCAAAAAGAAATATATGAAGTAAAATCGGCAAAGCTGGCAATCCTTCAAGGTAACAATAGATCTAGTACGAATAGCAAGGATGAACACTCCTATTGACGAATGATACTTTTATCCTATAATAAATAACAGTTACTTACGTCGAGGCAATAAAAAATTCACTTCTAAGTATTCAGTGGTTCAAGTAGTTATGAAAAAGGAGAGTGGTGAGAGGGAGAAAGAAGGTGCTATTATGATTGTGGTTGTGAAGCGACAAGTGGGATGAGGTGTGGTATCTCCCCACCCTTTGGCTTCAGATTTGTGGCAGTTGGGGAACGAGCAAATTTAGAAAGATATGAAATGAAGAAGGCATTAAAAAGAAATATCATGGGAGATCGCATGAGGTATACATATAGAAGGCGACAAGAGAAGATCGTGGGATTCATGCAATTTAGGAGAGGTGCCACAAGTGGAGATTGCAATATTTACATGATTGCATGATTCTCGTGATCAAAAGAGAAAGGTTGTTCGTGCGTTCAATAGCGGGCGAGGAAGAGAAAATATCTGATCTTACAAATAAGATATCATATTGTATAGGCTTCATTATTGATTGGAATTTTGTAATTTTGGAATAATTGAATAATCTTAGGCTCATTAGATCCTCTAAGCGTGCCACTCAATTCAACTCTGGCATGCTAAATTTGGGGTATTGTATAGGCTTCATTATTGATTGGAATTTTGTAATTTTGGAATAATTGAATAATCTTAGGCTCATTAGATCCTCTCGTCAAGCCACTCAATTCAACTCTGGCATGCTAAATTTGGGGGTTGTTTAATATTTCAATTAATTCTTTAAAATTTTCAACTGTACTCAAAAAGGCTTGATTTAAGTTAGAGTCGTTAGATTCATCTTATTTAGACGTTTAGTCTAACTCTAGGCTTGTTAAAATCAACGGACTTGCTTGAGAATTGCACCAATATTTGTGCTGGATTTTCCAATGATATATCTACACCTTATGAAATTTGACGAGGGTGCCTCAAATCATGATACTATTAGAATTGCAATAGTCTTCGTTATATGATATTATGATAAGCTAATGTAGCTTGAAGTAGGTTTCAATTTATAATTTTTTGCTTAAGTTTTAGAGTTCAAGCGAGGACTGTAAGCAGGTTGTGCAAGTGGGTTTCCCACGACTGCGAGCATGAAGTTTGCAAGCGAGAGGTGCTTTGAGTCGGGAGGGTAGCAAGCGAAAAGTATTGTGAGCAACATGGGGTGATTGTGCAACATTGTGAGTTCTCAAGCCAAACACGTTAGATTTTTTAACAAAAAATAGATAAAGTTATCTTAAATCTTAAATATATTTTCTTATGACAACATTTTCTTATAGATTTTATTAATAATTTCTTAATTTGATCTTTTTAGTTTATCTTATTTTTTATTAAGTATTTTTATTGATGATGAAAAAAATTAATTTTTTTTCATGATTTATGATATGTATATAGACGTGGTGCTCATGAGGGATCGACCGAGTTGGACCGGGCGCCCCATAGCCCCTCCTTCCTCCTATTTCCTTTCTTTCTCTTCTCCTTCCCTTTTTCTTTCCTTTCTCCCTCTTCTTATTTTCCTCCCTAGGCCTAATTTAAAACCATTCCTAAAATGCCTAAATCCTAATTTTATTCTCCTTTAATTTAAAATTTCCTAAAATCTAAGATATTGATTTTTATTTTATTTCTCATTCTTAATTTAAATGTTTCCTAAAGTTAAGTCAAGTCTCTTATAAATAGGAGTTGTGGCGTCTAGTTTTAGGGGTCTGTTTTGAAGCCTGAATTCAGTTTTGTCAGAATATTTTCCCTCTTGAGGGCTGTATCCAAGGATAAGGAATGTGCTTCGGCTGTAACTCCGCCCGAGGTGGTGTTTATCTTTGCTCTCCCGCTCCGGTATGCAATTTTACAACCTACCACCGTTCCAGCTCTTTTCGAGCACCGCCGAGCATCTCTCTGCTAGCCCACAGCTGCCAGGGACCTGTTGTCCCTCAGCTTCTCGTCGATCCTTCTACAGCTCCCTTGCAAGCAGCCGCAATCCCTTCGATTCCCATCCAACCTTCCAGTTGGCAGTTCCTCTGCCTCCCTATCCCCTGCCGCCTCTCCCATAGCGACCGTAGCCACCTTTAGGCTCTCCCAACACCTCCCTCCACTGTTGCACTCCCATCTGTAGTCCACAGCCTCCCTGCCGCCTCTCCCACAGCAGGCCGCAACCCCCCATCAGGTTTTCTCAGTGCCTCCCTCCACCGCAGCACTCCCACCTGCAATCCACAACATCCTGCCGCCTCACTCACTGCTATCCGCAACCCCCATCAGACCTTCCCAGTGCCTCCAACCGTTGCCTCCTCTCTTCCGACAACTCTCGGTCTTTCTTTGCCTCCAATCCTCGACTTTGGCCATCATCTGTGTATCCGCTGTCGCCATCCGTGCCTCCGTTCCTTGACGTCGGCAACCACTCCCTCCACTTCCGGATTCCAGTCTTCGACGATGTTTTCGTTTCCTCCGGCTGCGGTTTGACGCCTTGTGGAGCGATGACTTACTCTTACCCGACATCGCTCTGGCCTTCACCGCAGCCACCTTCTTGGCACCATCTCTCTCCGAACTTCCTCCTCGTCAAGCTTGTTGTGTGTTTTTGTGTTGGTCTTGTATTATTTGTTTTTGTGTTTGATTTGGGTAGTGTATTTCTTTCTCTTTTGTATCATCATTGTATCCGTTTTTTAATTTATTAATAAATTCGTGTCTTGCGTCGTGGTTTGGGTTAACTCCAGTATTGATATGAATTTTATATATGTATATATTTGGTTTGAGGTTTACTTTTTGTTGATTTTTTATGCTTATGTCTCATCTTGTTAGGTTAAAATGGCGCAGTTCCCAATTTACATTTTATAACTTGAAAGTGCCTATCACTTTGAATATGTTTTCTATGGTTATGTTGTATGGGATTGTGCAATATTGATGGTTTTCTTGTTGTCGCAATAATGCCTCATAGATTTATTCCATTAAATCTTTAAACTTTCTAGGATAATTTTTTTTTTCATAGTAATTCACAAATTTTTGTGCCAAACCACGTTCAATTTTTGTGCTTTATCTTTCTAACACATTATGTTTTTTAATAATTTAAGTCGCTGGGCTGCCTCTTAAGATATGCAAATTAATATCAGGTCAACTATGGAATCTATATAATCTAAAATTTTTAATCTATGTATGCTTCGAAGGTAAAATACACCTCTTTCTAATAGAATTTTTTGTGTGTGATTTCACTCAATTTCTGTAGAAATCTATATGCTGCCTTAAGGTTAGTTTTTTTTTTTTTTTTTTTGGTTTGTGAATTAATTAACTTAACACACCAATAATATAGATTGTAGACAATATTGGATCTAATGTGTGATAATTAGATAAGTATTCACATACGTTAGTTTTGATAAGTGGAATTTTCTATTGTTGTGTCTTCTAGGATATCTTTGTGTTTATAATTAAATTTTATGAGGCTCTCAACAACTTTTATTTTTACATTTTTCTTTTAATAAGTTTGTTATAGATTTTCGTTGCAATATAAGATTCTATATTGGCATCGTGCAATTTCATGTTTTAGAAGTTAAATTAGAAAATATTTTTTTTCTGTGAGAAGTTATGAAGAATAAATTATTACTTTGAATTAGATATATTTTCTTTTCTATTTTAGGCTTCCCTATTTTGTGTTGTTTCCATTACTCCCAAACAATGAATTGATTAATTGGATATATTAGGTGTTATATTTTTACTTTCCTATTATTTTCTTTTTTTTGTCTTTCATATTCTAGGATTCATGTAAGTGTGATTTATATCATATTTTTATATCAATAAAATTATTTTGTTTTATTTTGTATTATTCTAAATTTCAATATGGTATCAAAGCCAAATTTTCTACCCTAGCCACCGGTCCTCCCTCTAGAGCCACTAGACTCCCTTCCTGTTATCCTCCCTGTAGGAAGGAAGGGACGCTTTCTCACCCGTCTCTCAAACATTCTTCACTTCGCCGCCAGATTCTCCTCCGAGAAACCAAACTCTTTTCCAATCTTCTTCGTTCAGGTAGACAAACAGAGAAAGGAGATCGATGGATTTGGGTCAGGGAAAGCTTTTCATCGGCGGCAATGGAAGTATTCAAACCAAAAAGATTTTTGTCCGAGAGCTTCCTTCCACCCTATTCGACATGGAGTTCCGCAAATACTTGAATCTTTTGGCACCATGACCAATGTCGTCATGATGTATGATCTGAGCACACAACAACCTTGAGGTCTCGTCTTCATATCTTTCGACTCAGAAGATTGTGTCGATCAAGTGGTTCAGAAGCAATTTCGTGTTGTGGGTGGGAAATCCATTGAGGTTAAATGCGCCCTTCCAAAAGATGCAATCCTTGGCAACTCCACCAACCGATCCGTGGGTGGCGGAACATATCAGTCTTACAGATCCTCCAGAGATTTTCCTACAGCAAGTCCTCCAGAGCCTTTTCCCGCAGAAAGATCTTCCGTTGGAACTTTTTTTTTAATGCAGGTCATACCCTGCAACTTTTTTTATTGGTTGTCTACTTCCTTTCAAACTCTCATGCAACATTACTTTTAGGAGTTTTCCTTTTACCTGCAGGCACTACAAGAATTGCAGTCAAAGATTACTACAATCAACTAGAAGTCATTTTTTCTTGCAGGTTGTCTACTTCCCTGCAAACTCCCTTACAACATTACCCGTAAGAGTCTTTCGCCTATCTACGGACACTACACGAACTGCAATCAACTAGAAGTTAGTTTTTCCTGTCGGTTGTCTACTTCCTTGCAAACTCTCCTACAACATTACGTATAGGAGCCTTTCGCCTACTTACAGACCCTGCAAGAAATGCAATCAAAGACAACCCCAATTTTCTACTTCCCTACAAACTCCCCTATAACATTATCTGTAGGAGTCTTCCGCCATCCTACAGACACTGCAGGAACTGCTACTGAAGACAACTGCAGTACTGGATGAAGACATCAAGTTCTACTTTGCAGGATCTTCTTCGCCTTTTTTTTTTGTATTTTTTAATCCAAGTTAAACATGATTTTCAATCATGTTTCAACTTGAGAGGGAGTGCTAGAAGTTATATTAGGAAATAATTTATTTATGTGAGAAGTTATGAAGAATAATTTATCTCTTTGAGTTGGATTTATTTCCTTTTCTATTTTATGTTGTTTTTATTATCTCTAAACAATTAATTGGAGATATCAGACGTTATATCTTTCATTTCCTGTTATTTTCTTTTTATTGTCTTTTCTTTTCTAGGATTCATGCAAAGGTTATTTATACCTTATTTTCATATCAATAAAATTATTCGCTTTATTCCACATTATTCTAAATTTTTCAACATCATGTAAATAAAGTACTTTCGAATTCCAATTTCTTTGACTTCAAAATTTTTTTTTTTATTTCTATGTTTTTCCTAAGTCAGTATTGTTTAGATAAACTATTAGTGTGGATATTTCTCCTAAAACTGTGAAATACTTTGGTCATATTATATGTTAAGCATTACCTTGGAGAACCTACTAGACCGTGCTTTTGGAGATCATTTCAACCTATACAGTATGTTTGTCATTTATCATACCTTTTATTTGTATTTGAGCCAAATCCCATCGAGTCTTTTACATATATTTCCTTCACTGGGTCATTATCTATGAATGCATTCATGTAAGATTTCTATTTTTTCATGTCCCAATTAAATGCTGAAGATAAGCAATTTAATTATGTTCATTTCAGCAATTAGAAAGTATGTTTTAAAGTAATCATTTTCATATGTATATGTGAAATCTTTGGCCGGTGGTCCAACTTGAAATTTTTCTAGAGAAAAAGCTCAAAATAATCCTCAAACAATCAACAAGTACTTCATTTTAGTCCCAGACTATTAAACGATAATCCAAAGTAGTCCATAAGTTGAATTTCATTGCGAAAGTTGCCACCAAATTGTAATTAGAGGGTATTTTAGAAATAAGAATTTAAATGAAATTTATTTTTATTATTATTCTATTTTCATATGTAATAAATTATTTAAGTTTATGAATGAGGGTAAATCTTTATTTCATGAAGTAAATAATCAAATATAGTCATCCCTTTTTAAAGAACTTGAATATTTTATCAATAGAATCGATAAATTCCCCAAATAAAAAGAATTTATTATTTAAGAAATGTAATAATAATAATAATAAAATATTTTATTACATAATAGAGAAGTACTTCATTATATATGAAAATAGAGTAATAATAAAAATAAAAGTTCATTTAAAATTCTTATTTCTGAAGTACCTTAACTTTAAGCATGAAATTCAACCTAGGGACTAATTTGAATCAATTTTTAATAGTCTTGGGACTAAAATTCAGCACTTTAAGGCCCTGAGATTAAATTGATTGCTTGTTGATAGTATGGAGACTATTTTAGGCTTTTGATTTATTTTTCTAGTAAAATTTTGAATTTTTATTTTACTGTAAAAACCTTTCGACATCTTATTGATTTCTTTTTTTTAGTAATTTACATGTTTTATTTTATTGGGGCTTTTATTTGTTCATTTGTAACATTATTTTAATTCACATTATTTAATGCCTCAAAGATTATTTTAGGGATAGAAGTAATATGAAAGCATGTAAGAAAGGAACATTGATTATGAGAAAGATCTTTTTTTTGATAAAAGTAAGTGAATTGTTATTCATTCTTTTGTAGGCTTTGGTGAGAAAGATCTTTTTTGATTAAAGTGTAATTCCTATTCATTATTTGTAAGCTTTGGTGGTTCTCTCAGTAGATTTAGTGACAATGATTTACTCGATTGATTAGGCTAGCATAAAAAAATATGCATTTCTTTTTGAGTAAATTGTCTTGGGTATGAGCGTTGAGTTTGAGATAGCATTATCTTTTGAGATTAGGTGTGAGGATGGACAATTTTGGAGAAAAAAATATTTGTGAATGATATTTCTTGGGGCAAACCGTAAGAAAACAATTTCTTCTTTTTCGTTGAAAGTAAAATCACAGAGACTCATATTTTTCATGGGGAATAGTAATTGCACTCTTACATCAATGAAAACACATTTAATTGCTTGAGGATCAAGTTTTCCTCGATTTAAGTATGTGCATGAATAAAATGCAACATTTTCAAATATCTTTGGAATAAGGTTGTTGGAGGCATTGACTTATGTTGTGAGTGGTGGTTAAAGCATTTTACCCCTCAAAATTATTCTCGGGAGGTAACAAACAGGTGATTTTCTCTTATTTAATTAGTACATTTTATGTGTGTATATGCACCGTAGGACTCATGTATTATTTTTATCTTTTGGGAGCCTAATGAGAGAAAATAGTTAAAGTAAACTTTGGCATTGTTTGATCTCTCTTTTCGTTTCAACCCAATTTATTTTTGATCATCTGAGAAATATGATAGGGATGGCAATTACATATGAATTTTGTATGAAAATTCTTATGTTGCTCATTGAAATTTTTGTATAGTTATGTTTTGATAGTTCACAAACACCACATTAAGATTTTGAGAAGTTTACCTGCATACCACACATTTCCTATGTATTTATATATCTACACCTATAATTTTTTATTTACATTTATAATATTTTGGGGACATAAATTTATTCTTGAAAAGGTGCAATTCTTTTTTAAAATGTTATTAATAGCGATATCTTTGATTTAATAGTAAATATTTGAGTGCTATGCATGCAAATATGAAAGTTTAGCTGTATGTATGTAAGTGCCTTTAAAATTTTTTAATATTTTTAATTTGAATAATCAAAGAAACATGTCTTTAATAACATCTCGTGATGGGTGATTGAGGTAGTTGTTGAAGCCATTTTTTTTATTGGACATAAGGGTGTCTGGTAGAAGATATTACAATAAAAAATGTATGGAGTTTTCTTAATTATTAGATTTCATTGCGTGGTAGATGCCATCCTTTACTTTAGTAAGCTCAATTGTTCTCCTTATAGTCTGTTCTAAAAGGCAATATGAATGATAAAATACAGCACTGTACTTAAATTTTTAATTAGCTTTTGAATTGATGCTAAATTGGTAAATAATGTAGGTACATGAGGACATGCCAGAGTATGAGGGATTTGTTTATAAGAATAATGTATTGAAAGACCACAGTGGTCAAGGATCTATTGCCTATGGTTACTTTATTGCTGTTACGATAAGGTGGGTGTGAAATAAATTTTTTATCTAGGAATTAAAAAAAAGATATCAGAATTTTTGAATTGGAGAAAAGATAATGTGAAAAATGATATGCAAGTAGCTGTTATAGATGTTTTTCTAGGTGCATTTAGAAAGTTTTTATCTTTTAGTGTCTTGTAAAAGGCTTGATTTTCTTTTTCTCTTTAAGAACATCCAAAAAAATTGAGGCCAATCTTGATAATTCTCTCCATTCAACCAATATGTTGAATGGATGTTTTTCCATCTTTCATTGGATTTAGATTGCATCCCTCAAGTCTAAAGGAATCTGAGATTAAGGGTATACAAATTTTGTTATTGTTGTCAATGTAGAGAGAACATGTAAGTTTGTTCACAAGAAAAAAAATGTAAAAGGAAACAAATGCGACAACGCAACCAAAAAGGCAGCAACAGTGATATAGTTATTTGTTGCATGCGATGATGAAGTACGTAGTACGGGGAAATATTTTTAACAATGCAGAAAGAGGACTATAGCAGTAGACTTGTAAGTTCTAGGCAATGTGACTATGAAGGCTGCAACTTATGGAAATGTTAAGAAATAAATTTAGGGCTCCGAGACCATAAAAACAATGGACAGAATTGGTTGGGTAGTACTTATATGATTCTCGGGGAGCATCTAATAGGAAATACAAATTCAAGGAATAATAATTATATAATGGTTACAATCGTTTGCAGATTGATGAGTTGACAAAATAGTAATTCTAGAATAACTATATTATCCATAAATTATTGAATTGTCAATAATGATTCCACAAATCAATGAGTTTATTGGGGAAGATAAAGATTAAATTGCTAAAGCCTAGGTGAGTTTAGGTTTCAACTAGTGGAAATCATGCAAGCTTTATACATGACGGTCATCATCAACTCCTATAGGATGTGAAGAATTATCCTCTAGAGATTTTTATTGATGATATTGTTCAAGAAGGTTAGAAACTATGAATTGTAGTTTAGCACACAAGTCACCTTAGAATATCACTTATTGGATGCTCTCTCTATTAAAAAAATTAATTATGCTTTTATTTAGAACATGTGCAGTTTCAATTGATAAATTTGCTCAAAATCTTGAATCAGTACTATGACATTGCGAATTTGGCTTTGGACTTGCAGGAGGAAATTCAGAACTTGATCTGCTGAGATATATGTTGGGAAGAGTTGATGCCCTTTTCCTTTAAAAGGTTGTAGATCTCGACATAAAAAAATAGGACTAACATTTATGCTGAAAAGAAAAAAAGTGAAACACAAATATAAATGTGATAGATTCTAGTTTTTTTAAAAAATAAGGTTTGAGACTGGCAGAAATTTTCACAGGTAGAATGTACAAACCTTACATTATGCATATAAACTAAACACAGTTTCCATCACTACTACCCCAAACATAAGAATGAACTTAATGACAACTATAAAGTTTTGATTATCCATGCCAATTAATTTTTTGATTGTCAACAAATAACTCAGTAAATAAACTACAAATAATGCAACAAATTCAAAGTAAGATGCTTGCGTTGGTAATGAAATGAGACCTATTTGCTTTCTTGGAGAAGTATGTTGATGTATGACTTCATTAGGAGTTATGATGGATGACTTCAACAGGGCATATCATTAAGAACTCGTTATAATTTCCTAAGAAAACCCAAGGAAGTTTACAACAATAGTAACTAGTTCCCTTGATAAAATAAGCATTTAGTAAGGCATGCTATTCCTTAAAATAAAATTGAATAAAGTGTGTAATTATTAGACTATATGATCCATTTGTCTTTAGTGTTAAAGCATTTTGGACTTAAAACCTAATCTTGCATGAAGCCATCGATATAAAGTTCATATAATATGTAGCTTTTGCTCAATATTTTGCAACATAGTTGCTTTTATATTTTGAAGAATAAGATACAATTACAAACAATATCGATGTTTTAAATATTATAGACACTGATTAATTTCAGATGGAATCTTTTATTTTTCTGCATGATTATCTGGTAGCCTTATAGATTGCCATCATTCTAAACGGTTGAAAAATTGTTCTTCTGATCTCTGTTTTAGGCTCATTCAATTCTAGGCCCTTGAAGCATGTTATTTAAAATCCATTTCAGCTTTGTCTAATCAATCTGTTATCATTACAATTTCATGGCTTGTTAAATAACGTCCGGGCCATGAAAAGATTTGTGACCAGAGAACATCATTTTCTTGTACATTTGCAGTTTGTATCTTCATTTACCTATAACTATATTCCTCCGATAGAGTCTTTTTTTTTCTTCTTTTTTTTCTTCGAAGTTTCAATTGATTCATTATCTGTATTTTTATTGTACTAGTGGTTCCTGGAATTTTGCTATGAGGAAGCTTAGTGATGAAGTTTGTTCGAACTATCTAATAGATTTGTTATCTTTATAGTTTCTTAGTTTGTTAAATGATGTCGGTGCCATAACCAGATTGGCCACAAGAAAACTCCTGCTGTTTGTGAAGCTTCCTAAACTAGAGATATTTAAAGCTGCAATAAACTCTCTTCTTACAAACCTGGAAAGACATGCGGAGGTAATATCATCTTACCAGTTTAAACAATTTATCTTCTATCTATTTGGACAGATTTATTGAATCTTCTAATAGCTCTTCCTTAATACATGAAAGATTTATATAAAATGCCTTATTTAATGCATGAAAGATTTATATGAATTGCTTGCACTGTAGCTTGCTTGTCGTTTTGATAAATATATAAAATTTTTTATTATATAATCATCATCATCAGCCTTGTCCCAAATATATGAGCGGACATTTCTTCGTTTCTGACAACTTTTCATGTTACAATTTGAATTAATTTTGACTTTATTTATTCATCTTAGTAACTTCTAAACATGTTACCTGTTAGCTGTCAAAAAGGTCAAAATAGCCCATGATGTTGAATGGCCTTAGGGTTCATATGATTTCAATAATTGTGCCATGACTGGCCCAATGCGGCCTTAAATCAGCAGACATTCCCTTTTCATTCATGCTATCGATCTTGTTGACTTCACGAGTTCTTCGGGAGACCAGAAGCTGCACTAGGTGCTTCTGTTTTTGGGTGGCCAACTTCACCCCCGAGCAGCCTTAGTAAAGCCTAAAAAGCTACTTATAGCTTATAATTAATATAAATAAAATTACTTGTGAGCTTAGGTTGGCTAATATTGTTTGGTCTTTTTGGCCTACATTTGTAGCCTGTCTAACCTCAGGATGACCAGTTTAAGTACTTGGAATGACAACCTAGCACTAAGGAAATCCATTGGGCAAAAATGGTTGTCATTCCCTTGCACGAACTCCAAAGCCCTTGGAAGGTATATTTCTATACTCTAGGCATTACCTACTTCAAGTTGAGTTGACCTAATACATGAAATTGGTCTTCTTAGCCAATTGGTTAGCTTAAGGCAAATTAAGCATTAAGCAAAAAACTAGCCAAAAACTAAGTCAATATTCTCAAATAGGCTGTCAAAGCGCTTGTTACTGGTTGAGTTGACCTAGCTTAGCCATGTAGCTTTGAATAGATCTGATCATATCATTTAAGCTAGCCTGCATGGTCATTCTTGTTCAAGGAGTCTCTTTTCTTGATTAATGCCCTTTCAGGCCGGAAGTCATAAATCAAATCAGACTAATCATGGTTCAACACCAACCATTAGTAGATTGACCATGGTCACATAGCCTAATAAGCCTCAAGTGGAATCTAGTTAATCTCAACTTATTCTAATATGGGTCATTGGTCGATCCATATTAGAGTTTGTCGTTTACAATAGATGACATTTAATTTAAGTAATGCTACTATGTAAGTGAAAATAACCAAAAATAGAAAAAAAATCAACACATATATCATATAAGAATTTTATACAGGTTCATCCAACTGTTGGTTTCATTTTTTTTGCCTTTGTTGTAGATGTTACCGTGATTTGATCGCAGAAACTTACAACTCTAATAATTATGCAAATATAAGATATTTTTTTTAGAAAAAAAAAAACTTGGGGTAAAAAGTTAGGCCACACATAATAGCACTAGCAATGGAACCTAATTTGCACTCAACCGCCTCGATCCTCAACTAATGAGTTTGGTTTGACCGAAGCTGATAAATCAGGCGTAACTGACCTGCTAAATTAAACTACCTACTCTTCTTGACTAGGCCTAGGCTTTTTTTCCTCGGCTTAACAGTATGCTTAGTCCTTGAGATCTTTCTGGCATTTGATTAGGAAGGTACGAAGTCAGTTTGGTTAATTTTCTTCATTTGAATTTTTGCTTTCAGCCCAATTTTGACGGCCTGTTCCAAATTGGGCGAATTGAGGTATAGTAGTCCAGTATAAATTGCAAACGCCTAATCCTAGCTATCTCATTGTTTGTTAAGCTAAACTTAATGTTCTTTGAAGCATATTATTTAAATTCAATCATATAAAAACAATGAGAGAACTAACATAGTTCATTCTATCAAGTGTCTACATCTTAGTGGATTCAATCTGGATGTTAAGTGTGGAATTACACTCCTTATTATTATTATTTACTTTAATTATATTTAGTACGTGCTATATTTAGTCATAGTATAATTCCTTAATTATTGGTATTTATGTTATTCCATAGTTATTGGAATTACTTTATTGTAGGAAGATTTCTTTCCTTCTTTTGTTTTTCTTGTACTCACCTATTTATAGGTGAATTATCTATGTATTCTGTGTGAGAAGATTTATTCAAAAACCACATGGTATCAGAGCCATCAAAGAAAGTCTCTCCCGCTCGGCTCGATCACGGCCTTCTCTCCGGTGATTGCCCTCGTTTGTGCCTACACCGAGCGCCGCTCATCTACCGATCGTGCCTCTCTCCGATCGTCCGCGTTCGACGATCGTTCGGCTGCAATCCTGCGTCTTCCACTCTTCCGCGATATCCCGCGATCGTCCGCTATCCCGCCCCTTCCGCGATCTCCGATCTCCGATCTCCCGTGTCAAGGCTTCTCCTTCTCCGATCGTCTGCAATCCAAAGATCGTGAGCGGCTGCGTCTGCCATACCGCGA
>NW_018164546.1:569797-573233 GCF_001263595.1 Phalaenopsis equestris | reverse complement strand
TGTCCTCATCACCAGCCACAAACTCACCGGCCAGAATTACTTCCAATGGTCGCAGTCAGTCATGATGTTTGTATGCGGCAAAGGCAAAGATGACTACCTCACTGGTGATACTCCAGCTTCGACGACGACAGATCCGCCATACAATACTTGGAAATCCGAGAATAATATGGTTATGGCCTGACTTGTTAAAACGATGGCACTTGATCGATGGCACTTGATATTGACGAAAATTTTCTTCTCTATGGCACGACTAAGGAAATCTGGGATGCTGCCCGGGAGACCTATTCTAGTGCGGACAATATAAGCGAACTATTTGCTGTTGAGACCATTCTTCATGACTTTCGTCAAGGTGATATCTCCATCACCCAATACTTCAATACTCTTACTCGGTATTGACAGCAACTAGATCTATTCGAAGTGTATCATTGGAAGTGTCCCGAAGACTCTGTCATATTTCGCCGAATCATAGAACAGAAACGCACCTTCAAACCTATTTCTTCTCGGCCTCAAATCTGAGTTTGACCAGACTCGCTCACGGATTTTGAATTCAAAACCCCTTCCAACAATTCGTGAAGTTTTCTCTGACATACGCCGCGAAGAGAGCCGCCAAAAGGTCATGTTAGGTGCTTCCTTGTCCAATACAGCCCTCAACGGGTCTGCACTTGCTACCCATATTCCATCCACAGACAACCGCCAACGCCAGGGCCGCCCTTGGTGTGACCACTGCCGCCTCTCTATACTCGGGATACGTGTTGGCGGATTCATGGCAAACCCGCCAATGGGAAACCCAAACGGGATCATCGGGCAGCTGCCACCAGCACCACTGAAGGCTCTCTAGGAACGAGCCCATTCAGCGAGGAACAGATTCATGTCCTCCAGAAGATGCTCGGTCAGCTGTTACCAGTCCAGCCTACTAGTGCGACATCGGGTGTCACCGACCTTGTTACCATTGGCGGGTTTGCCATGAATCCGACCCTCACTGTGCGGATTGCTGATGGATCAGCTTCCAAAGTTGCTGGGCTTGGTTCTGTCCGCATCGCTCCAGATTTATTCCTCACTTCTGTGTTTCAAGTTCCTACTTTGGATTTTAATCTGATCTCATTTAGTAAGCTCACTCATGATTGTCATTGTGTTGTTAAATTTTTTACATATATTTGTGAATTTCAGGATTTGAAATCGGGGGGAATGAATGGCAGTGCTGACTTGCACAGTGGTCTCTTTTTTCTCAACAAACCCTCTGTCAGTCTAGTCTCACCCACCGGTTGTTTTCCAGTATCAAGTCTGTTGGCTTAAATCCTCTAAGTACATCTATATTTCATTACAGCGTTAATAATGATAGTGAAATCATGTTACTTCATTGTCGTTTAGGTCATCCCAATTTTATGTATCTGGGGAAGCTGTTTCCTCATTTATTTTTTTCTCTGATCCATAGTGACGTCTGGGGTCCTTCTCGTGAAAAAAAATATTTCTGGGGCCCAATGGTTCGTGTCCTTAATTGATGATCACACACGAGTGACATGAATCTATCTTATGCGTGACAAATCAGAGGTAGGACCAATATTTCGTGCATTCTATCATATGATCCTCACTCAATTTGAAAATCTAGGCTCTCAAAACAGATAATGCACGAGATTTTTTCAACACCTCCCTAGGAACGTTTCTTACTCAACATGGCATACTTCACCTTAGCACGTGTGTTGACACTCCCCAACAAAATGGGGTGGCCGAGCAGAAAAATTTTCACTTGTTGGAGGTAGCCCGCTGTCTCATGTTTACCTCATCGGTCCCTAAATGTTATTGGGGCGAGGCAACGTTGATCGTTGTCAACCTCATAAATCGGATGCCCTCTCGTACTCTAGGTTTCCGTAGTCCAATTGATGTCCTCCTTCGCTCCTTTCCAAATACTCGTACACTCTCTTCAGTTATCCCTACCAAACTATTTGGTTGCTCCGTCTTTGTTCACATTCACAAACAACACCGCAGTAAATTAGACTCTAAATCTGTCAAATGCATATTCATAGGGTATTCGACCAATAAGAAAGGCTACAAGTGTTATTGTCCTTCAACTAAAAAGGTCTATAATTCTATGAATGTCACCTTTTTTGAGCATCAATTATACTACCAAGGGTCTGTCATTCAGGGGGAGAGTAGTCGTAGTGAACAACAGCCCTGTGTTCCTTTACCAACTGCACGGGTCCCTCATCGACCGTCAAACCTCCTTCATGTCCTATTCAACCCACACCTTCTCCTATTCAACCTCTTCAGTCTACACAACCCACTCCTCAGGAACTTCAGGTCTATACAAGACGAAACAAAACTGCTGAAAGAATAGAGAACCTAACACCGCTTCCAGCTGCTGTCCAAGAATCTAATCCGGCTCCAAAACCCTCTGAAACTCACTCAGGTATGGAATCTATAGACACTAGTGATTATGAGCTTACCTCGCCTGTGAAAGATGATTCTGATGTTCCTTGCACCCAACATCCTATTGCCCGATTTGTTTCATATGAGAGGTTATCTCCTCCCTATCATGCATTTGTAACTGCATTCAGAAAGCTCTCTCACACCCGGAATAGAGAAAAGCTGTGAATGAAGAAGTTGCTGCACTAGAAAAGAGTGGAACGTGGATTGTGTCTGATTTGCCCAAGGATATGAGACCAGAAGGATGCAGGTGGTTATTTACGATCAAATGTAAAACAGACGGAAGCATAGATCGGTTAAAAGCCCAACTGATTGCAAAAGGTTATACTCAGTCATACGGAATTGACTACCAAGAGACATTTGCCCCAGTAGCCAAACTGAACTTCATTGGAATCCTACTCTCCATTGCAGTAAACCGAGACTGGCCTCTTATGCAACTTGATGTCAAAAATGCATTCCTTAATGGAGATCTTGAAGAGGAGGTATATATGGATTTACCGCCTGGTATGGAAGGATCCTTCCCTAGCAGCAAAGTATGCAAGCTCCAAAAATCTTTGTATGGTCTCAAACAATCTCCCCGTGCTTGGTTTGCCCGATTCACCAATTCAGTAATCAAGTGCGATTATACTCAAAGTCAGGCTGATCATACAATGTTCACAAAAAGATTCGAGAAGAAGATTGCTATACTGATTGTATATGTTGATGACATCATCCTTACCGGTGACCACACTGAAGAATTGACAAAGCTAAAGAAATTCCTAGCCCATGAATTCGAAATCAAGGACCTCGGAGACTTGAAGTTCTTCTTGGGAATGGAAGTTGCAAGATCCAAAATGGGGATAGCCGTAACTCAAAGGAAGTACACATTGGACCTATTGAAAGAAACTGGTATGCTTGGATGCAAACCAATAAACACTCCAATAGACCCGTATAAAAAGATTGGAATGGAGAATGATAGTTTACCTGTCGACAAAGGACGATATCAGCGGCTTGTTGGAAGACTTATTTACTTATC
>NW_018164546.1:544881-569695 GCF_001263595.1 Phalaenopsis equestris | reverse complement strand
ATATGGGAGCTGTCAACCGTATTTTAAGATACTTAAAGATGACACCTGGGAAATGATTATTATTCAAAAGGAATGATAGTCGAAAGGTAGAAGTATTTACTGATGCAGACTGGGCAGGAGATATATCCACCCGACGATCAACCTCTGGGTATTGCTCTTATGTATGTGGCAATCTAGTGACATGGAGAAGCAAGAAGCAATCAGTGGTATCTCGGAGTAGTGCAGAAGCAGAATACAGAGCACTGGCACTTGGTATCTGTGAAAAAATGTGGATCAAAAGATTTCTCAATGAGCTTGGAATTATGAGAAAAAATTCTATCAAGATGTTCTGTGACAATCAAGCTGCAATCAGTATCGCAAAGAATCCTGTTCATCATGACCGAACAAAACACATTGAGATTGATCGAAACTTCATTTCAGAGAAGGTGGACAATGGAATCATTGAATTGGTCTATACTCCTTCTAGAGACCAAATCGCAGACATTCTCACCAAGGCTCTCCCTAAGTCCAGTTTTGATGAGCTAACCAACAAGTTGGGCATGTACAATCTGTACAACTCACCTTGAGGGGGAGTGTGAAATTACGCTCATTATTATTATTATTTACTTTAATTATATTTAGTACGTGCTATATTTAGTCATAGTATAATTCCTTAATTATCGGTATTTATGTTATTCCATAATTATAGGAATTACTTTATTGTAGGAAGATTTCTTTCATTCTTTTGTTTCTCTTGTACTCACCTATTTATAGGTGAATTATCTATGTATTTTGTGTGAGAAGATTTATTCAAAAACCACATTAAGTGTTCGGTTAGTTCTTAGATCGACACTAACCATAATCTGGCTTTAGTGAGTTTCGTCAGCTAAAACCAATCAAATTGATTAAACCTTAAACTAATGATTCTAAAATCAAGCTTAATCCATTGGTTTGAGTAATATTGAGTGCACCCAACTATGCTAGGCTTGCCTAATTCCAATTTAAGCTTAATTGGTTCAATAAAATTTAACAGACTCCCTTATTAAATGACCAATTATGGAGCAAGCTTTAATCGGTTTATTTTTTTACTCACTTATTTTTAGTTTCACTAAAATGCTTAATCAAATAAAAATACAGTTGCATTTGATTGGTTTAAGCACAAGATAAATGGCTTGATATAATCATTCTTAGTCAAACTAAGAAAAGGATCCTTACTATGAACGCTTCAAGATCCTATCGATTGATTATCCCCGCCAATGGACCATTACTAACCGTGAGAAAATCTAATTGCCAAAATGTTGCTATGTATGAATGATATTGTTCATATGATAAATGGTATGGCCTAACTTATGACATGCCATATATGAATGATGGGATGGAAAGATTGATTATGAAAGGCGTGAAACGATTCAAATTTTGGCAGAATCCCTACATGAGGCAAGTAGATGAACTTGTCTCTATAAACAACAGAGTTGCAGAGGGTTCTCTGATTTGATTCAAGGGGAAACAAATGAATTGGTATTGGATGGTAGATTTGGTTTGTACATGTTTGTTAGCCAGCAATTTGAATGACAATGACGTAGGTGATGATCTTGGATAGTAATAACAAGTGCCAGTTGTGTTGCTACAATTACTGTACAAGATGGGAGGTATATACATCTCCAATAAACATTAAAAATATAATTAAATTTAAAAAAAGGAAGGAACATATAATTAAATGCATGCGATCCTATGAAAGCACACAGATTGCAATCGAGGGCTATAGAGAAATAGATCCTGCAGTGCAAAACTTTGATATGTGTGCCTTAAGTTCTTTGTCATGATTGAAATAATAGAATTTCAACACTATTGAATTGTCACACCCCAACTAATAGAGGGTGGCTATTTGGTTAGATCAACTCTCACCAGCATTGTCCCAACTTTTATAATCAGGACCCAATGAGTGTTGAATAGTCAAACTGGATCGTCGTAACATACGTGATACATTGCATTTCAAATAAATATTCGGAAGCATGAAAATTATATTATCTAAAACATGGAAATTATATAGAATTGCTAAATTTAATAAAATAAAAATGCGTCCCCAAAATATATGTACAAGGTCTCAAAACTATCTTACTAAAGTTGTATAAAGACACACCTGAATACTCGTTCCGGTGCTCGTTGCCCTTTCTTGGATAACAACAACGAAAAATGAGCAACAAAGAGCTCAGAGAAACAATCAAGGCTAAAATAAGATTTTATCATGAAAAGAAATATGTATGCTCGTTGGAAACTATATATATATATACAGACAAATCATAACATGCTGACATAATAAATAACATGAAAATAAAGCAGATACATAAATTAAGACTGCAGTGTAACATGTAGTCATTAGCATAAAAGTCAAGAATAATAAAAAACATTTTTATAAGCATTTTTATAATAAAAAGCATTTTTTTAATGTCACCTGTCTATTGTATTGGTTTAACCATTTTCATGTCTTTTCGTCATGGGTTGTCACCCTTTCCCAAAGGCTATATAAAGTATCGATAATGTTGGACTTCTCCCAGTAAAACAGTTATTGACAATCCTCTTGATACCACAGTTTCTTAATGTTCTGTCACCGCCTAATTCCAGCGGTTCTCAGAATTTTGCCCCGTTATAAATATCGGGAGTTGAGAATACTACATCCTTGCATTATTTATTTACAAAAAACTCATGTAATAGTCTTCCCATAGCATTACTCGTGACATTTAAATTATCACTCATGCATCAAGCATTTATCAAACATTACATGCTCATAGGTATAAATATGAAACATAACAAATGAATGCCCGCAAAAAATTCCTATCATATGCATATCCATATATTTTTTAAAAAACCTCAAGGGCTGATATATTAAAGAGAAAGATACAGATAGGTTGTATGGGTGTGCCAAAAAATAGACACTCAACTCACACGGTACAACACACCAAAAAGTGAAAAAAATGGAACATATAGAAATAAAAAAAAAAACCAAATTCACCATGGCCCTGAGGAAGTGAGGTTCATCCCACTTTAGTCCTGTCCCTGACTCTAGTTTTTGGAAGGGATTCAGCTAGCAGATTGGTAAGGTGTGTATCATTCTGGTGTAGTCTTCAGTATATTCACCATGGCGCTGAGGAAGTGAGGGTCATTCCTCCTCCGAAGAATCAGTCTGATGGGGTGGTAGAGCTGAAGCAGAAGGAATACCAACCATAGTACCCACAATAAGTTCTAGTATATGTGAAGTATGAGTCGCCTCTACACCGGATGCCTCCTGAAGAGGTGGAGTTGTGAGACTCTTGAATATTAGTCTGAACACTATCATTTTTAGATAATAGTCCATCGGTATTGTTTTCCATGGGGTTTGAATGTGTCAGTATCACATCAGTCGCAGTAACATTAACAACAGTGTCATGGGGGGTCCTCAGGGGCAACAGACACCTCATGTCTGGTAGTATCCTCCCCAGGTGGATCTAAAATGTCCAGAGCAGTGGGGTTAGACCCATCCTTATTCACTTGAACCTTAGTTTTCAAATTTGGATGGAGTCTGTGAGTCTGTGACATTTATCAACTGTGACATTTATCAAAGATATGACCAAACATCTTACAGTGCGTACAATATAGGGGTCTGTGTTCTATGACGATTTGTTGTCAATATCCATTGTTGGTTGTGCCCAGTCAGGCTTCAGTAACATCCAGTAAAGTAATATCCATTTCCACAAGTATTTTGGCCACCGAGGGTCTGGTTATGTTCATAGTAGGCAGATCTTGCTTCAAAGTATCCCCTAGGATGTCCCCAATAGAGTAGAGAATCTCATGGTGAAAAAAATGCAGCTTGAGATCAGGTAAATTAAACCATACCGGTACAGTGGGAGTTTCATGATTTGGGTCGAAATCAGAAGACCACTTGAGTAACTTCATTAATTTTCCTGCAATATTAAGATATTTCTTGGAGAAAATTCTGGTGTAGTCTTCAGTCATCGTTAACTGGATCAACACATGTCTCTCATCCATAAATCTCACTTTTCAGTTGTCTATTAGCTTAAGATCATCTACACTCTTAACATACATAGGTGGGTGTCCCCACTGAAAATTTTCAATAATAGCAAACTTGAATTTTTCTGTTATGTTAGAAATTTCTGAGTCAGAGAAAAAGATTTTTGTTTTTTCGTCTTTCCTACTTCTCTTCTTAAGAAAAGGACAATCATATGTATCATCGCGACATTCCTTATAGTTTGAGGAGAATACCATCGCGAACTACACCTGAGAGTTACCCGCCACGTGGGCAAAGGAGGCCTTTGCCGGTTTAGCCAAAGAAGAAGAAAGTGTCATCAGAGCAAGGGGATGTGTCAGCTGTCACCTGCAGCGAGAAGCTTGCGTTGGGCTGGAGAGAAAGACGGGCGCAGACGCAAAATAGAAGAATTGTTGTCGGCCCGGAGAGAAGCACGGGCGCAAACGCGAACAGAAGAAGCGTCGAAACAGAAGGAAAGAACCATCGGGCTCGGAAAGCAAAAGCGCAGCGTCGAAAGTTGACACTGATGCAGACGCGAGTCAATCTGCGAAGCCGACGCAGACGCAGACGCAGACCGGAGCGAGAGTCGAGGAAACGAGTTGCGAGCCCCTTTCCTTAGAGCGAGCGATAGAATCAAATGCGAAGGCAATCTCCGTTGAAAACCCTAACAGAGTTCAAGCTTTAGACCGCAACCGACATTGTGATATGTATATATGCATAGCCATATATAACATAGCCTGATCATGTCAGTTCATATATCGTAAAAAAAATAAACGTTCATTCATACATTCAATTGCAGGTATCCTGTACAATATGCAAGAAGTTTTAAATGTATTAGTGTCAAAATTAAAATCATATAATAACATATAGAAGATTATTTTTTCTTAAATTAACATTAGATTATTTTACCTAACTTGATGGAACAACCTTACAACGAGTGCCCACACGCTTGTCTCCAGCTCGCCTCCTCGTATAGATAGCTGGGGCTAGTAGACAACACATGATTTCATTAAATTTGTCTCAAATCATGAATTAACCCAAAATGTACTTTAATTGCCAAAACATACCTTAACTGGGCTTCTCAGCATAACTAGTTCGTCCAAAACTGCCTAATTTCCTTTTAATCACCTCCAAACCACACCTCCTCTATGTTGATTTCGGGCTAAAACCCTTACGAAAGCTAACAAAGGACTTTCGACATTTTCGACACACAATCAGCGTCTTCGACGGGTATCGGAAATGATATTTGCACAAAAAATGATGCAAATGTCAAAACGGAAGTGGAAGAAAATGAAAGTCACAATTGATGTGACAGAGGTATTTGTACCTTTGATTTCGTTTCGGAGCTCACTGCCCTAACCTTAGGCTCCTAGAACCGTCGCTCGACTCGTCTGTTCACCCCTTCATTGTAGCAAGGATCAAAGGATCCTTTCTGCCGAACGAAGCGGAGACATGGAGGGAAATAATGCGGCAGTTAAGGTGATTTTAACGAGTTATTAGCCGTTTGATCTTATCCAACCAATGCATGCGTGTGTAAGTACAGGAGGAGTTGGTGGCTACAGCGAAGGATATGGGACATTTGGAAAAGTTTATGATTAATTGAGGTTTAAATTAAGTTAATTATACTCATAACTTTAACAATTTATATCTCTCAATTTGTTAATAATTTATTTAGAGTGTTTTATATTGAATTGATCGATTTCATGCGTAGAATTTAATAAAATTATTTCAATTGAATTTTGGAGATGTGAAATTTGGTGTACTCTTTCAATTGTGTCGAACTTTACCTGTTATTTTGAAATTTGGGCGTTGCATGAACTTGACAATGCTAAATTTTATGATCGTGGAAAGGAGTGGTTACTTATTCATAAATTGTTATGATTGTTTACATATTATGAAATTATTATAACAAAATGATTACATCACATTTATTTTTGTAGCTACTTTCTCAATTCTTTTGTTGGCATTGTTATGTAATAAGTGAATTTTTTTAATTTCTAAAAATTGTAAAGAACTAATCTACTCATTTCTAGCATACTTGTTGAACCCGTATAAATCTATGATCATGATGTAAACTTTAGGCATTATGACGTATAAATTTGAGCATTAAGACGACTTTAATGTTTTCAATTGAGGTGAAGTTCGATTTTGTATTGGTTGCACATAGATATTCTGATGATAGTTGCTTTGTGTTGACATTTCTGCTTGATGATATGGAATTTGTGGAATGGTTAATTGATTTTTGTTCTGAAGGACGATGATTAAGATGATTAATGCACGAGATGCTGTAGCATTTCCTACTTGGTAAGGTGGTCATAACGAAAGTTGCTTAGCTGGTGTACTTCCTTTATTACACCCTCTTACTTCATTGAAACTAGTGCCTCATTATAAATTGGATGAGCTGCTAATCACTCTTATTGATTTACATGTTCCTTTCTTTTACATATGGTTTTTGATTTATACACCTCAGGATTTTATTTATTTATGCTCTTGTCTGGTCTTCTGTGTAGATTTCAGTTTTCACATCCCTTCTTGCTTACCTTGTATTGCTAATAATTATTCTATGAAAAAAAAATGACCCAAAATATTTCAATTATTGAAATATTTGGCTCTCAAAGCTAATTGTTGCAAGCAACATAACTGCGCAGTGGCAGAGTAGTCATTTATCCAAAAATAGGGGTAAATCACTGTTTTCCAAATGCATAAACCAAACAACTAGACAACTTATCCAGTTCAGGGGCAAAATGGTTATTTATCCAGAAACAACTGCAAATTAATTATTTTCCAAATGCATAAATCAAACAGTCAGTCAGCTTATCTGGATAAGAGCTACCCCAAATAGATCCTAAATAAACGAAAAAAATTAGGCCAGCCAATTCAATTCTTAATTATGTTCATTCTATTTACTTTTATCTGATAATTTTTATCTTCTCTATGTTTTAATTGTTTGTTAAATTGACTGGTTGGTTTATTTAGATGACACTTAATTGAGCATTTAAATATGTGGATGATATTATAGTACTTGGTATCCTTATATAATCCAAGATCTCGTGGCCTACAAACCCAAGTCTTTTTTTATTTTCCATTTCTAGTTGCAAATTTTCTTTTATTACTGTATAGTTTGCCTCAGACAAATTTTGCACATGTGATTATTCGTCTATTTTGTATTATATTATCTTGATTTCTCCGGGGAAAAATCCATGGCAAATGCATTTTACCTATAAATCATTTACATATCTTCTCATCATGTTATATTAGCTTTGCATTGCAATACAATAGACTTTGATATGTCTGGGTCAATGATGGAAGTAGGAAAATAGGTGGATCAACCGATGGACTTGCAGTTCTCTATGACCACATGGATAGAAGAAAAGAGCGAGAGGGCAGATTTTATGGATCTTCGATGGTGGAGGCTCCCCAATGTTAAAATTTTCCTCATTGTTGTCATGCCTAGAAATGATTTCTATGGCAGTTTTTTCCACATCGTGGATTGGTTGTCTCCATTGCTCACCACTGTCACCGATTTGTCTCTTTGTGATGTTTCCTTTCGATATTGTCTATTGGTGCTGTCGCCCTTCACCCATATCCGACGCTCGCAGGTAGGGTCCCCCTTAAAACATCCCATCTATAGTTGTTCGTTTCCTTGCATCATAAGAATCGAGACTAGAGCGAGATTGAGAAAGTGGTTCTTTCGATTTACGGTAATTGTTGGAAGGCCTTCACTTTTTTCAGCTTGGTCTTATATTCACTTTTTATGTTAATCCAAATTTGACCTTTTTTGGTTTTGGTTTACCTTTTTTCGAAACAAAGTTGACCCAGACACTTTAAGATATGACCTGAAGGCTTATGTTTTTCACTCTTGCTCTTCTTCCTCATACGTATAAGTTTTCTCAATTTGTTTAGAAGTTGAATATGATATGATTGGAAATTAATAATGTTTAGCTAGTAGGTGTTGTGCAAAACTTTTTTTTTTTTTGAACTCGTAATCTATGCAATTTTACATGCTATTTCTAAAAACCTTGTTATTATTTCTTATTTAATTACTTTTTTGTTATTTCAGGAAGAGGAAGATGTTTTCTTTGTTTTGTTCTGTATCGGTATTAGTAATGCAAAATTTGCATTGAAGCTAGCAGAGGAGTTTGCATCACTGGTAATATGTGTCTTCTATATTTCAATTAAGAGATGTGTTCATTACCTAGAAATTTTAAGTGTCATATGTTTACATGTAAACTTATCCATTTGTTTTTTTTGTTTTGGGTTGGAAGTTTCGATTAAATTATAATTTATTTTCCTTGAAATTGATCATTTCTTTGTAATGATTCAGTTTCATCCTCCGTATATAGCGGTTAAAGTTTGATTCTCATGATGTTTAATTTCATAACCGAATGCTGCTAGAAATCTCTTCAAATTTTTTCTCAAAGTTGGTACTGAATTTCCTGCCGAAAACGTTAAGATATTTATAGGGAAAATAGGACTCAACTTCCCGTGGAAGTTAGAAGAATGATAGTTTTACTCTTTATGCACGTTATGTGACTTGGAATAACTAATTCATAGGGTTTGGGCTCAAGTTGCATTGAATTGGATGACATTGCTTTTATTCTTTTTTGGAAGTGTCAGTTGTAAGCTTTATTTATGTCCCTATTCCCATATGAATTAGTGTTGGATAAGTTGTAATGATTTTTCTGAGTTTTGACGAGGGATATCTTCACTATTATTCATGCCAAAACTTATTTCATTATGACCAGGTACTTGTTTTTATTAACTTGAAGATTGCAACTTCAATGAAAATGACATTTTTTTGTTATTTTTATATAAACAACCTAGATAGCTTGAAATAACAAAGAAAATAAATGCATAATGTAAACAAAAATGAAAATAACTGCCCTACCATATAAACTAGCTAATTATTAATACGATTGATGATGACGATGATGACAATTAGTTCTATATGCAATCCATCGTCATGATTGTGATCTTTTTTCCTTGAAAGCTGTTCAGTGGTTTTGTCTCTCACACTTTGTGATGCTTTTGGGTGGAAGATAACATGAGAGAGAAAACTATGTTTGATTCATTTCACAATTCATTTTTTTTGCTTGAAGAAAAACAATGGAATTATGTATACTGCAAAAGGATACAGCTACCAATCATAATTATTCAAAATAGAAGATGAAGCAAAAAAAAGGTGCCAGAGAACTAAAAAGCTGGTGAATGAAAAAAATGGTAGCAAAACTAAAAAAACGTGAAATAAAAAAGTGGGTGTGGGTTAAAATATATTGGCGTTTTCATACACCACAACCAATTGTGGAATGATACTAAATCAATGTACACTCTACAATACATAAAACTAAACATGACACGTAATGACCCTAACACACCAGGATTTACATGAAAGTAGAATAACACCACCTCACCTTATTTTAAAGACTTGCACTTAAGACTTTCATAGTTATAATATGGTTGATACTAGAGACAAATATTAGATCTTGAAATACTAATTTAGCTCCAAAATGTTCTTACATCACGTCCCCCAACTCAAAAGATTTTGACACAGGCGAATAAAGAAAGCCTAAGGACATATGTTAGTAGATGATAACAAGTTATTGTAGTAGCTCCATGTCATCTCTAATCATTGGAAGGGATAGGATTTCTCTGCTGAATAAAGAAATCACGAACTTGCCATCTTACATGAGATTATTTTTTATAATGTTAATAACATCAGTGATGCTAATATGGAAATACAAACCCTAAAACTAAACAAGACACGTAATGACCCAAACACACACCAGGATTTACATGAAAATAGAATAACACCCCCTCACCGTATTTAAAAGAATTGCACTTAAGACTTTCATAGTTATAATGCTGATACTAGAGACAAATATTAGATTTTGAAATACTAAATTAGCTCCAAAATGTTTTCTACATCACGTCCCTCAACTCAAAAGATTTTGGCACAGGCGATTAAAGAAAGCTAAAGGACATATGTGAGTAGATGATAACAAGTTATTGTAGTAGCTCCATGTCATCTCTAATCCTTGGGAGGAATAGGATTTCTCTGCTGAATAAAGAAATAACTAAATAGCCATCTTACATGAAATATTATTTTTGATGATAGTAATAACATCAGTGATGTTAATCGGGAAATACAAACAAAACAATTAGCAATAAAATTGTAAACAAGTTCATGGTAAAAAATCAGTTCTACCAAACTAACTTCAGTATCCATTGAAAGACCAAGTTCATCTGTATTAAAACTCATGTTCCTAATAATCTCATATTTTCATATTATCTAAGTTTTTATGGCAGTCAACTCTTCAACATTCTCATGAGAATTTGCTCATATCTCATTTTTTTAACAGCATATATTTCTTATAAAACTCAAAAAATTCTTTATAAAAATTAGCACTAGATTTATGTTTCCCATCTTAGTAGATTATTTTGAATTTTGTCGTGTGATCATGCAAGCTTTTTGCAAAAAAATAATGAAATCTTGCTTGGAGAGTGTAAGCATGTGTTTTTAATACTGCGCTGGCCAAAGATGAAGTCCATATTGAAAGGCCTATTGACACCATTTTGGGGCTACTAGAAGGTGTTTGGGAAGATGTAGCAGAGAGGTAGTGGAAGAACGAGGGAATGAAAATATGGGCGGTTGATGTTGTACGGAGAGGGATAGATGATGTTTGGCGGCTGTCCTGGTTGAAGCGAGGTGGACGATGAAACGATGAGGTATGAATGACAAGGAGGTTCACCACTAGTTCATGAGCAAAATACAAACATACCATTTATAAAGGAAGTGATACATCACTCCTTAGGGTAGAAACAGAGAATATAATCTCCAAAGCACACAAAACTATAAATAAACTCAAAATAACAATATATCCACCTTAATAGTCTCCTCACAGAAATAATAAAGATTAGAAATAAATAAATGGGAAAAAAGGAAGGGAATGCGTTTGAAATTTGGAATGGGTGGTATCCTAGGGGAAAAATAGCATTCTACGATTGCGGCGACTTCTTGCAATCCTGTGAAATAGTGTGGAATTTACAAGATGCGTGTTGCAAAATTCCAACGCTCCTATGTTTTTCTCCTGGGCTAGAAAAGGCTTCTTCTTCTCTAGAAGGGCATGGATCCCTTTGTCGGATGTTCTTTCTCAAAGAACACCTACGCAGATTTTCAAAGTTATAACACTCCTATTTGATCATATGTTCACGAGTGCGTTGTTGAACTGGACTGTAGCTTAGTTGCTAGTTTTCTCCATAGAATCTTCTAGATATAACTTAGAAATTCATCATCTCTATCTGAAGTGGTGATATGTTGGGCAACTCTCATGGGGGGTTGTCTTATATATAGTACACCCTCGAACTTATCGCCTTCTTGGACAACCAATTATAGTCTTGTTGGTGCTTCTCTCAAGACCTGCAAAAAAAAATAATTTGTGTTACCACATCCTCAAAAACCTCAAACTCTTTCTATAGCAAGAGTATAACTCGCTTTGCATTTTTTTGTGAAAAATATGTTTTTGTTGCCATCATAATATGTGCAACAGTCATACTACCAAGGAAGAACTAATAGGATGTGACACACATTCATAGGTATCAACATTGATCTTACTCTCTTTTTTCAACAGGATCTGAGAACATGACTGAGAATGCTTTTGAGTAATGAAGCTCAATTTGTCCATCATATGTGTAGATGTCATATTTCATCTATAATGAGGTTGAACAACTTTTCTTTCATGGTACAACCAGTGTGTTATGGCAGAGCTACTATCCCTTACTCGTGGGCTCAATCTGGAGGACCCGTTAATGATTAGCATCTCTCCCTCCTCGATTAGAAGCTAGTACTCCTTTGGGCCATTTCCTTCTCACATGCCTATTATTATCTATGTTTTTCACTGCTCCCTATGAAGTGAATGAGATAACCCTCCTTAGGCATTTATATGCAATGTGCTCAAAACCATAACACTTGAAACATTTCCTACCTGTGATAAATTTTGAGTACTGGTCGTCTCCACTTTTCTTCTACTTCGAACCGATTTTTTCTCTGGCTTTGTCAAAATGGATGCTCTACTAGTTGTACCCTTGTTGCCTGGTCCTAAGGTTGAATTATGTCTGTAAGGTGTGACGGTTATCTGATTTCGTCATCATTTCTCCACCTTCAAGGCTAGAGTTTATATATCAAAGAGAAACTAATACGACTGTAGCTGCACCACATTATTTATGGCTAGCTTTAGTCCTCCAAGATATCTCGCTATTGTGTGTTTCTCTTATTCCAGCAATTTACATTACAACATTAGTTGGTCGAAGTTAGTTGTTTACTCCTCAACATAAGAGCTTATGGCGTAGATTGTGGCATTTTATGAACATGTCTTGTCGGTAGTGTGAGTGAAGGTGATCATATTCTTTTGGTCATGATGTCAAAGGTGTGTCAATTCTCCCACCACAAGGAGGCATTATTCCTTAATTTTATAGTAGCTATCTTTACCCTTTTTGTCCTGTGGAATATCCTGTGGCATTTTATGAACTCGCTTGAATCTATGCTGTTGTCAAATTTCGGGAACTCAATCTTCAATTTAGCATCATCCTCGGATATTCCATGCCAATCATTGTTTTTTAGTTCTTCATCACTAGAATTTCCTGCTTGAAGGGATTCACTTTTTCTCAATCTAGCGAGTCAGTTGTAACTATGGGCGACCTCATTATGTTGTTTTCTCTCAAGGGTGACAACCTATCTTACATTTGGTGGAACTTCGCTGTATATTCTCCATAGTATATTTCTAGACATCTCGTTGTCTTGGATGCATGGCGTTCTTTTCTCCGAATAAGGGTTTTGATGGATGTAGGATTGCAAATCAAAGGTTGTTCGGGGGGCTTTTCGGTATTTGTTGGTAAACGACATGGTGATTTTTGAAAATTTAGAGTTTGGGCTAGGAATTGCGGTAGGGCTAGTTAACGTATTGATATGGTTGAAAATTTAGGTTATGTAGATTTTCTGTTTAGGAGTTTGAATTACAAACCCCTAAAAAATTAGGGTTTGTTGGGCTCTGCTTCCAAATAACATCATTATAGGGCTCTTAGAAGATGTCTGGGAAGAGGATGTAATGGGGATGGAGTTGTGGAATAGTGAAGGATGAAAATATGGGTAGTTGATGATGTTTGGAGGGTTATAGAGACTTTTGGCAGTTGTCCCTCTTGAAACAACAAGGCGGACAACGAAACGAGGTGAGGATGGAGAGGAGTTTCACCACCAGTTCCTGAGCAATATATGGGCACACCACTTGCAAAAGGAAGAACATACATGACTCTTTTGGGTAAAAACTACAAAATACCCATGTACATAGTTTCCTCATAGAAACTAATAAAAATTAGAAATAATAAAGTAGGAAAAAAAATAAAAAGGGGAAAGGAATCTTACTGAAATCAGGAATGGGAGGTAACTTGGGCGACAAATTGCATCCCTCGATTGCTGGGGCTTTCTTCCATCCCGCAGAACAGTACAAAATTTGCGGACCGTGTGGGATCCTGACGTTGTTGCATCTCTTAGGTATTGTATTAATGGAATTTTATAGAGCTAATTTAATAGAACTTTGTTAAAATGTACTTTATGAGGATCAATATGGCTTAGCAGACTCTTCATTCTTCCGTTGGGTTAGTTATAAAATTACGCATAACATTCTAATTCTTAGATTGGTTGTATTTTACCATCAGCATCATCGAGTTTGGATGCGTGGATTCTTCAAAATAATTGTTGGAACTTGGGTGGGTGGTTGGATTTGGTGGAACATGTTAGTTGATTTGATTGGATATTGTTTTTTATTCAAAATCAGTAGGCTCGGTAAATTCTACTTTGACGTTAGCATTAATATTCTTAGTTTTTATATTACTATGAATGACTTGTTTTTTTCATTTTTGTAGCATAAAGAACAATATGTCCTGGCTAGTTAATTTTTATATCTAGGATTTTTTTTCTCATGAAAAAATTCATGATGGATTTATAGAAAGCCTTACTAGTTTATCATCAAATTATAATAATAGTTTCAGACACTCATGATTTTGAATAGAGGCATGTTGATAATATAGCACTATCCCATTTGGGTGAATAATGTAACCAAGTCCTAAAATTTAGGGTTTAGAATCGGCTGTGTTAGGAAGTCTCAGATTTTACTGATTTTGAAGGTCTACATGGATAAATTTAAATTTTTATTCAATAACAAAATTGTAGAGGAAATTAAGTGGTTAAATTGACTACTTTAACGTAAAATAAAAACTAAAACATAGAGAGCAAAAATTGATCAAAGAGGTATAGAGGTAAAATTTGAAAATGTGTGCGTCTATAAAATGACATGCAAATGCAACATAAGAATCCATTTGCTCTTATAATTTGATGTTGGTCTAGAATGAAGTGAACTTTTTTTTTTCTCTCTTTTTCTGATAGAATGAGAAAGAGAATGAAGAATGTGCAGATATACTTCAAGAATAATCCTTCGTCATTTTGTTCTTTTCAATCTCAATCATCTTTTCCATAAGTGATAAAACAATAGGAGTCGATGGACAATCCTTTGCCTTGAATACACTTATGGTGTTGAATCTCCGTTTCTTGGACAATTTACCACTATGAATTAGATCTTCCTGCACTAGATATTGTTAAGATGTGTTGAGTTTAATTTCTCTTTGTTTCTCTGATGCAATATTGTTTTCAAAATCATTTTAAATCCATGGTAATCTTGAATAAAATTTTGACCAAATCTAGCTTTAATTTTCATGTTTGCTGGCTATCAAATTTATATCCACCCATAATTCTTCATATATCTAACACATTTATGCATTTTGTATAGTGATTGTTGCATAGCTATACTACCTGCCTCTTGATAGATCACATTGCATGTATTTATGTAATCTTAATCTTTTATATTTTATTTTGCTAGTTATGATGCAGATTTTTGGCCGCCCGCCCTTGTAATCCTTTTCATTGACTGTTGTATAATATTTTTTTATGTTAAAAAAGTGTTGGTCTCAAGCTTTATCTAGCTTGTCATTAGTGATGTGTGCAATAGTCCTCATCTATTTTTTGTCTCATCTTTTTTGAAATAATAATAATAATAATAGTTATAATAATAATAATAATAATAATAATAATAATAATAATTATTTCTTGTCTTTGTTATGGTAACTGAAATGTTGTCAGTGAAATTTTAGCCTAGTATAAATTGAATTGTTGCATGATGAGTCATTATATTATCTGCTAGACAAGTTGATTTTATGTTTGCTATTTTTGCAAAGCTAGTGGGAATGTGCTAGCAGTTTCTCGTATGCATTCCACACTGTTGTTTTATCACAAATCATTATGAAATTAGTCTCCTTACCGTGTCATCCTCGTTTCAGGTTCAACCATTTAGTGAGGGAGAACTGAGTTTGGATTCTCCATGGGCAGTTGGACATTTGGTGCTAATTATCTCATCTACTTTTTCGAATAAACAGAATATTAATGATATTCCAACTGTTCTATTTTTGTATGCAGTTCCTTTAGCTGGAAGAATCTCCCGGTCATTGGGAGGCTTTGTTAGCCAGTCCTTTCTTTCGAACTATTTGTGTAATCTAAGTGGAATTCATTTTTCATTTGGAATACCTATGTCTGAAGAGACTAAATTAACAGCTATGAAACTTGAGGAAACTCTTGCAGATGCTTTGAATTGCAGAGACAAACCTTGCGACTCATTTTTGCTTTTTCATGATGAAAATATGAAGAGTAAGTTCAAGGAGGATAGGTTAGAACTCTGTCGAGCATCAACTTTATCTGAACAATTTCTGCAGAGTGGAGGGGAAATGGATGATAGATTGACACAGAATATTAAATTTATTTTGGGAAAAGTGCAAGAAACATGGTCTCTTATTCATTCTCATTGCATTCCTGTTGCACTAAGGATCCTAAGGTCCTCTTTTAACAATTACTCTTGTATGGATTAATAAAAAAATTTACATACATGCCACACAATTCTTATATATTTACATATTTAACACCCAAAGTTTGATATTTACATCTATAACACCTTGGTGTCATAAACCTATGCATTAAAAGATGTATTTAACTTTTAAAAAGGTAGTGATGGTTGTATTTTTTATGTGATGTTAAAGATTTGAGTGGCATGTATGTAAGTGTGAATTTTTAGGTTTTTAGATATGTAAATAAATAAGAATTGTGTGGTATTTAATATTTCTATAAATGCCTTCTGATAAATTGTAATTTTTTTTCCTTCTCTCGGCTGTTCATGATGCTTTGCAATCAATTTTCGCAAACAATTTCATGATTTCAAAAACTATTTTTTATTAAGCAGGATGAAACTATGTTTTTAAAATGTTACTTCGTTGGAATGCAGGGCTTGCAAGGAAGAATTGGATTTTATTTATTTGGATATCAATGAATCTGAATCAGGCCTTGTTGCATTTGGACTGGAGTATGTGCAGCTTATCATGCTGTTTGCTGAAATCTGGCAGCAAATACATGTAAAGAGTTTCCATGTGACTGCAATGGCTGCCTTTGATATTCTGATAGAAAAACTCGATGCTTCTCTGAGACGAATTAAATATTGTTTCTTGGGTTTATCAACCGAGGAAGAATCCCATCTCTTAGAGCTGATCCTGGTCAGTCATGTCCTTCGACTGCATAAGTTTGGAAACTTCTCGCCCGACATATTGAAGAGAATAAATTCCACAATATCTCATTTGCAAATTCTTGGCAAAGAAGGATCGAATATATCTGCTTTTGTTAAAGAGGTGAGAAAGTTATCTACCGAAGAGGAGACGGATGAATCCTCTCCAGAATTTCATGTTGATAGGTTGCTTCAATTTTTCCACCTTAGATTGATACCATTCTGTGGGAAGTTTGAGCACATCAAAGCTGATTTGATGACCTTTGGTAATAACTCTGAGAAATCTCTTCGTTTTGTTTCAAGGTTGCCGGTTGGCATCACATTTGATGTTGTTCTGTACAATACCTCACTAATGGAGAGAGTGTGGCTCCAAATGGCTGTTGGTGATGTGTTTCAGTACATATTTATAGATGTTTGTAAATTTAGAGTATGTGATAATGTGAGAAAGTGCACTTTGACTATTCCATTTTATGCAACCCCAAGAGCAGCATCATTTGTATTGAGGGCGTGCATATGTCTGGAGTTTCCAGATGGTGATGTGTTAAATCTGAAGAGAAAAATTGGTGGACCAAAACGTGAGATCATTCAAATTTCTCAGGAAACTGATGTTTACTTCACCGGGATTGGTTGCAGCTGATCATGCAAACAGTGCTTTAGGAGTTCATGCCTTGTTTTTACAATAAAAAGAAAACACCTTCATCCTGAATTGATGCTGTGTGGCTTTTCTCTTTGCCAGTGAAATTTAATTGGTCATATTTGAAGGCTGAATATTTTGATTATGCTGCCATTGAAGCCAAGGATGAATGTTATTCCTCACAAATGACGGGAAAGCATATACCACTGAAGTTATGATTGCTAAAAATGTGCTCTGGTGCAATCATATCGGAATGTAACCAATTATGCAGATTTCTTTTGGAGCCATACATGAAAACTTTTTGGAACTCCCCGTTCAGTTCTATGCTGCAATTGAAGCGCGGAGAAGAGAATTATAACTCCTCCAGGAAGGCGCTTCTGCGGATGCTTCTTTGGGATGCAGTTGTGATTTTTATTTTATTTTATTTTTTATTTTTTGAAAAAAAGGGGCATTTATATACATACCACCCAATTCCTATGTATTTACATATCTAGCATCTAAACTTTTTTTTATTTACATTTATGCCACCCAAATCTCTCACAAAAAATATTACTATTTTAACTTCAAAAATGTGAAATACATGTTTTCATGCAAGGTGGCATAGATGTAAAAATTGAAGTTTAGGTTTTAGATTTGTATGCAAATCGTTAAAAAAAAATTAATAACAATTTCTATTGGGGTGCAACTTTGCTCTGGCATCATGATTCTTTGCAGATGTATATACTGATGCTCCTATACTGATTTATTTCATCCAGATTCTGACTGCTCGGAGACCGTCGAACTGATAGACTCTGGCTTTGTAAAACATCAATTAGTTTTGGCTTCGGTGCGACCTCAATGGTGATAAGAAAGCTACCATGTCAGCTCTTGGCATTATCTATCTTTCGAAGTGGTGCTCTTTTCTTCAGCTTGAAATTTTTCTTACAAGGTGCCCATATAACTATTTATGTAGATATGCTTATTGTCATTTGAACAGAAAAATGACGTCTCTAATGTTGTCACCACGGCACTGAGCCATTACTGAGCATGATATCTTATTTATTTTTCTTCCTTTGTTTTTTCAGTGTCATGCCTGATATATTACTTTCATTTAGGCATTTTTCTTTTCTTCTCAACGTGCTCAATGCAAATTTCCATTTGCCTTGCCCAATTCTTTCCTCTGCAAGTCTATGCCCGAAAATTGTGTTGGTCTCGACTAATAAAGTTTTAGTTCATCCTATAGGTTTAAAATGGGCAATCCAACAATTAATTCTGGAATTACAGCTTAGTTTACGATGCTTGGTTATTAAATTTATTTGATTGTAGTTCAAAAGGCTAGGACAAATGGTTCAAGGAGGACGCTTCTTAAACTCATAAACCTTGCCAAATGACAACCCCAATTATGTTAAGTTATCTTCTGTCCAGCCATGCACTCGTTTTGTCAAACTAGCTATTAGATAATTAGCAGTTTGTTTAAGTATCTTAGTTAAAGTTCTAAATGCTATTAGATAATTAGCAGCAGTTTGTTTAAGTATCTTAGTTAAAGTTCTAAATTTTTTGAAGGAATATAGTTTGTTTAAATATAGAAAATAATATTTTAGCAATCAAATTAAGTAATTTGAGACCTGAGATCAATCAAGCCTATCGAATAATGCAACACCTCAAGCTAAGCTCTAAGCCTTGAATATTGCAGCATTAGTTTTTGCTGAATTGATTGCAAGTTATTTATTGGCGCATATCCATTAATGAATTTCATGGCTGTTTCTGGCTAAGATTCATGTCTTGAACGGCAAACTACTAAATCATACCAACTAAAGTTTGATATAATCAAAATCAGTGTTTGTTAATTTAATTATCAATATTATGAAAGATAATAATAATAATAATAATATAATAATAATAATAATAATAATAATAAAATAGTTAGGGGCTTTTAAATGCATGGCACATAATCAGTCATGGTCTTGCCTGGGGCTTGAAATATTCAAGGCCAGGGCGGATAATTGGAATGTAAATTAATTTTTTTATTGTTATTATTTTTTATCACTAATAATTTATAATCGAAATAAATTGAAAGAGTTACTGAATATAATAATTTAACAGATAAGAAGATTGCCTCTCTGTTTGCTGACAATGCCTTCTGTACACACTTTTCCTAATATTCATCTTTTATTCAAATACTACTTGAATATGTTCAAGCAATATAATGAGTTATGCAATATAATTTTGTTGAGTTTTTACATTTTTAAATTGCAATAATGTATGTTTGTTTTTCCTATTCGATTATGTACATTTATATAGTAATTTAAATATGTATTTACGATATTTATTCATGTAACTAATAAAAAAATTTACATTTTAACTTTAGGTTTATTTTTCGGGGTTTAATATTTTAACTTCACTATATTTTTTACTCTAACTTTTGCATCAATCTTAGGAACGCTACCTAAACGCAACATAACACACATCTGGTGGATGATACACTCACCCTTGATCGTTCTTCTTTCATCACCACAATGCTTCGTGATATAAATTACATGACTGTCTGAGATGATAGTAAATCATCTATGCGCAGTAGTATATTAACTTCCCTAATATATTATATTCATTTCATTCTTCACAGCGCACAATATTTTTTTATATGACAATTTATATTTATTTATCAATGAATGAATGTATCTCTACTAGACTCTAAAGATTGTGAAATAATCTAGTGTCTTTATTGGAAAAATATTACGCAATTATTTATGAAAGTGTTAATATGTATATTTCATGTATCATAATATGAAGAATTAAGTGTAGTCTAATTCTCATTGTTGCATAACGTAAATGTGAAAAAATTGATCTCATGAATATACATTAAAGATATTAAAATGTTACTATAAGTTTTAAACATAATTCTTCATCTAAATTCATTTTAAAGCCTTGATTCATAGGATGAGTTTAATGTTCTTGGTCACTTCTGTTTGCTCTGATAATAATTAACTTATAAATCATAAAACCTAAAATTAAAATTCATGATTCTATAGTTATTTAAATTATTTAATTATCATGATTTACATTTGATTTATAGAGTTATACTTAAAACACCTCTTTCATGGAATAGATTAATTTTTGACTTATTCCATGAGAACAAACTATTTCTTAAGTCTGTAAGTGATATAAATAATTTAAGTTTTTTATTTTGCTATAAGAATATTTTTTGATAATATTATAAGACTCGACACGACCTAGCTAGGCAGCCTGTGAAATTGTATCACTTGCGACCCGTGATGTAGCGTAATTGCTCTCCCACAAACCCATGCTCGCGACTCAGTGACCTGCCGCAATCCAACAGCCTGTGAAATTGTATCACTTGCGACCCATGATGTAGCGTAATTGCTCTCCCACAAACCCACGCTCGCGACTCAGTGACCTGCCGCAATCCAATCCTACCCTTGCCTAACCACAAATCTCTGCAAAAAAGTATGTTTGATGCAGTAACCATTGCCGATCGCCACCTGCCGCTAGTCGTTGAATCAAATTGTTCAAGCTTTTCAAATTTTCTCAATATTTTAAATTACTTTTGGATGATAAGAACAAAATCATCGGAATATAGGGGCAAATGATATGTTATCACAAAATTTCATAATTTGGCAAGAACCTTGAGAAATTTTTTGAGTAAAAAACATTTTGGTTCAAATTACAAATGATCTAGTGCTTAGATTTCAGTAAGTTTATAGACACAATCTTTATCAACAAAACAAATTTAATGATATCAAAATTGTTGAATTTGAGTGCAATCAAGCTTGCATCAAGCTATTGAACCACATTTGGATGCTTTGGATGGTTAGTTGGAGGTTCAAATAAATTCCAAATTTGATGTATCTATAGTCAAATCGAGCGTCCCAACAAGAGGAATCCAACATGCGTAATATCACTCGATTTCGAGTTCATTAAGGCTATCAAATCATAAAAATACCTCTTATGATCAAGTGGAATCAATGTGGGTCGTTCGATCAGGTGGTTATGAGAGTTATTCGCCAAAAGACTGAAATTCCTCCCCCTTGGGTTCTATAAATAGACCCCCTCTCTTCACTTAAGGAAGGGGGAGAAGAAGAAAAGTCAAATGTCAATGATATTTTGAATTGAAGACCCAACGATAACTTTTCTCTTTCATATTCACCGACTAGTGCCGATCAATGTCATCTACCCTCTGCTCATCTTCGTTGGTGAGCTTCCTTGCATATTGATTTCTCCTTGAACATTGTGCAACAAAGTAACTTGAATTTGGTATAACGAAGTTTTTTAAACACGGTGTTACGAAGTATCATGAATGTAGTGTTGCTAAGTATCCTGAATATGATGTAGTATATAACACCAAATTACATATACGACGATAGCAGTTGGAGAAAACCACTTATAATTAGCGTATTCGGAGTACTGCGGATTTCTTCTAACTTCTGAATTTTGCTATACATCATATGCTCACAAGTGTTTACTTTAGCGTAAAATAACAAAACCAAAGAGAAGGGTTGCAGCCATCAATTGGTGTAGCACAATTTACAGACCATGTGGCCAACTGACGTTATCACAACTTTCAATTAAGGCTTTTGTGGATAACTAATGCTCTTGGAGCCAACTATTACGACCTATGTGGTTGATTACTATTGTAGCTTCTCATTACGTCCTACATAACTAATTGATGTCATTACAACCTTCCACTACAGCCTCTTTGGCCAATTGAAGCTCTTGTTGCGATCCACTACGACCTATGTGGGCGATTATTGTTGTACATTCCCACTATGATCTACGTGACTAAATGTTGTCATTACAATCTTCCACTATAGTCTTTGTGGCCAACCGACACTCTTGCAGTGACTCACTACAACATATGTTTCCAGTTAGTATTGTGGTTTCTCACTACGACCTACGTGGCTAACTAATATCATTACTTCATTCTACTACAGCCTCTGTGACCAATTGACACTCTTGCAACGACTTACTATGACATATATGACAAACTATTATTATTAAAACTTTCAACTAAGGCCTCGTTGGCCAACTGACGCTCGACCTATTACGACCTATATGACCATTTACTATTATTGTGGTCTACATGGCTGATTGTTGTCATTACAACCTTCCATCATAACCTTTTGTGGATAATTGATGCTTTTACAATGGTCCATTACAGCCTACGTGGCCAGTTTCCAACTACAGCTAACATGACTAAATGTAGTCATTTCAGTCTTCTACTGCAGCCTCTGTAACCAACTAACGGTCTTACAACAACCCAATATGCTTTATATTGCCAGTTACGATTTTAGCTCCCCACTACGGTCTACGTGACTAATTGTTATCATTACAACATTTCACTACAACCTCTGTGGTCAATTAACACTCTTGGAACGACCTACTATAGCTTATGTGGACAATTGACGCTATTACAACTTCCAACTAGGGCCTCTGTGACCAACTGATGCTCTTGTCGTGACTCACTACGGTTTATGTGATCAGTCATTATTGTCGCTTCCCATTATAGCCTACGTAACCAACTGTTGTCATTACAGTCTTGCATTATAACCTTTGTGATCAATTGACGCTCTTGCAGCAACCTATTACGGCCAATGTGGTCAATCACAACTGTAATTTTTCACTACGACCTACTTGGTTAACTGTTGTCATTACAACCTTCTACTATAGCGTCTGTGGCCAATCGACCTTCTTGCAGCATCCTATTACCCATGTGGCCATTTACTATTAGCTTCCTATTACGGTCTATAGGATCAATTGTTGTCATTGCAGCCTCCCACCAAAACCTCCGTGATCAACTGTTATCATTGTAGCTTTCCACTAAGATCTATGTGATCAACTGATGTCATTCCAGCCTCCCACTTCCGTGGTTAATTGTTATCATTGCAGCTTCCATTAGGGCCTATGTGGATAACTGTTGTCATTGCTTCTTTGCACTACAACGAATTCTCTGGCTAGCTAACGTTACTGTAGCTACCAACCACGGTCTATGTGACCAATTACTATCTATCTTGCTAACTGCTAGTACAACTTCCAATTGTGGGCTTTGTGGACAACTTACATTATCACGACCATTGATTGCAGTTTTTGTGGCAAACCCATGCCTTTATAACAATCAATTGTGATCTTTGAGGCCCGCTATATTATTGCCAATAACTATATTTGTTGTGGCTTAATTCAAGTTATTAAATCCGGATGACTATTGTACACGTATGATTATTAGCTTTGTAATTTAATGTTCTTGAATTCAAGACAAGAGTTGACCTATGTATTTACAATCCTACAGTAGATACTTCAGCTAGCTAGTTCAGTGGATTTTTCTCCTTTCAGAGTTTTTACACGTAGAAAATCATGATGTCTCCTGCTCTTTTTTTTTTTTTAATGTGTGCATGCTAGATTTTTGTGGTACGTAAGATGTTAAATTATCACTCAACCACCACAAAACTTCCAACACAACAATTTTAATATTTAAATGTGATATAAATCTATTCATGCATATATAAGATGTAAGATATCTAAATACCAAAGAATTGAGTGGTGTAAATGTAAACTGTCAACTTTCCTACCTTTAAAATGTCACCAGTGAGGAACAATGGTAACTCATAATTTTTCCCTAAATAAAATCCATCCCCACTCCCTCTCTCTCTCTCTCTTCTCTTACCAAGGATTTTCCATGAGCTCATCGTGCCAATCCTCCACCGTCCTCACCAACCCGCACGCCCAAATCCACCCCGCCTATACCAATCTATACAAATGGGCTGAATCAGACGCTCAATTCGTTCGCTCCTTAGCCGCCGCAGCCGCAGCTCGCAGGCACCACCAACAACATTAATCCAACAAGAAACCCCGCTCCGGTAGTCGACAGCTACTCCTGCCGGCAGAAGTTTCTGAGAAGCTACACCTTCTCCAAGAAAGAAACAGTTCCCCAGAAGACAACCAAGTGCTTCGAAAAGGTCAAACATACAGCCGCCGACCTCCCCTGCATCCGCCGGCCAAGGACTCGCAGCAGAGACAACTCCTTCCGCTTTTCCGTGCTCAGCCGTCCAGAGCCGGCGGTCGACTATAAAACCAAGAAAGGCTCGACGAGCAGGAAGGTGTGCGGGCGATCGGTGTTTCTCCGCAGTTTTCACCGTCTGATTTCTTGCTTTTCGAGCTTCGATGTCGCTCGTGGTGATGCACTCGTCCATGCTTTTTAGGGTTAGCTTTACTTTTTGTGAGCCTTTGACCCTTTGAAGGTAAGTTACAGTGAGAGTATTGAGAGTTATATTCATGTTATTCCCCCGTAATTTCTCTGTAACTTATCTGTAAACTATCTGTTTTCATATATTTGTAAGTTACAGGTAGATTACAGAAATATTACGGAGGGTATAACGCAGATATAACCTCAATACCCTCACTGTAACCTCGCCGAGTACATCAGCACTGCATATGTTTTAAGTACACAAAATTTTCTCCTTTGATTGACCTGTGTGCCTTGTCTTTATAAACTCAAAATTTTCTCCTTTGATTGACCTGTGTGCCTTGTCTTTATAAACTCAA
>NW_018164546.1:539960-543549 GCF_001263595.1 Phalaenopsis equestris | reverse complement strand
AATTAATAATTTTAATTGATTATAAATCTTTGTAGCCTTGTAGTCAATTAATTTTTTTTAAATAATATATATAATTAGTAGTATTTTGAGTTAAAACGAGTCGAATACGGTCGAACATATCTTTGTTTGTGTTCGGCTCTTTTATATATCGAGCACATAAAAAATGTTCATGTTTGGCTCGTTAATTTAGCGAACCAATCAAACACGAGTTTCTTAACAAGTTAAACATGAATTGTTCTTGGACAACGAGTCGGTTTGACTACCTTAGAACTAGCTATTTCTTTTTACTGCCCCAAGAGTTGCCAATTTCATATTCTAATATGCGTAAGTAAAAAAAATTCAAAATTTAAATTTTGAATTAAAATATTTAGGTGATTTTTCTATTTATTTGCACAATTTGAGAAATAAAAATTACAACTAACAGTAAATAAAAACGAGAAAAACAAAGAATTAGATAATAAAGGTGATAAACTATAAATTTTAAATACAATAATTGGACTACAGTTATGACCATTAAATGAAATTTTTTTCAGTGATTTGTTTGTATAAGAGTAATATAAGAATTAAAAGTTCTACATAGGAGAAATATTTTCGTACGGAAAGCATACGCAAATATGCATATATTTTAAGCCTTTCACAGGGTACAACTAGATTACACTTGGGTCACAAGAAGAATTACAAGAGGAGGTATAGCCTAAGTGTAACATAGTTGTACCCTGCAAAAGACTTAAAATGTACGCATCTCTGCGTACGCTTTCCGTACGTAAATATTTATCGCTACATGTCACCGTTAAAGCCCCAGACAAAATATATTTTATTATTAGTCTCATACAATAGGAATTTAATAACTCACTTTTTAAGTAAAAAAAATTAACTGACTCAGTTTCTTTCATTTTAAAATATAGCGTTTGAGGTAAAAGTAAGGCTAATAAAAAACAAAGAAATGAGACAAAACCAAATCAAAGTCTTTCAGCATATAATTTATTAATGGAATTTCTATAAATTTTGGCATTTAATAGACGCCTTTCATATATTTTTGGTACTTGAATGATTTGAGTGTTACTTGAATGATTTGAGTGTTTGACTTCATTCCAAGAAGTGTTTGGAATGACTCATGAATAGTACGATTTATTCATTTGTGGCTCAAGATATGATTGAATTTAGCTCGAATGATTTTATTAATAATAAAATATAATATTTCTTAAAATAAAGCATAAAATTTTAAAATAAAAATTTTGCAATATGTTTACATAATTATATGTATTATATATGTGACGCGTTCCCCGACTCTTTGGTTGGCAAAGTCAGTTCTAAGTCTCCTGGGTTTGGGAGTTCGAACTCGCTTATGTGTGGATAAGTCAAGTGGTTAGACACATGAGATTGGTTGGGGGCTCGTTTCATAACCTATATCCAATCTTTTAAAAAATATGTTATATACATACATGATACATACCATAAAATTATGCATGAAAATATATATATATTTTTTTTTTATATATTTGACGTAACATTAAATATTTGGTATATATTAAAGTTTGGCTGTTAAATATGTAAATCTATAATAATTGTCTGTTATTAATGTAAATGATTTCAGTATACTACCACATTTACAACACATTACTATCTACTCACATGGTTACATATTATGTCCTGACGTTTTTAATGTTGGACGTAAATTGGGTTATATATTTTTCTTCAGCAAAGAAATTCGCTTTAATACACCTTAGTTTATGGGCTTTGTTTGTTTTAAAGCGTCGCAAGGCCATTCGTTTAGATGCGGAAAACATAATTAATTTTTTGTTTAGTTATAATTGTTATTTATTCAATATGGTTGACAAACATAATTTCACTAGGATTAAATAACTCAGACATTATAAAAATATTTTGGTAAATATAATTTCCTCTTAATTATATTTAACACCTAAACTTCATATTTATGATATCACATCAAAAATATTGATACGTCATCAACAAAATTCATTGTTTTATATGGATCATGTCATAAATCCCAGAACATTTTTTATGCAAGAAAGGAACAGATTCAAATTGAAAATCATTTGGAAATACGATATTAATAAAAGCTTGACGAGATGGACTCAGTGACGCCAAAATTGATCTAATTTGAGTTGACAAGCCGGATCAAACCGTTAAACGACTTTTGAAAACTTCGAGTGCTTAATTGGAAGCTCAAATTTATTTCAAATCTAATAAGTATATAGTCAAATCGAGTGTCCGAGGAGGCGATGTTTTTGTTTTTTGTTTTTTATAAGGAGTCGCCAGCTTTTCTTTTTCTCTTTTTTTTTTTGTTTGCATGTGCACCTCTTGTGTTGTACGTGTTGCATGATCTCCTGCATTCATCATCATTTGCTTGACATGCACGTTCGAGTGTCCATCCGTACACTCATCGCACTTGTGCAATTCTCCTCAGTGAGGATCACCATACTTTCGAGTCATTGCCTCCACGATACATCCATTCGTCGGCGACTGCCTCCACGACACACCCACTCATCGGGCCCCAGTCTCCTCGGCACGCCCACCCTCTGGGTCACTACCTCCTCGGCACGCCCATCTATTAGGCCCCTGCCTCCTCGCCACATCCATCCTTTTGGGTCACTGCCTCCTCGCCACGTCCATCCTTCGGGCCCATGCCTCCTCGTCACGTCCATTCTTCGAGCTTATGTCTCCCTGACACGCTCATCCTTTCGGGTCACTACCTCCACACACACTCATTCTTCTAGCCTCTGCCTCATTGACACGCCCATACTTTTAAGTCACTGCCTCCACGACACACCCATTTGTCAGGCCCCTACCTCCTCGACACACCCTTCCTTTAAGGCCACTGCCTCCATGACACACCCATTTATCGAGCCTGTGTCTTCTCAACGCGCTCATCCTTTCGGGTCACTGCCTCCACAACACACACATCTATATGAGTCATTGCCCCCACGTCACAATCATCACTTCTGTCACATGATTGTTTGCATTTACATTTATATGCATGTGTGGATAGCGAGTCCAGTTAGGTAGGGGGAGTGACCCCGTGTCAGTTGCAACGCCTTAACAAGTCTTGTATGTTGGGTTGATCGCAATGAGTAATGTGAGTTGAGTTATCGGGATTGATACGACTATGATTGTGCTAAGGATCTAAGGACTCTAATGTGTCACATATACTTCATGGACCCGCATTGTAGGTCTGATATTTTAAAAGTATAAAAAAGAATATTTTTACTATTTAGTATTATTCATCTACTTTTCAAACTATAAAAGTTAGGTCATATGTAAGATCACTTATTTTAAAATGTCACCCCTCTCTCGTGACATGCTTTAGAACCCTTGGTTCCTTAGGACGGGGCCGATGTGGAGACCATGCTAAAGTCATACGGTAGCAGGAAACTTTACACCGTGCACTTAGGTGCTAGGTTGGGACACTTTTCGTTAGATGGTGTGTTAGGCAAGGATCTAGGATGTTATGTAGTTTTTAATGTCTGACTATTGTTCTATGTTGGTTTGGTTGCCCTAGCCAGACATCTTTCTTTAGGTTTGTACTTTTGGTGTGACTGCATGTTTGATTTGCATAGTATTGTGTTAG
>NW_018164546.1:374202-535877 GCF_001263595.1 Phalaenopsis equestris | reverse complement strand
CTTAAAAATTTGTTCGTGTTCGGCTCGTTAGGCTTAACGAACGAGCCGAACTCGAGCTGCTTAACGAGCCGAACACGAGCAACGAACCAAATTGACAGCCCTATTGGCAACTGCATATGAAATATTTATGTGATGCCTTGGGATTAGTCATATATTAATATAGAAGGGAGGCAGTGGGCGAGCACGCGAGAAAGTCCAAATTAGGCGACAAGTGAAGAATGTGTGAATCACATGATTGAATAAGGAAGGCGACGAGGCAAGATCGTGCACACGATCAAAAGGGGAAGATGGTTCACAAGGCTATGTAGTGGGGGGATCACTCATTTCATAAAGATTTGATATGCTTTAAAATAAAAATCAGTTGAGAGCTAAATTAAACAAAGATTTTATCATACCACTCAATTCTTTTATATTTTCATAGCTAACCCTCAAACTTTAATATTTACATATACATCTCATCTCACTTGAAAAATTGTAATTCTAAAAGTTAAATTGTAATATTCTATTTTAAAATAAATTTTAATTTTAATCCTTCTTTGTCACCATTAATGGGAAAAATATAATCTGCATCGGTACTCTAATGAAATTGCGCTACATCACACGACAGATCCACTAAATAAAAAAAAAAAATGTATACTTAAATATATATAGTCTGTCTCATCCGAATACATTGTTTAATTTCATTGAAGTCCTGATGCATTTCTGCTTCAAGACTAATATTTTTTTCGCATTAATGATTGTATTCGGCTATTGCTATCCCTATCCAATTGTCAAGAATTCGCCGTTTAATAGGAAACTAAATCGGACGGATATACTTTTTTTTTTCTTCTCTAATGAAAACAAATTGTTAAATGAGAAAAAATAAATAAATAGAAAGGAACCAGCAAAAAAATAACAAATAAATAAATAAATCACTTTTACCTTCGCGGCAAGTTGCTCTTAATCTTAATATTTTTTTTATTAGTACTATAACATTGTGATATTATGATTTTGGTTACCACTTAACGGTCAAAATATTTTAAATTTTTTTCAGATAATAATTTGGTCTTCAGCCGGCTTAATTAGCACTCACTTAAATTATTTGCTTATTATTAATATTATATGATTCATTTAATTATCAACGAATATTATCAGCAGTACTTTTCTTAGATAATTGCAGTATAAAATTGTTCGGAAGATTTACATAAATGACACTCGATTCTCATGTATTTACAGATCTATATCTAAAATTCAATTTCTACGTGTCGTTTTATACGTGTCATTTTATCTATGCGTGAAAATAATGTAATACGCAAAATTTAGAGGTGACATATGTAAATACATAAGAATTTGGTGGTATGTATGTAAATTTCCAAATTGTTTATATTACAGTCAGTTCGATCGTCAACCATATTATATTAATTTTACTTATATTATTTTAACCTCTAAGATAATATAGACTTCAATATTCAATATTTTTATTTTATATGAAATCAAATTTTCATAAAAGGCACGCATAAATAAATAAATAAAATCTTGTCTTTAGTTCCGCTTGTGGAGATATTTACTTACATGCAATGATAGGCCTTCTTATGGGCTATTTAATAAAGAGATGTATTTTTTTTGTTTTTTTGTGACCATTCTAAATTTATTAATAAAAATATCCATTTATACCAAAAAAAAAAAAAAAATGTTTCAGCACAAATCTCGAGACAATCCGAAAGTCCAAGGAAATAATAATATTGCAAAATTGGACACACTGAAAAGCGATATGGAGAGCCAAGAAAATAGCGAGCAAGAATTCATCCGGCAGGAATTAAGGACTGGCAACAGGCTCAAGTTAACTTCAACCTACTCTCTCTAACCCATCTCCTCTGCCACTCTCCACTGTCGAGGCTTAAAGAGTCGTAGCCCCACTTGATGTCTAGAAAAAAATGCTTAATTTTATTTATGTTTTGCAAATGTTTATGGATGAAATTGCACTTTAACGAAATGAAGTAAAGTGGAGGTGACTTGGAGCTAGGGAGGACATCGACGACCAGCGCCTAAGCGTCAGCCGGTAGGCGCTAAGAGGCCACTACCCCAGCGTCTTAGCGCCAGTATTTTGGACGCCTTGTCACTCCTACCAAAACTAGCAGACAAAGAGTCTGGAGTCTAGGCGCCGGAAATTGCCTAAGAAGTTTTTAGCAGTTCATTTATACGATGTGGGGAGTTATTCAACACGATAATTTAGTGGAGTTTTTTTTCTGTCCTTTGGAAGTTTCTAGTCAGTGCTTTGCTGTAGGAGAGAGTAGAAGAACATTTGTGAGGGATTTGGAGAGAATTATTGTGAAATGAAGAGAAACCTGAGGAAAGCAGCAAGAGAACTAGAAGATCCTTGGGGAAACGTTCTCAGCACTTTGAAGAGGGGGAAAACTAAATATTGTGTACTTTTTTATTGTATTTATGTGAACACAATTCTAAAGTAGATTTACTTGTTTTCAAAGATATTTTGTGGTGTTTTCTCAATGCTTTATGAATAATTTTTCTTACATTTTCCTTGTAATGGTCGAGTAGGTTGTGTATGAGTGCAAAGTGTTTCAAAAATTGGTTTTTAGTCTTAAATATGATCAATAACATTCTGAATTTCATTTACTTTTTATTATGGCCAAATGATTAATTAAAATGTGTTGTGATACATAAAGACTCGGGAGAGCTATCGTAGAACAAATAAGTTATTCACATTGATCTATAGGGTATGGTGCCAGTATTTTATAGGGAGATGCAAATGTTATTGATATAGTCTTTGATGGGTTCAAGTTGGGGTTTAAGGAATTAAAACCAATTTAACTAAATTTCTTTATGCACTCAAATGCCAGGAGTTCCTCCACTTGCCACCGATGACTCCATCTTGGGCTCTTCCATCCCAGACATCTCCTCTGGTGAGACTCACACTATCTCCGTTCACTCCACGACAACCTCATAAATCACCAACCGGTCCAGAGTATTGTTGAGCAATAGGTTCAAGTCTGCAAAGACCAAAATGCCCTGCACAAGCCCCTCTCAAGTAGGGTTAGGAATGTAATTTCTACCTTTTTTGTTCTTCTATCACATATAAATAGGATGACCATTTCATATATTGGAGGACTTTTTTTGAGACCACTCTCTCTTAACCCCACTCATGTAGGGAGAACTCTCTCCCCCTCTCAATGTAACTGTTTCATTCAATATATAAAATGGGTCTCAAATATTCAAGAACACCTCCATCCGCTCCTACGGGACAAGTCTTACTTTGCATCCTCTTCCATCTCCCTCGCTCTTTAAGTTTCTCCCTTCTAGCCTCTATCACTCTGCACCTTAGGTATGTTTCATAATACAAATCCAGATTCAACACTTTTATCATGCAAACTGACTATCTACTTATTGAATCATGAAAACAAGATGGTTAATTTGCACATATAGCATTTTTTCTTTTGCATTTACATATCTAAACACGTAAAAATTTGATATTTATATTTATAACACTTTGATATTAAAATTTTATGAAGAACAGTCTATATTCACTTTTAAAATATTAACAATTGTAATATTTTATGTGATGTCAATATTTGAGTATTATGAATGTAAATATGAAAGTTTAGGTGATATGCGTGTAAATGCAAAAAAAAAAAATGATAATCAAAACGCCTGAATGAGATTTGCAGTGGTTTAGAACCGCTACAAATATTGTCGCAATTGCTTTTCACCATAGAGCTTTTATTGTATACGGGTGTCCAATCAGTACCACTGAAATAAATTTTTTTGTTTTTTTTTTTTGAGTGGGGTCCACTCAAAATTTTTTTACGGTTCAGATCTGACACCATATGCAAATTTGCGTCTGGTGTCCGTACGCAATAAAAATCTCTCACCATAAGGACTTTTTGCAGCAGATCTAAAACCACAACTAAGAACTCAAGTTACAGCGGTTTAAAGCACCATAAAATTGAACGAAACAATGGATCTCTTTGTGGAAAAATTATTCGGCGTGAACACCGCATGTAGAGATGCATGCGGTGTCCGATCTCCGTCGTTTATCACGGCTTTGGTGGGACCCACTTTCAATTTTTTTTATTTTTTTTTAAAAATCCCACCCATGCCATGATGGACGGTGAAGATTGAAGAGATGCATGCAGTGTCCGCACGGAACAATTTTTCCTCTTTGTGAGGGTTTATGTTGAGGATGTGGAGCCCTGTGCACTTCCTTCTTTAGAAAGACATTAAGGTGTTAATTATGTGATTAATTAACTTGCTAATTAAAGCTTCCCGCTTCTTCCTCATGTATCCCGCCTCCCCTGTTCCCTTTTACGGATCCTGCCATCTTTATGTTGGCACATGAGGAAAGGTGAGGAAAGGAATATTTACTTAATTACAAATTATTTTGCTTCTCCAATATTCTCCCTCTAAAGATCTCTCCCTCACACGATTTTCTCATTGGGAATTACCTTTAAAAGCTTATTTGTACCTCTTATAAAAAGCAAGGCAAAAGGCCTGTAAAAGCAAAAGGCCTGTAAAACAAGGCAAAAGGCCTGTAAAAGATAATCTCTCCAACATATTCCCATCTCTCTGCAGTAAGCTTGCAAGAAAAAGTGGTAAAAAAAGCTGCTGTTGTTTTTTGGGGTTTGCTAAGAAGGAATTAATTCCTTTGCTTTCTTAATTCTTCCATCACTTGGCTGTGGCTTGAGAGAAAGAGAGAGAGAAGGGAGGAAGAAAAAGGAGGGAGAGAGGAGAGAGAGAGAGGAGAGAGAAAGGAGAGAATTTTTCTTGTAACGTCGAGACGCTCGACGGTGTAATCCTCAAATTTAATAAAATCCTCTGCAGCTCCGTGGACGTAGGCAATTTGCCGAACTACGTAAATCTTGTGTCGTTTTTTTTAGATCTATTTTTCGCTTTATTGCCGTCAATTTTTTTCATAACAGTTTAAACCGGCTCAAATTTAAAACAAAATGGCCGTCTTTGTGGCGGTTTCTTTTTTTATGTTTTACATCTACTTCAGGGGGGGAAGTTGAATTTAATCAATTTCAAGCCATACAAATAAAGTGAACATATTACATTAATAATAAAATGAAAAATAAAAACTTTTTTTTAGAAAAATATATTTACTTACATGTCACTCAATTATTACATGTTTACATTTCTAACCTCTAAACTTATAATTTTTACATATGAGTCACTCATGTGATACCACCACTCCACTAACCATAATCACATTGATTGATTCAAAGTTGGGCAAAGCCAAAGAAGTTCATAAACAAATTTAAAATGTGAATATTATCATTTTCCAATTAAATTTTGCCCCATATCAACATCAACTCATTGGGAAAATCTTTTTTATTCATTTCCAATATAAATATAATTAAGCAAGTAAATGAGGGATGAAATTTACAAAAAAAAATATTGCATCAAGACTCCGCACGTAGAGTTACGTGTGAAGACTAATAAAATCAAGTCAAGTGAAGGTGACAGAAAAAAAATCAGTCTAGTAACACAGGAAAATATTCTTTCCGTGTTATTCAGTGTTATTCGGGTGTTATTCTATGTTATTCAGGTGTTATAGTGTGTTATTCAGGTGTTGTTGTGTTCTAGGAATATTCTCAGTATTATAATAACATAATAACACATCAATAACACGTGAATAACATACAATAACTCATGAATAACACACAATAACACCTGAATAAGATGGGAGAAATATTCCCTTGTGTTACCGAACATATTTTATTTTTATTTTTCTGTCACCGCCACGTCGCGTGATTTCATTGCACTTCGCACGTAACTCTACGTGCAGAGTCCTGATGCAATATTTTCTCCAAATTTACACATGCAGCTTGTTACATAAGAGACTTGTGCATGAAATTTAGAAATTCTGTCAAGTACCAGAAATTAGCATGGAAGGCTTTAATCTTCAAATTTGCAATATTTAATTACAATACGAGGAACAAAACACTACAGAAACTGATTTATCTTTCGGTGTGAGACAGCAACAAAAAAATATCAAATCCAGCAGATTGATCTTTACAAGATGGAAGACATACGTTTGACAAGCTCGGGATCTGGATGAGAAAGCTTTTACTGACTGCAAAAGTGTAAAATCAAATATATTAAGAGATTTTTCATTTCGTTGATGAAAACTAAAAGGCAAAATTTGAGCTTCGTATGATTGGGAAGTGAAGCAACTGGAGATATTCAATTGGTGGAGATATTCAATTGGTTTGTGATTCCTGAACTTCTGTTTTTTTCCTAGATTAAAGTTTCCTTTCACTAATTCCTAAAATCTAAGAGGGCCTAATAGAGAAAATTGCAACATCAAAATGAAATTGTATGATAAACTAAAAGTTAAGGGGGGCATTTATGCAGCTAATTTATTCAGCACCAAAAGAAATCAAAAAAGAAAGAAAAAAAAAAAGATCAGCAAATTAAAATGAATATCAGGGGGCCAAAAAACAAAAAAACAAAAAAAATGGGAAGATGGAAAGAGAGGCAAACAAGATAAACTCTAATTATGATATACATAAATTTATATGATTCCAGACAGGAAAAAATATTTCAGAACTAACTTTGTCTTCATTTTTTTCTTTTTTTTTTCTTTTTTTAAAGAAGCGTCAGTTTGTTCATCGTCGTATACTTCCCTCTTCCGAATAAGTCTCTCGTCTGGATCATGTGACTGATCAGGATGAGATAGGAACTGGAGGAGCAGGACATACGACAAATGCGAACAAATGAGAGAAAGAACAAGAAGAGCTCCTATGCGACAAACCTGGCTAGGTTAGGCCAAGCATATACGTCCGAACAATATCGAATTGAGAATGGTTTGAGCCAAATATCCCCGAAAGAATGCCTACAAAAGCTACCCGCAACCTGAGATTCAGGTGTGTCAATCTGTTCTGGGGGCATGAGCGCACCCAAGTGAACGTATCCCACTTCGTTAATTACATCTTGAGGGTTGTCTAATAATAGTCTTGATCTATGGAGTTTTGTTTACATTGATAGTGATAATTAGCATAGGGCTATCAAAGAACGGTTATCTCACAGGAATATTCTGATGTCACCCAAGCTCACGTGGATCCATACAAGCAAAGCGAGTCTCTCACAATCTCGTGCGAATGGCGGCTTATTGACGGTCGGGGCCTATAAAATAACCGGGTCACCTGATAGGAAACATCTCACTGCTTCGAAGCTAGACTGGGTCGTAAGGGCAAAGGGCAAATCGATGTATCCCAAACGGGCAACGACTTATCAGCTAGATGAGGCCCACCAAGAGATGTTGACGAAATTCAAGGGAGTGACGGGGCTCAGCAAGGGGAAGTCAAAGGAAGAGGGGAGTAGTCACTAACAAGTAGAGGAAGTCAAGTCGGAGCACCATGGACCTATCATCCTAAGTCTTCCTGGTCGGTTGACCCAACAAGTCCAAAGATCCGCAGTTAGAAATCAATGAATTGCATCAACCACGGGGATCTTGATAGCCCTAAGATCAAATGAATGAAACTATTTCTTATGACTATCAAGTGGAGCTAGAAGAGGTGGGACTTATACCTACCAAAGTGGCGAGGATGTCGTTGAAAGGAAGAGAAAGGAGGTTCAGTTACAAAACTGGAAACACTCCCAACAAAGAACTTACAGCCTGACTGGGATCAGGGAGTCTTCTAATGACCTAAGCGCACTAGACAACCACCCAAATAGAAATCTATGTTGGGTCAGTCTGGTTGAATAAGCAAGGGTGCTTCTCCTCGGGACATGCATATGATGCAGTTAGCTAAAGTGGTCCTTAGATATTGTGTAGGTCATATTATATGACTTGGGTGAAGGTCATGAAATGCAGCTCGTTTTAAAACCGGCCCAAAGGTCATGCAGAAAAGTAAAAACATGTTTGAAAAAAATCCTAACAATTTTAATCCTAAATTTTAGATTATCTCAATCTTTTATGATCAGGATTTTTCTTTGTAGAAAAATTCACAAATTTACGATCCTAGAGAGCCTAAATTGTATTTTTTGCAGCATCTTGGATAAACTAGTATTTTTTGGAGCAACCTGGATAAACTAAAAAGAAATAGGGAAAACAATCAAAGCATGTGAACATGCAAGAAAAACAAGAAAATAAGCCAAATATGCATAATAAAGACCGGTGCCACTAGGTTGATGACATGTCCCAAAAATAAAAAAGGCGACTTGGCATAGGAGCACCTGATTTTGAGGTCATTAAGCCATCAAATCATAAAAAAAAAACCTCTTTCAAGCTTATAAATCTCACTTGGGGCCGAGTGGGAGTGGAGGTGGGGGGTGGGGAGTCGAATCCTAGTCGAATCCTAGGGCCGTTTTGCTCTTAAGACCCATCGATAACATTCATCCTCCGTAGTCACCAAACACCGTTGACCATTACCCGTCGGCCACCGTAGACCACTTTTGTCGCCATTGATGGTGGACTCATCGAGTAACAAAGTACAATGTTGAATTAACAAGTACTCTGTTGAGTAATGAAGTACTCTATTGAGTAATGAATGACTCTATTGTGTAACGAAGTACTCTGTTGATCAATGGATTACTCTGTTTGAGGCCATATAAATATTCTTGAGTGGGCATACATAGTTGGGTAGTTAAGGATCTATACAGCAAATTGGTTGTTGCATATATACAATTTAATTTGGATTGACATGTAAGAAGGTGCTAAAGACATCAAACTGAAAGATAGGCCACTTTCTATTGAATGCAAAAGTAAATAATATTCTTAGATCAATGCCATGAAAGAGTGATCCATTGGTGCAGGCTGCCAGATTTTAGTTGACAGAAATAGAAGATGATCTTGGGTTTAATTTATCACTGCGATCCAGAGATCAATGCAACTTAGATATAGAAAAAAAAAAAGAAGAATCTGAAGAAGACTAAAGCTTACATCGATACAATCAGAGGTACCAAGTGTCGACTAGAAGAGGATGAAGGGAATTTCTATATATGGAAGAGAAAGGATTCCTTAAGATCAATCAGATAGAGGTGAGGAGCCTAGATCTACCTAGATCTACTTGGGCACGACTCTGATACTATGTTGAAGAATAAATGAAACAGGAATCAAGTATTCCACAAGATCTTTATACATACTCAAGTGGTACATAGCAGCCTATATATAGAACAGAGAGTGGTATATATGCAAATACAGTTCCTAATTAGGTTGTCACAATCCCGTAACAGAGAAATATTTGGTAAGTTTTTATGTTAATAAGTTTTTATGTTAATATGGTTATACGGGCTGAGTTCATGTCTGACCCAACATTGACCTGATCAAAAATTGCTTAACTTGTACCTCACCTGAATATTAAACATATCAGAAACTCTAACACTAACAAATTCGAGTTAATTTCAGGTTGGGGGTTCATAATCGGGTCAATTTGGGTTGGCAAATCAATTTTGAGTCGATTCTCGGTTGCCTGAACCAGACTCGAAAAATTAAACACCTATACTTGACCCTGAAAATAATCAAGTCAAACTGGAACGAGATTTTTTTAGTCGAATTCGTATTTGCCTGTAAGGTCAATTTTTAACACCATTATTTTTAAGATAGTTACCATACTTCTGTCTAACTATGACTTTTATATTGCCTTGCAAATGTTCTTATGATTACAATAAGTTTTTTACAATTATATCTACTAGAGTGTAATAACTGTAACAAATTTTTTATGCAACTTTTTCAAGAAGAAAAATACTATTACACTTGCAACAACTTTAAAAAATCTATTTTTCTTAACGTTAGATTTACAACCATTTTTACAAACAATTACATTCATCCTAAACGGACCCTAAAAAAGAAATGAGATCACACATTCCACCATACACAAGAATGGTTAGAACTGATTCAGGGATCAGCATGTTAGTAGGGTCAAACATTCAATAATTATAACTTGTATGAGAATACTGCATGTTACATCAAAAGGATGCCAACAAACATGCATTCTCCATAATTATTACCTCCTGTTTTGTTGGCACCATACAATGATAGATGCAAAGTTGGCCAGCATTCTGAACCAATGTCATGCATTTGCTGCTCCATCATCCCAGCACTATTATCCCTTTTATTTCTTTTTGTGGGGAACATTTACATAAATAACACACAATTCTTTCGTATTTATATATTTAATATCTAGATATTTGTATTTCCATGCATATCGGTCAAATCTTTAACATCAAATCAAAAATATCATTGTCAGTCTTTTTAAAAATGAAATAAACATTTTCATGCATGAGTTTATTACACTTAGTTGTTATAAGTGTAAATATCAAATTTTGGATGTCAGATATGTAAATGCATAAGAATTGTGTGGTATGTGTGAAAATTTCCCCCCTTTTTTTTTGGACAAAAGACCAAATTCAAATCACTTAACTATCAAACGTTCGTGTAAGAGAAAACAAAATATGGGTCAGACACCAGTCGAGTTTGGACCACCACTTCATTTTCATATCTTGGATGCTTCCTTTACAAATTTCCCACGGCAGATCCAGAAAGTTTTATGAGGAGCGCACCAGAAAAAATTACATTATTGTCATGTAAATTCATCCTAATACGTATTTAAATTAAACGCACCAAGAATCTATCCCATCAATTTTCATTAATCACTTTAATAATAATGTCTAACATAAATAACCATATCTTAATCAAATATGCTTTGTGTCAAATCAAAACATAAACAAAACAAAAAATAAATAAAATAAGAAATAAAAAATAAAAAATAAAAGTGATCCTAAATGACCCGTTATAGTTTATCTTAATAGCCGGCTCTAAATTGTTAGAACAATAGCAAAGAGAATCCTTAAAATCATAGCTAAGAAAACCATGAAAAGAGGAGATAATACATAATGTTAAAAAAAGAGAAATGTCAAGTGGAGAGAGCTTAGAGTTCTGCTGCTCCCATAACATGACATGTGTGAAACCCACACACACGCACAGTATATATCTTAATATATATATATATATATACTAGAGAGAAAATTAAAGTTGAAGTCAAACTTTTTATCGGAGGCTTCCACTATCAATTTTAGAGAGGAAATAAGCTAAAGGAGGCATGATGATGCGCCTCCTACCCCTTCCTTCTTAAAGTCACCACCTGCTCTTCCTCTGGAAGACACAAAAAGAACTAGTACAGAATCAAGAGAGCTCACCCATCATACACTTGTAATTCTTCCATGGCCAGTGGGTCTTCCTCTTCATGTGACCACTCAGTAGAAGAAGAATACATTGACATGGATATGAGCTCAACGAGCTTCTTCTGCTGTCGTGTATCCTCTCCAAACAACAGAGAATTTGAATTCCATCTTTCAGCTAATCCAATATCACATATTGAGACCACCATCTCCTCTGCCGATGAGCTCTTCTACAAAGGAAAGCTTCTTCCTCTCCACTTTTCTCAGCGCTTTGAAATGATAGAAAAATCTCATGAAAATTCTGAAACTGTGTACAGTTTCAAGGCGCTTTCCAGCATTGCCACAGAAAGAGAAGCCTCGTGTAGCGGCAGTTGTGAGCTAAACCGCAATTGTGCAGTCAAATCAGATAAAAAGAAATCAGGTCATAAAAGGATTAGAATCATTAAGCAATTCTTGCTCAAGGTACCAAAAGCTTATTTGAAGTTCCTGATCAACAAAACACGGCGCTTAGAGTCAAATATGGCCAATAAGGAAGGGAAAAGTAACAATGGTGCTGTCATGCAAAGCAGCATTGATAGAGAAGAATTAACAGATGGTTGCATGCAAAGGAATTCCCCACAAATGCTGAAGAAGAGCAGCAGTATGAACTCAGAAATGGAGAATTCAATTCTGGGTGCTATAGCTTACTGTAAGATGTCTCAACAGGTCTGTTCAAGGAAAGGTTTGTAAGTGACAAATATTTTGTTCATTCAAATAAAATATGAAATTATTCCCAATTTGGGTGTCTTTTATTTGGATTTCTGAGCCAAAAAACAATTTTTTTCACTATCATTATCTGAATACTGAATTTCCGAGCCAAGAAAGAACAAAGCTTAGTCATGGAGTTTCACTCTTGAGCTTCTTTTGGATTTAGAATCTGCTTGGGAGGACCATTTTTAAACAGATCTTCATATGCAACAAAAAGAAAAAAAAAATGTGAATTTCTTCTCTGCATATTGTAGCTTTTCATAAATGAGCAATTTGGTTTGGTGGGATCGATTAAAGGTTCTGATTTTTTAATTTAGACAACAGTAATTTAAACGATGTTGTTTTTAAGGATTTGATAAATTTCCGATTTGTCAAGATTTATGCAAATTTTTGTTTGAAAGGATACTTCAGATCAATTTTGACCAAAATTGAGCCAAATTTACGAAGCATGGTGGAGGAGGAAAGTGACAGGAAGAAAATGATATATATACTCAACTAACAATGATCGCTAGTTAAATAAATATTGATTGATCGCTAATGACACACTTGTGTTTAATAGTAATTTATTTATAAAATGAATATAGTTTACTAATCAGTTAATAACTTAATTAATAATAACATAATTATTAAATTAGTTAGTTTTCTCGATCATGGTTTACATTTTACAACTCATGGAGTCAAGCCAAGTTTTGAATTAGGAATACAATCAAGACTTGGAACTTCATTTTGAAACTCTTTCAACTTAAACCCTCACAAAATAAGTATGGTGGATGGGCAAAATCAAAATGCAAATGTTATAATGATGATGTCAATGAACTTGAAGTAGAAGCATTATTAGGATTGAGAACAATACATCATACAAAAATACAAAAAGATAAAAGATGAGATTTACATGGTTCAACTTCAACCAAGCCTATGACTAAGGGAGACTGAGAAAGGACCTAATCCACTAACAACAAACAAAAAACATAATTATAATGCACAAAAAAGAAGCATCCAATAGTCCTTCATGATAATAACCTATTGTTGAAATTTTATCTTCTTTTGAGGGTAAATAAAAAATATAGGAGAAGTCTAGTGGTTATTTATAAAAGATTTGTATAGAAGCCCAACTTCATTCATGAATGAAGGAAAACAGCTTTTTACCAATGCAATTTTCCATATTTCTTCGTGGTTTCAGAGCCAACATTTCCGCTGCTCAATCGGCGATGGCGTGCTAGCTGAGGAAAATAGGGATGGGATCGACAAAACGGTGGAAGCTTTTGGGAACTGCAAAGGAGAAGCAAGCTAGGGCTTCGATGGAATCCAGAAGCTTACACAGGAGACGGTACAGGCGAAGGGGACCGTGGCTCTGTCGTGCGGAACGACGAACAGAATCGATCGCGGAAGGAGAAGAAGGGCTTCGATCGCAGAAGCTGTCGTGCGGATCGATTGCTGAAGCAAAACGGTGCAAGGCGACTGGGAAGGAGGCGGCGCTTAACCTAAATGTGATGAGGAGAAGGCGACGCTTAACCTAAATACGATGAACAAGCTGAAGGGAAAAAGTCGTGGTCACTTTCGTTCTAGCTTAGTCATGAGTTGCAGTAGAGCAAGATGAGGGCATGGGCTGGGAAGGAGGAGAATGTGGAGAAGATGCGGGCGGTTTTTCTCTTGAAATGTAAGTTTTGAAGGAAAACTAGGTAGCTGGTAGAAGCGATGTGAGGGAAGTAGGAAGCATGGATCTTCTGAGGCTTGTCATGGAGCACCACAGAACTAAAGTTGATGCTATGATTACTAGATTTGGCAATGTGTGGATTATGATGGAAAGCGATGCAGGGCAACCTTTTGGATCTCGATTTGTGACTTTTGCTAACATACATGCAATACATGCAATTGAGAATGCAATCAAGGAGATGTATGATAAAAATTTGAATGGTCAAAAAATATCAGTGAAAGTCAAATCAAAGGTGGGTTCGGATGATTCAGGCTATAGTTGTAGTGGTGATGGCTACTCGTCTAGTGGAGCAGATGGAGATAAATTCTCTTCTCATTTTAGAACTAACAGAGGTGAAAAATGATGTTATCGGGAGAATAAGATGGTAGCAAAGAACGAGGGAAAGACATTGGTAGTTTTTACTGATAAGGATCATGAGTTATTGGAGATGTTGGAGATGAAGCAAAGAGCAGCAGGTAATGTGTCAAAGGATGTATTAACCTTCTCGTCATCCAAAAAGAACACTGCTAGTCATGCTCACTTGGCCATAGATACTTGTGATACACATGCTCTTGCCTTAATATCCACTACAAGATCATCAGAATCGATAGTAGCATTTGGTGTATCTCGACATGTGACAGGTGTCGCTAGTGAGTTCTCTTCCTACACTCATTTAGTAGTTCCAGAGAGAATTGAGACTGTTGATGACATAACAGTCTGTGGTTGGTAAGGATATAGTGATGTGTACGAATACTATTACTTTGTCTAATATTTTACATGCTTCTTTCTTTCCAAAAAACTTTTTTTTTTCATTAGCTCCATTATACTTCAATTAAATTGTATTGTTCCATTTGATATTCCAAAAAGTGATCTTTCAAGCGAATGGGACTAGTCGGAGACTTGGGACTGACACATGACATAGTGGACTCTGGTATTTGGATAGAGAGGGGATGGACTTGGCTTTGTCATCCATGATTGAGAATTGGAGTAGGAGGTTCTGAGAGGAGTGTAGAGGATGTTTTGCAACTCCATCACATGTGCATGAGACAATCTTCATTTAGTTTATTGAGTCGTTTGTATACAACCTTATATGAAAAGACAAATAAACAGAAACTTGTGTGTGATGTTTGTGATTTTGGTAAGCATACCAGAAGCTCTTTTGTTAGTTTTAGAAAAAGGAGTTCTTATGTTTATGATTTAGTGCACTCGGATGTTTGGGGACTTTGTTCTACAACTTTCATGAATGTTTATAAATATTTTGTGTCTTTCATCGATTGTTTTTCTTGTGTTAATTGATTACATCTGATGAGAAACAAAAGTAATGTGTTTGCCTGCTTTAAAGACTTTCACAAGGCAATTCAGACTCAATACGGTGTTGTAGTGAAGGAATTGATATATGATAATTGGACAGTGTACCAACAATGTATTTGTGTAATACTTGTCAGCCTGAGAGATACAACATCAAATCACATGTTCATACACAGCAACACAAAATGAAGTAGCTGAGAGGAATAATAGACGCCTTCTAAAGGTAGCTCGGAGCATGATGATCACTATGAATGTCTCAAAGCACTTATAGAGGTAAGTGATTTTGACAGCAGCTCAATTGATCAACAGAATATCCTCAATTGTGTTGGATTGGAAGTCTCCTTATTAGATGTTGAAAGAAGATAATGATGGAATCATCCCATTGAATGTTTTTTTGTTGTGTATATTTTGTGAATGACAACTGACCAACAGTAGGGAAACTAGATCCTAGAGTTGTGAAGTGTGTTTTCGTGGGTTGTTTTGCTACCAAAAAGGGGTATGTTTGTGGAGTCTGATAGAGAAGAGACTGTTTGTGAGTATGGATGTGTCCTTTAGAGAGTTTGAACTGTATTACACTCTGGAGGTGATCTCACCCTTTAATGACTCATCAAATGTTGGAGGTATGAGACATGAGGGGGAGAGTAATGATGGTCAGAGATTGGTGCATGTGGGAATGATGCCTTGTCCCATTGTGTGAGAAGGATCGACTAAGGAAGAGCAAAAAAAATGAATACAATGAGGCTGAAGGTGGAGGAATTCAAGCTCAAATGGAGCTGAGAGTGGATACAAGGAGGAAAATCCTGAATGAGGGAACAATGTATGTCGTGCCACTCATCCCACCAAGTTTGGGAACAACGTATGCCATGCCACTCGTGTCATCATGTTCCTTGTCCTGGTCTACCCTTACTCCTGAAACACCTACACATTCTACTTTAGAATTTGATTGCCTAGATAATATGATTCCTCTCGCTTCTCCTCTCACTCTCAATTCTTTAAGGAGTACCTCTCGCAGTAATGTGATTCATTCTCCTGATCGTTATTTTCTTGATTATTTTGGTTTCTCACATGACATTGCTTAGTTTGTTTCATATTCTAACATATCATCTATATACAGAGCATTCATTAAATATTTAGATGTTGTCTCTATACCCAAGTGTTGGCAAGTAGCTAAGGAGAATCCAAAGTGGAAGGTTGCCATGTTGGAGGAACTTAGTGCTCTTGATAAGAATAGGATGTGGGAGATAGTACAATTACCATCAGGCAAAACAATAGTTTGGTGCAAGTGGATCTTTACAGTAAAACAAAATACAAAAGGGAAAGTGAAGTGTTACAAGACACAATTGGTGGCAAAAGGATACAGTCAAACATATAATATTGATTATGACGAGATATTTGCACCAATAGTGAAGATGAGCACAGTGAAGACACCAGTTTCTCTAGTTGTGAATGGTTGGTGGAGGTTACACCAACTTGATTTGAACATTGCTTTTCTTCATGGTGAGTTACTGGAGGAGGTGTATATGAACATACCATCAAGATTCAGTACAGTTCATAAAGTGGGTATGGTGTGCAGACTTTACAAGTCGCGAAGTCGCTTTATAGCTTGAAGCAATCTCCTCGAGCCTGTTTTGACAAGTTTAGAAAAGTTATGGTAGGCATGGGATATCAGTAGATCAATGTTGACCATACGATATTTTTTCGTCAAAATGATGGTCGCATTACATTGCTTGTTTTGAATGTTGATGGCACGATTATCATTAGTGAAGATATGACAGAGATTGCTCAACTAAAGGTTAGATTGGGCAAAGATTTTTAAGTGAAGGACCTTAGATGGCTCAGATACTTCTTTAGGATTGAGGCGGCTCATGAATCAAAGGGGATGGTCTTATCTCACAGAAAGTAGTACAACATCTCATCAAATAAATCGACATATTGGGATACAAGCCTGCAGTCTCTCCATTTGATTAGAAGATCAAGCTGAGTGCAGATGCGATAAAGTTAGTTGATCGTGAGAGATACCAAAGATTGGTGGCTCATCTGATTCATCATTATCACACTCATCCCAAAATCTCATTTACAGTGTGGTGAGCTGATATATGCATGATCCAAGGAAGGGTCATGTTGATGATGTGTATCATATTCTGAGGTACATGAAGAGAGCATCAAGGAGGGCCTGATCTTAAGGAAAAACGGGCACACATACGTTGAGGCCTATTGAGATGTTGACTAGGCTAGTTGTGTTGATGACAGAAGATCCACCTCATGATACTACATGATCGTAGGTGGCAACTTAGTCTCTTAGAAGAGCAAGAAATAATCTGCAGTAGCAAGGTCAACAATAGAGACAAAGTATAGGGCCATGGCCTTAGGAGTTGCCGAGATGATGTGGCTAAGAGCCTTGTTGGTTGAGCTCAAAGTGGATCAAGGAACTCAAATGAAGTTGTGGTGTGACAAAAAGTCAACAATCAACATTACCAACAACTCAGTTCAGCACAATAGAACCAAACATGTGGAGATTGATAGATTCTTCAATAAGGAAAAGTTGAATGATGGGCTACTGGAGCTAAGTCGTGTATCCACGAGCGAGCGAGTGGCTAACTAGCTCACCAAAGGACTTAGTTCATTAGATTTGTCTAGATTATATGACAAGATGGGCTTAGTGGATATGTTTTGCCCATCTTAAGGGGGAGTGTTGAGATTTGTATCTTATTTTGAGGGGTCTAATTGTATATAGGAAATATAAAAGAAGCCTAGAGGTTTTTTGTAAAAGGTTTGTAAGGCTCTGTAGAAGCCCAACTCATGAATGAAGAAAAAGTGTTTTTTACCAAAGTAACCATTCCTATTTCTTCAACTATTCTTCTTGCATGCACCAATAAATCATGAAGGCACAAATTGATTCATGGAACCTTAATGCCAAGAGAATTTATTCATAAGGAATAAGAGAAATTAAATAATTGTCCAATTGCAAAACCCTTGTTCATATAATTGTTTGAGACCTCCAAACATAAACTAATAAGGAAAAATAGAAAGAGATGCATTGCAAAGCAAATAATTCATAAAGAATATCAATCTCCAATAAATAAGCTTTTACCAAATTACCCTCCAACTCCAACTAATTGATTCTAGAATACTTTTTTTATGCTTTTATATAGTTGCCTCCTGTAGCACTTTGTGTGTGGGTTTTTCAATATTTCTCTAAATAAGGGAACTCTAACGCATTCCTGTGCTCACTGCTACTTTTTCTTCTTCTTGTTTTTACACTAAAGATGTGCTTCTCTATTTTCTTTTATCTTTTATAGTATTAGAGACATGTTTGTTTTTAAATCAAACACATTACGCCTCTAAAATTTTTATTAAAGCATGTATAGAAGATTTCAAACCAATGCCTGCTCCAATGGCATCTCCGCCAATCATTGACTCTGAAGCTCAACAATAATTTGTCAATCCATCACTACACAAACATCTAATAGGCTCTCTATAATACTTAACCATCACCCAACCAGATATCAATGTCACAGTGAACAAGCTCTTTCAGCACCTCCAACAACCACTTTATACACACTTCCAACAACTCAAGCACATTCTATGATATATCAAAGGAACTGTGGATTTCAGTCTTCCTATACAACTAGGCTCCCTCCCACTTTGTTGCTATAACGATTCAAGCTGGGCAAGTGATACAATAGTATGTGGTTCCATAAACAGTTATTGTGCCTTTTTAGAGACTGCATTACTCTCTTAGCGAGTGAAGAAGCAACCTATTGTAGTCTGCTCTTCCACTGAAGTAGAGTACCGAGCTCTCTCCACAATAGCTACCAAAGTCATATGGCTACGCAACCTACTACAAAAACATCAGGTTCCAAGCATAGCACCTACTACAATTTATTGCGATAACAAAACGATGATGGCAATTGCTTGCAATCTTGCCTTCCAAACCTGCACCAAACATATCGAGATAGATTATCACTTCATTCATGAAAAAATATTTTTCAATTAAGTTGTTCTCAAGTACATCCCTACAACTGATCAACCAGTAGAAATCTTCACCAAACCACTTCCTACAGCTCGTTTCATTCTTCTTCATGCCAAGCTAACACTTCAACCATGAAGCATCAACTTGTTGGGGGGGGTATCATTCTCCACCAAATAAGCTTTTACCAAATTGCCCTTGTGGATTTTATTTTTTTTATTGAAAAGGAAGTTTTGAAAAAAGATTTTTATTTTTAAAAGTAGCTTGATTTTGAAAATAAGGCAGAATAGATCTCAAATGTTTAATTATTCAAATAATTGAATCGACTTTATAAGTAATATATTGTCTCGAAAGATGAGAATATCATTTAGTAATGGGTTTGATTATTCAAATTAAAAAATTTAGGGTATTTGTTTGGTTTGCGAAAATACCAACATATTGTTTCCCTGTCTAATTCAAAGACTAGATAAAATTTAGATCATTTGGGTTACTAATTTCTTATAGGTGTTATCACCTATAATTAATTACATTTTAAGTCACTCAAATCACTTAAGAAGAATTTCGATTAAGATTGAGGTTATGTTTTCAAGTATTCAACGTTTAGTTTCCATTATTGATTGTAGGAAAATCAAATGAGAAATTCTTTCAACTAGTAAATCAAAGTGAATTTTGTATTTTTCCACTACTTTCAATTTAATTGACCCATGGGAGAAAACTTCATTCAATTTAAAATTTTTAAAAAGAAGTTATTCCAATTTTACTAAGAAGGTTATATTTGTAAATACTCTATTTGTACTCAAACTACTTTCACTTAAATTGGAAACAATCTTCAAAAGTTCCTCTTCAGTTATTTAACAATTTTATTTGATTTGTTAAGTTTTATTATTGTTATATATTTTATTAAGTGAATTAAAATGTGATAGGGTGTCTTTTGCAAATTCAGGAAAACTTACAAATCAACCCCCAAAACCAATTCAAAGTTCATAAATCTCTACAGCATTTTGCTTATTGTGTTTTAATGAAGTGTTTCATTTTACATCTTAGTGATTTTGAATTATATATAGTTCATTTTGAAGTTCTTCAAGTAATGAAGGTAATTTTGTAATTTTTAAGAAAATAACAAAACTATCCTAAATTACTTTCAAAACTATAAAAATTCACTATATATCTTTTAATGCATTATTCACTTATTTGATTCAAGTCATTTCAACAATTTTATTTAATTGAATTTTATTTTAATAAGTCATTTCATAAATTTCAACAATTTTATTTAATTGAATTTTATTTTAATGTTCAGTTAGGGTAAATTTGCAAATTACAAATTTACCAATTCTAATTTCCAAATTGATCTCATATGACTGAAATTTGTTCATTAACGAATTTGGATGTTATTTCAATTTTATTTTTAACTTAATTATTTTATTTGTTCATCTTCAATCCTTAAAGATATTTTTGCAATTTTACTAATTTTATCATTTTTTATGTAAATTGTCCATACTCTTTAGAACTTCCATTGCATAACAATTTGAGAATTGCATTTATACAGTATACAGTTTACATATTTTATTGATTTGATTGAAGTTCTAATTCACCCATCATATTTCATTCATCTCACTAATATTTTAACATGATTTTTTAACCATTTATTCCCTGATTTAATCCAATTTTAATTAAAAGATGTTTTAAAGTATAAATATAATATTTAAAAATATACCTTCATTAAAAAAAATTTAACAAGCTATCATATAACACTTTGTCGAAGGATAACTGTCGAATTGAATAAAATGGCCACCCATAAGTCAACTAATATTTTAGAAGTTATTTTATAATTTTTCAAAATATATTTCAATTTATAGAATTATTTGTTTCAATAATTGCCAAATTAGAAGGAAATTATACTGCAGGGTTAACTCGTCATTGATTGAGCTAAGTTGAATATAAAAATTAGACAAAACTGACTCTTGGTGAATATGTTTGACAGCATTCTGCATCTCAATAACTCTTAAATACAACAACCCAACCAAGTTTATCCCTTGCTCGTCCAGTATATCCAACAAAATAAATCTAACGAGCCTAACTTGCTAGAATAAATGAGTCATACTTTGCATATCTTTTGTTTATCTTAAATTCAGCAATATCATACGGGTTGAGCATTTGGGTTCCTCGATTAGGGACGGGATCAAACCACTCACAATTGAACATGTAGACATTGCATTCAACAAAGCCCAAATATTGTTATTGATCAACTTCACTTGGTATGTCATAATAGTTGATCTATTTATCTATGTGTGCTCCCTCTAACACAAACATCATAATAATAAGTTTATTTTCCTTCACACCAGAATTTCTTGTGAACTTTGTAATCGTTAACTTCAAATATTTGCAATGTCTTCATGCTACGATTAGACCCCCCAAGCAAAATCTAATATGCCTGGTTCTGTCAATTTCCCGACTATGATCCAACCAAATAACATCGCATAAGCAGAGAAATCATTGATCGCCCCCAAAAGAGCAGCTTTGAGATAAAATTTTTTTGTTTCGTTGCAATATCATAAGCCAACCCTCTGGTTTCCCACAATACATATAGCTCAACTATAAGAGGTTGTAAGTAAACATCAATTTTACTCTTTGAGTTATGTGGATGTAGTATGATCAGCGTTAGAAATAAGAAAGACATAGTCATACACATTCAGAGGCAAATTAAATAGCGTGATAAGAACTGAACAACAAGAATGGGGTGTTGCAGTATGACTGTAAAGTGTGAACCCATCTACAATAGGTCAAGTATGTCATTATGTGGTTTTGCTGCAAAATCGGGATAACTGTTGTCAAAGTGTTTTTAAGTTTCATCAACTGATGGATGCGTCATTGTACTAACATTAACATATTAAGTATTATGTCATGTCATGTGGGGAGCTGTGCGCATAGACGCCAATAGTCGCTGGAGCCGTTGAATGAGAGAAAAATAAAAGAGACATTTGTAAGGGATATTCTTCTGGTTTTTACTCTTACTTCCCCTTGGCTGGAATCTATCAGCACTACAAAACTTGCATTTTGTCTCTTGTGCATTCTCCCTGTAATATAACATACAATCGTTGACACAACAATCTTTCTTTTTAGATAGTAGCCCCAACTTCGCCACTAACTTCTTAGTTATGTAAAAATCTTCTGGAACTAAATTACCATCAAGTTTGTCTTATTTAATAATGTTACTACCTGATTGAGGCATTTTTTGGGCATGTTAAAATTGGATTTGATATCAATTGTTAACTCTGTGCGTGAAGTACATTCTTCCCACAATGGTTGTTAGCTCATAGAATTGTTGCGCTTCACTATTCAGCTCCCGGTCATCATCAAGCACACTCCCAATAAAATGAGCTTTGCTTGCATCATCAATCATTTGCTCATACCTGCTAGAATCGTGAAAAGTTTGTGGGGTGTAACTTGATGAGGCTCCCGCATGACCGTACCAAACATCTAGTTCAAAGTCACTATGTGAAGTTCAATACCAATAATCGAGTTTAAATCCCCAACGGTATAGGTCTAACTTCACTTTGTAAGGTGTCAGATACGCTTGACTCTTGTGCTTCACATAGAGGCATCAAAACCTACCTTCTGAGAAGTAAAAGGATAGTTGCGATGCTACATGCACAAATTCTTTAACAACAGCAATAAACTCGTTAGTTAATCATCATCTTCCTAGATATAATCTGTTATACATCCAGGATCTAACGCTTCAAATATCCATCTATATCATAAATGTAGCTCTATAGATTAGTCCACCTACGCATTACAGATCTCACTTGAAACCTTAGGTCACCCACACATCATACCCGATACCCATAGCCTACAAATCCAGAGAATCAACTTAATCTTTCTTATATACATACATAACACAAATTTAGGTGTGATGTGCACCTACACATCAGACCTAATTTTCCTATTTACATACATTTCTCACACCTAAATTTTCAACCCTAAATACATAGCACAAATTTCTCATTTGTTTACATATCTCACTCCTAAATTTTCATATTTATATACATATCACAAAATTTCTTATTTATTGACATATCTCACACCTAAATTTTATATTTACATACATACTACAATTTTCTTATGCAATCACATATCTCACACCTAAATTTCATATTTATATACATACCGCACTTTTCTTATGTATTCACATATCTCAACACTAAATTTCATATTTATATACATACCACAATTTTCTTATGTATTCACATATCTCGCACTTAAATTTCGTATTTATATACATATCACAATTTTCTTATGCAATTATATATCTCATTCTTAAATTTCATATTTACATACATGGCACAATATTTCTTATGAATTCACATATCTCAGACCCAAATTTCATATTCACATGCATACCACAATTTTCTTATGCATTTACATATCTCACACAAAAATTTTCATAGAGAGCACAAATTTCTTATGTATTTACATATTTCACACATAACTTAGGTAAAACCATGAAATTCATATATATTGCATACATAACAAGGGAATGCGAAAAAAAAGTTAGTATTTTAGGATCTAACACCTATGCAAGGGAAAAAAAGATGGAAACTTATGCTAAACCCAAGTTTGGAGGTGTAGAAGAAGATTTCTAATTTTGTACAAGGCTGGAGTGGTGAATTAGAGCTGGTTTTACTGGGAGAAACTTATTAGATGGCGAAGAGAACGAAAAGAAGCCGAAAGAGATGATGCTACATGATGGAGTTACGGTTTGCAGGAGCCCTATTTAAGAGCTCTTGAGCCTGCTTTAGCGTCGGCTATGGCTGACGATAATAAACAAGAGTAGCGTGATCATATCAAATTATTGACTTCCGCTCCACACAACTTGCTTGCATAGTTTCATCTAGAGATGAAACTGCGGGGCGGCGCTAACAGACGTTAGTCGATGAAAACCATGAAATTCATATACATTGCATACCTAACAAGGGAATGCGAAAAAAAGTTAGTATGTTAGGATCTAACACCTATGCAAGGAAAAAAAATATGGAAACTTATGCTAAACCAAAGTTTTGAGGTGTAGGAGAAGATTTCTAATTTTGGACGGGGCTGGAGTAGTGAATTAGAGCTGGTTTTACGGGAGAAACTTAGGAGACGGCGAAGAGAACGAAAAGAAGCCGAAAGAGACGATGCCACATGATGGAGTTACGGTTCGCGGGAGCCCTGTTTAAGAGCTCTTGCGCCTGCTTTAGTAAATAAGAGTAGCGCGACCATATCAGATTATTGACTTCCGCTCCACACAACTTACTTGCATCGTTTCATCTACAGACGAAACTGCGGGGCGGCGCTAACAGACGTTAGTCGATCGCTAATTTTACGTTGGAAATATTTATGACGTTAATTTATAGTTTTTCTGTATCGTAGATTTTTTTTGTGATCTTATATCATTGATATATAAGTTATAATATTCCAATAAAATAAATAACTCAAACAAAACAAAAATCTTAGATAAAAAAAAGTAAGGATCAATCATAGGATAATTGAAGTGTTGTTGAGTCTTTTACTATGTAAGCACTCCCTATTTTTTCTCTATTAGATTCTTAAAATAAATATTCCAATTTGATTCTTCCCAATAGAAACTCTAATTAAAATAATCTTAAGAATATAAATATTAAAATTTACAGAGACACGAGCCACTGCCTAAATCAATAATATTCTTAAATATTCTTAAGACATAACTTTTTCTAAAGTATAATTAACTATGACAGCTTGCCCTTATCGATAACTTGTAAAACCAAATTTAAATAAATCTTACCGAGAAAAATCTTTGATTTACACAGATCCATCAATTTTGGAGTCCTTAATACATGATTGAATTTATTATAGAATTATATTTCAATAGTTCGAGATAGTATATTGTTCTTAATGTCACATTCGGTCATAGAAATATGAATATTTAAAATTTGCATGGTGCTACATATTCAATTTCAATAAAGATCAAATCTAAAGGCTCAAATTTCAATGTGTAAGTTAGAGTTGACAAAATTTATAGTGTAAAAAATTTTAAATTATATTGTACAATTAAAATACTATTGAAGAGAACTTCTGCAGATAGAACAGCTCAGAGCAGAGCATGCATCACCAAAACGAAGATGTCTAGAGACCCGATAATGATTGAGCAACAGACCAAGGGTCAACCAATCCAAAATATGACCATACCAGATGTCAGTTATCGATTGAGTGACCGACCTATAGTGATCAACCGACCTAGAGGAATGTCAAACTAGAGGGTAGATATTGATCAAGTGAACGACCAGGGGTCAATTGACCTAGAAGATGACCGAACCATAGACCATGTATCGATCAAGTGGCAATACAAGGGTAAACTGACCTAGAGGTTGGACGAACTAGAGTTTGACAAACTTAGAGATCACTCAAATAAAGGTCGACTAACAAGAGGACAATCTATCAGATATTCAACAACCCTATGGCAAGAAGTCGATTGATTATTAAAAGACAATGTATGTAATTTTATTTCATATTATTCTTAACCCTAAGTAAATTGAGGAACATTAATTATAATACAGGCTATTGAAATTTTCTACTAAAATTTTGAAGTTTAACCTCTTTATATGTTTCTCTCTCCTTCCCACGCTCTATTCATTGGTTGTGATTCACTTACAGATTTGGGGTCAACATTAATGCAAATCACGAATCGATTCTCTACAGAGAAGTAAGCATAGTCAAGAAGATCTAATATGATAAAATGAAAATTTTAAAACATATTGACAGTGGCCAGATCAATAAAAAAATCTCAATGGGTGGGATATTATCATTAAATTGCCTGAATATTCTAATACAAAGTATATCAGACTTAAATTCATGTAAAAAAGGAAGTTTGAAGAAAAAATACAAAATTTAAAATTTGTTTCAATGAAAATATGCACCTTAAAGCTAAGAGCAAAATTCATCTACAATCTACAACAATTTATTGAGAGTAATAAATTTAGATTGTCCCAAATTTCCAAATAACTAATGTAATATCAAGCACGGCTTTTTATCACTCTCAAAAGATCATAAACCAATAAGAATATGACACTATCCTTTAATCACACTGTTTAGCTTTCAAATGTTTAATGATTAAAATTGAGTTCCTTTTACCTGATGATTCATTGTAAAATGATATCATTATATTATGATCATTACCATAGCCTAATTGTTCCCTACTGACTCAATAATAAGGAGTACCTTGATAAAGCTATATTAGCTAAGGTCAATTTAAGATCGTTTTCTTTAACAAACATTTATCATATATCTATAAGATAAATTCAGAAGACACAAAATTTAACCATCAATAAGAATTGTTCAATCAAGTTGGATCAAACACCAAAGATGAAAGAAGAGACTAGGGTTCATGACAATCGGAAACAATGAAAACATAAGATTTTGTTCGGGTTTATTATACTTTCCTTTATTTTTTTGCTTCAAGGATTGTAAATTTTCTCCAAATAAAATTGTGATGATATTACTTAAAACCAAATCATATTGTTATAATAAGTTCTCTCTTATCATCAAAAGTATATTGAATCAAAGGGACATGTCTCTATATAAATAGTAAAATTTATACTTAAAAAAATATTTAGAATTTGTGATTTTATCCACTCTAAAAAATAATGTTGGTCCTACCCTTGTAAAAATTATATCCTCAAGTTATCATAAAATGAAGGTGAAATTTTAATGAGGGGCATATTTATAAAAAAATACGGGGCATGTAAAGTAATTTATTTATTTTTATCTTTAGCCCTTAGATTCGAGGGCATCTCGATTCTTAATTCTATCAGATGAAACTTAATGCCCTAGCGAAACCCTATACCCTCCATGCCATTCTTCCCGAGCTCCGTAATTCGCTCTGCTCTTTGCGACGTTAAAACCCTTTCGACCGGCATCCTCCTATCTCTTTACCTCGAGCCAACACTCCCTTATTGTTGCGGAGGCAAGGAGGAACCAGAGAGCGGGAATTTCCCCACACGCCGTCTTCTTCATACCTTTTGATCTTTAGTCAAGAATCTCTTTTTGCTTGTTGCGGAGGAAAAGAGGTTCTGGGGAAGGGGATTCTACATGTAAGTTTTACAGATTGATGGAGTGGAGTTTGCGATTGTGGAGAGAAAGAGTTTTGTCGGTTTTCGTCTTTGAGAATGGGCTCGAAACTCGTGGAAATTCAACCGAGGGGAACTCAGGTTTATTTGTAAGTTTGTATTCAACGAGCACCAAGAACTGAGGAGGAAATTGCGTTTTCTTACTGATATTATTTGCTTTTGGACGATTTATTTTCAATATCCCAGGTCTTTCAATTCCGTGGGTTAGGATCATGGAGTTGAGTTTTGTGGTTTTATGCTGTTACAGTAATTCTTTTAAATTTTTTGGTTGAACCTGGAGTAAGATTCTAGAGGCATGTGAGAAGTTGCTAAGCTCCAATTCGAACATCCTTATGTTCTAAAAATTGGCTTTTTAATATGTATATACATGTACCTGTACTTCGTAAAAGGCATGGTTCACTAATTACTGATTATTAAAAAAGTATGTATACAAATGGATAATTTGGTCATATCGGCGCTTAAAAGGTAGAATCACCTTCAGGGGGTGTTCGAATGCAAGTAGGATTTAGTAAATCATTTCATTTTAAATCCGTTAAATCCACTCCACCCCTAGATTTATTAAATCTGGATTTAAGCCAAATCAAAGGCAAAATTTGAGACTATAAATCTAAAAATTCATAAATCCACAAAACTTCAGCATCTTAGCTCTTTACTAGATTTAGTGAATCTGATTATAAATCCTATTAAAAGGCACTACCTAACAACCCCTTATATTCTTAAATTTCATTGGTATATATCCATGCAAAGAAAATAAAAGTTGAAATAGGAGGCAACCTTTGGAATCAACAATTCCTATAAAGGTGGTTCGGGATTATAAATCAACTATAGGAAGACCTGTAGGAAGGAAGACCTCAGAAGGTTTTCGAACTATAGAAATCAATTATCTATAAATCTTCTAGAACTTTATTGATCAATGAGATTGTAGCAATTAGCTCGCCTTTCAATGACATGTGGAATTGCTACGTAATTGGCCTGACGGAAGGGATTCTATTCTCTTCCACGTTAGGCTGTATTTTGGATAGCTTTTTCACAATTTTATTTTATACATTGCTTCCACATTTTTTTTTGGCTACAACTTTTTAGCTAGTTTTTAGAAATTTTTGTGGTGATGAGTTGTCCACAACTTGATTTTTCAGAATGTGGTATTCATAAAAAGAGCTATTTTTTGACTTTTTCAAGAGCAAAAAAAATTATAACCAAGATGAGTTGAAGAAAATATTTTTTTCACAACAATTTTATAACTAATTTTATAGTCAACCTATTTATTCTGCTAGTCCTTTAGTTTGTACTCTTATATCAAGGTCTTTTTGGGGTATGTGTATCTATTTGCAAAGTTAGTTGTACAGTTATTTTGTATAAAATAATTTTCTTAAAGTTGCTGGCATTATAATTATTTTATTTTTGGGGCATTTACATGTATTAACCTCAATTCTTGTGAATTTACATTTTTAACACCTAAACTCTACTTTTCACATTTATACCACTCAAATATTTCATCACATGAAAAATACAACTATTTTAAATTTTAAAAGGTGAAATTCATCTTTTCATACATAGTTAAGGAGGCATCTATGTAAAAAATTGAAGTTTAGGTGCTAAATATGTAAATACACACGACTTAAGTAGTATGCATGTATATCTTCCTATATTTTTTTGAAATGGCAGAATAATATGTTTTCTTACAAATGCAACAATCTAGGAGATCTTCATACATAGTTAAGGAGGCATATATGTAAAAAATTGAAGTTTAGGTGCTAAATATGTAAATACACAGGACTTAAGTAGTATGCATGTATATCTTCCTATATTTTTTTGAAATGGCAGAATAATATGTTTTCTTACAAATGCAACAATCTAGGAGATCTAATTGTTAGTGTCCTTAAAACTAAAACAATGAATGCCTCAAATAGATATAATATTCTCAGATTTTTCATGGTCTAGTAATTCTACTCGTAACTACCCGGTTGCTTCTAGCACACCTTTGTCGTGGAAGATCTTGGTAGTTATATTTTGTTATTGAAAGAGCAACCACTTCCTAGCACCTCAAATCAAGCTGTGTCACTCCAATCACCCCGTTTAAAATTTCATTTCCTTTTGTCCTCATATTAATACTTATTGCCAGGATGAACTTGGCAACAATGGTTTTCCACCACATCTTAAAAAAGACAACCAAAATCATAAACATAACCCATAAAAGATGGGAGATAGAAGATCTTGATAATCTCTTGGAAATTTTGATAAAGAAATGAAAGATTGGGCTTGACATGCTTTTTGTTGCTCCTCTTTGTTTTACTCAGGAGAAAAGACTAATAATCTCCCCTTTATTTAAGTTTTATTTTTCACTTCCATTTTACTAATTTTTTTAAATTTGAGCTTCAGTTGTTAGATTTGCTTTTTTATAGTAATTAGCGTATATTCGTTATCTTCTTTGCTAAAGCGCGGCCTTCTAAAAGTAGAGAAGAAGTGTTGCAAGCTTATTAAAGTTGATGCCAAGATAATATGCTCCATTCTGCGTTTGCTAAATCGCTGAATTTTACTTGTAGGTTAGGTTGACTGTTTTTAGTGAGGGGCATTTACATACATACCACACAATTCTTATGTATTTACATATCGAACACCTAAACATTTATATTTAAATGCATACCACTCAAATCTTTAACAGCACATAATAAATACGATCATCACTATCTTTTTAAAGTGAATACATATTTTCATGCATAAGTTTATGACACCAAGGTGTTATGGTTGTAATTATCAAACTTAGGGTGTTATATATGTAAATACATAAGAATGCTGCGGTACATATGTAAATTTTCCTATTATTAAATGCTAATGTTGTCCATTTGAGGTTACCTTTTATATTTAGTTATTAATTTTTGGCTCATAATCTCATATTTACAGTAGTATTTTTATCTTTGTGATGTAATCCTTAACTCTAAAAGAGACGTGCAAGGTTCCCTTTTATTGATTCCTATAGTTTAAGGAGTGGGACTCCTTTTACAACTCTGATTTCACTCTATTTCTTGTTTACGGGTTCGTTGCAGCTTCCTTAATTCCCACAAAGATCAAGTGTATTTCTTTTTTGACTTATGGAATAATGAATTCCACTTTTGACTTGATTGGTTTGTGGTTTAAATTTCTTTTTCCAAAGTGCATGCTATGCACTCTCTCCCTGCATTAGCAACATTTTTTCGTGCACGTTCTGGAGTTGAAGCTCATGCAAGTTAAAGTTGTGTTTTACAGGTTGTGTGTTGTTGTTTCGTCAATGCTGAAATTGAGCTTTTGGGCTAAAATAATTGATTTTAGATGACTTCGTAGCTTTTTTTAGATGTGGTATGTGCATTAATTGACACATTCACTCGTGCTATTATATGAATATCTAATTATTATGTGATGTAACGTGTCATAGCCATGCTTTACTTTGATAAAATTTATCATCTAGATAACGTGCTTTCACTTGCTCAACTTCAGCTAGATACACTAAATTTTCTTCCTTTTGTTTTGTTTTCTGTCAATAGAGATTTGGATAGAGAAGGCCTTAATGATGGAAGAGGTCCGGTGAGACATAGAATGTTCTTGGAGTTTGAGAGGTTGTAATTTGTTTTAGTTATTGATTGTAGTTCTTGCAAGTTTTTATTGTTACATCATTGTTCTTTCATTAGAAAATTTCTTAATGTTTTTGACAGGTTGTTCTTTCTTTAGCTCATATAATATTAGTTTTTCTTTTCAAAGTTGCTTTTAATTAAATAATTTTTACTGGCTGTCCTAATGCTTTATAATGTTATGGAAGTTCTTTATTATATTTTTTCTATATATTTTTTCTGAGAAAAATGTTATGCAGATGTAGAATATGTACTTTGTTGATAAGATTGACACTAGAAGAAAAACATTATGCAGTTGTAGAATATGCACTAGAAAAATATTTACTGTGTTCATTATTTCTTCTTTCATAAATTTTTGCTATAAGGTTGACACTTATTTTTATTCTTTTCATTTTATCTTTTTTATTGTTTTCCCACTATTTATGTTTACCAGTGGGGTCTAATGAGTTTCTTCCCTGTCAAATAGCAGTAAAAAAATCGGGGGCACATTTTTGGTCCAAATTATTCTTTTTAACTGGCCAATGCAATATTTTTTCCAGGTTGAAGTCCTCTTTAATCAGTCTTCTACAATCTTATGAGATGAAAACACCTTGCTTATATGTAGTCTATTGCCTTATTGGGTCTTGCCTAGGGCCAGTCACTTCAATTATTTTATTTCTTTATATTTATGTTGAAGGGGTGCATTTACATACATATCACACAATTGTTATGTATTATCACATCGCACACCTAAACTTTCATATTTACAGACATGACAGTCAAATCTTTAATTTATCATTAAAAATAGCACTATTATTATTTTAAAAAAAATGAAATATAACTTTTCACGCATAGATTTAAGTACGAAAGTGTTTTGTGTTAACTTTTCATCCATTTATGTAAATGCCTGTTAATCTTAATTGCTGCTAATTACTCTCTCTCTCACTCTCTCTCCCTCTCACACTCTCTCTCTCTCTTTCACACACACACACTCTCTATCTCTTATGTTCCTTTGATTTTAACAGTTTATTTTTTTTTCTTGTAGGGTGTTGAAGGAGCTTGGTCGGAAAGTGTCAGAAGATTCGCTAGGCTTGTTACCAAAATTGCTATCATATTTAAAACATGATGATCTATTTGTTGTTAAACAATCAATTACTACTGGAACAAGTTTGTTTTGTGCTGTTCTATTTGAGATAGCAGCTCAGGTGACTTTGTAGAACAAATGTATTATCAATGGATAAATATTTGCTCTTCTCATTTTAAAGTCAATTTTTATTCTTATGTTCGTCTCTTTGTTGGTTGTTGAATATCCTGGGGTTCTGTGATCTTTCAATGAGCTGAAACTGTGGTTGATATTAGAAAATAGGAATCTATGGTCATAATAGTGCAAATTTCAAAACTATTTCCAATAATGTTTATTCAACACCATATTTCAATCAGACCTGTATAAAACCATTATATTTAAATGATATTTTTCTTTTGAATACATATTATTTTAATTTGAGATGCTGAATCTGAATTTTCTTGTGCCTGGAAAGGTCAAGTCAATATTGTTAACTTTAAAAAGGCTCTGGTTGAAGATATGAGATGGTATCTGATGGTGGTTTAACCTGATGAAGGGATATGGATATTGTGGATCACCCTTGGTGTTATTCATTGAGATTCCAATTTGTTTTAAGGACCTATGTTATTCTTAATTGAAAAGAAATCAGTTCAATCAAAAACCCCTCTCTGCTCTCACTAGCCATGAAAAATTATTGCTTGTTTAAGGTAAGGCCTTTGGAAATTGGCCACATAGTACATGTACAACTTCTAATATGAGCTCATTCTGTATGGATGTAACTTGTTGAATTGTAAATTTTATGTTTGAACTGATTATCTTAAAAGGTATTTTATTGTAAAAGAAAGTTTTTATATTGATGCAAATATAATTAGTAGGTTTCATTTTGAAATGTCAAATGCATGCTAAAATAGCCAAGGCAGAAGCAAGGAGATCTAGATGTATTAGGAGTGAGGATTGCAAAATCTTAGTTAATAATAAATATATCAAATAAAAATGAAATTGCTATTTTAAGAAATTATTAAATCACAATAGTAAGGAAAAAAAAATGTTAGAATAGCAAAATGAACAAAATTATGAAGTATACTATGGATTGATTAAAAAAGATAAAATTAATTATTTGAATTGAATAAATTTATATCAAATTTATGATTTAAATATGATCATTATTTGAGATGGAAGATTTATGAAAGATATTGAAATAGTTTGCTCATCAAAATTTCTTAATGAAACTCTGAGTTTGAAGAGAACATTGAATGATTGGAAAAAAATAACTTTAATACCAATCTTCATTTAGATCATAAACTTTAAATTAAATAATTTACTTTGAAGCTTATGATCGAAACGAGATCACTATTTGAGATTTGAAGATTTATGAAAGAGGGATAGTTTGGTTGTCAAAGTGATACTGAAGTTAACCCAAATGACAATAAAAATAGAAATATTATTGCTTAGTTCAAGTAAGGTTACAATGACAACTCTTCAAACAGTAAATGATAACAAATATAAAATGACACAAGAAAAAACCATTAAAATGTATCTTAAGGGTGGTGAAGGTTGGCTATGTGGATCAGGATGGTTGGCGGGGGCGTTGGCAGCAAATGAATGCTTGTGGCAGTGAGGGGGAGGTGCAGAAAGGCAGTGACAGTAGGTATGAAGGCTGCCCCGAGTGATGAAAACAAGGGTTTGTGGTGGATAGCGATGAAACAGTAGGAAGGAGGTGTTCCCTGTCTGTCCCGGGCGGCAACGACACAGTTTGGAGGGTTGGGACAACAGGAAGGAGGCGGGGTTTGGGCGGCAACAATGTTGGATGGGAGGGTAAGGTGGCGGGTAGGTAGGTGACTACAAAAAAAACAACAAACCAAGTGCTTTTGTGGGCGGGTGCAATGAGGTACGACTACAGGGAGCAATGTGGGAGGTTGCGGAAGGGAATAAGAGGATAATAATCACTACCTTGGGAGAGATACAACCGGAGCACCACCTAATCCTTTAGATATAACCCTCAAAGGGAAAAACAAAAGTCGACGGCTGCCCTGACAGAAATTTGAAAGTGAGACACAATAATCTCCCTAAATTAAACAAACATGCATATAAATAGATTCCAAGCAGGTGGAAAACATAGAAGGAAAAATGGAAGCATTGGGCGGCAAATCTCGACTCCCAGTGGGTGGGAATCAGGCCAAGAAAGGAAGTCAGGGCGTGAAAAGCAAATCTTGACTCTAATAAAGGAAAGGGAGGTGGGAATTAGGAAAGGTGGGGCGAGAGCGACAAATCTCGATTCTGAAAAGGCTGGCTGGTCCGGCAGGAGGCTAGACCAGACCTTCCTTACGCCTGGTTCAGCCGGCCTTCTCTCCAAGCCCCGCGTCACAAAGTTTCTTAGTAAGACTTTGAGTATGCAGACAATGCTGAATGATTGAAGAAGATGAACTTTTCTACCGGTCTTTAAATCGGAGACATTTAGTTTTTGGTAATTTTAGGGAATCAAATTGCTAATTTATATAATGAAATTATTTGAACGGGTGATAGGATGTAGTTGGTATTGAAGAATTGATTTCATTTTATGCTAGAAAAATCTTTTATAGAGTGAAAGTATCTTAGTATGGTATTTAGTGACCTTAAAACTACTATAATTGATTAACATAAGAATTTGTTTTGTGTGCATTAAGGGGATAAGGTGTTTCAGTGCTTGTTATGCTTACCAACCCTAAAAGGCCGTTTGATTGATTAACTTGAAACTTGGTTATGTGGGACTTAAGAAGATTGGAAGTGTAGAAGATCTTTTAAAGTTATTAAAATACATAAGATTTTATATTGAAGAACATTAGATTTTTGAACCATCCTAGTTTTTTCTATTATTTATCTTAGGTTGATTTTGGTATCACTCTTTCTACAATAAAATAATGTTGCTTTCACTTTAACCTTTCTAGTTTTACTACACCTTATCTTAACATTCTTATTTATATCACACTTAACCTGGTGATTCTGACTTATTATTTGCTCAACGCTCGTATTCAAATGTCACAGCCTTTTTGCAGCTTTGCAAAATTGAACTTTTTTTTTTATCTTCATGATATTCTTTTTCACATATACTTATTGACATTTTAACAATTCAATTTGAATTTTTAAAATGGACAGGAGTCTGATAATTTCTTGGGATTAGTAAACTTACAAACAAGAATAATAGAATAAAATTTCAGTTAGATTATTTATATTATATCAGTCCTAGTTTTATCTTATAAATAAGGGAGAAGCACACTGAGAAAGTTGGGTGTACTACGAATGATATGCTCAGGGAGTTCATAATGATATTAGCAAGGATAAATTGTGAAATGATTGGCAAAAAATGGTCATTAAATCTTTTGTGGTTTGATAGCAGATAATGTGTTGCTGTTGTTTAGTCATGTACAGAAAAGAGAATAAAGCAACAATAAAACTGACTAGAATTGGCCAGAGGTTGTTTAACACGGCTTACATTAATCAACACCACAGTGAGCACAAAATAAAAAAAATGAATGGCGAGTACATTTTAAAAAAGGTAAACTAAATATTCTGATTTTTTGCTTATGGATAACTATCACCATTATTCGGATCTCACCTATGCTAATTTCCCTTGAGAATCTTGTTTTTTCTCCTGAGCTGTTAAAATTAATTTACAAGACTTATTTGAACTTAGAAAATTATTCTTCTGACTTCTTGTGGTACCCTTGCAAGTTGGATGGCTAATTTTAAAAATTTGCTTCCTTCTAAGATTGTCATTTTTCAGCCAAACATCACTTCAGTTGGTGTATTAAATCTTTAAATGATTCATTCTTATCAATTGAGATTTATGTATTTTTCAACAAGTGGTGGTGACATTATTGTTTTCCATTATGTAGCTTAATAAATCTGACAGGCTCGAAAGATGGCTTGAAAAAATGTGGACTTGGATGCTGCAATTCAAGGATGCAGTTTTTGGCATTGTTTTGGAGGTAGGCCTTGGCCTGATTAGTCAGTTATGGCATTATGGAAGTTACTATTGACTTTCTGACTTCATGCATTAAGCTTAGGAATATTTACATACATACCACTTAATTTGTATGTATATTTTTACATACATATCACCTTACCTATGCATGAAAAGGCATATTTCACTTTTTGAAAGTTAAAATGGTGGTAATTTTGATGTGGTATGAACTATTTGGGGTAGAAATGTAAATAGCAAAGTTTAGGGTTTTAGATATGTAAATACATAAAATTTAGTTGGCATGTATGTAAACGCTCATAAAAAAAAAATGTGCTTTGGTCGACTTACCGACTTTTTTCTTAGAAGACTAGCTGGGCTTAACACAAGTTTTGTACCACGCTAATTTCGTAGTTGTATTTGCATCCTGATGTCATCACCATTAGTTAAAATGATAACTACAATTTTCACCATGTATTTCTTAGAACAATAAAAATGATTTTACTTGATCCATGCTATTCAGGGTTCAATGCTCCATCAACAAATGATCTAAATATTATATAACCACAAAGTTTAGCTGTTTTGTGTTATATAAGGAGTTGACATTTTGAAATGAATTTCACAAACTGCAATGAAAATTACTTTTAAGCACAATGAATTGCAACCCAGATTGGCTTTTTGTCGTAAAATGTAATCACCAAGATGTTTAGAGATCAAAATAACCATTATGCAAATGATTGAAATCAGTAGAGATCGAAATAACTGTCACATGTTTAAATTCTTCAAAATGCTGACAATAAATTCAAACATATGGTAACTCGTTCATTGATTTTGTTGCTTGTTCTGACGTTCAAAATTCTTATACATGGAAGTAATTTTTAATTTATAACCTGTAATCACGAAGATGTCTTGAAGCGAGGTTCTCCAATTACCTTTCTAAAATGACATTAACTCACTTAAATGCCTTAATGCTATTTTCCTAGATTCTTTTTGATGCGTATGATGTCGCTCATAAATAGCTTTTGCTATATAATTGTGTTTTGATAAATACATTGTATAATTGTATATAAGCCTAAACTTATACAGTGATCTTTTTGTGGGGGAAATAAAGTTGATTCTGCACTTCATATTTTATGAATAGTATCAAATGTCAGATCAAGTCCGTTTATGATTTAGTTGGTGATCTAATTTGGTCGTATTTTAAATTGTTTCGTTATTTATCACAGTTTTGTCTGACTTGGCCACTTTATACCTTAAAATTTATCAATCATTTATCTCACCATCTGGACCGTTAATGATGGTGCATTACCAAATTGTCATACACATACAAACACACATTATAGTATTGTGTTGTCACGTAAAACTTTGTGCAAATTTAGTTGAGTCCTATGTTTTTCAACAGTTGAGAAAATCTGTTTTTTGGCTTAGGTCCCATTTGGTTCCTTGAGGTTAGAAACATGTTTTATAAAGCAATAAAAATTATTAGTTCCGCATTTAGCTGGTTATAGTTGGCAATCTACCTTTTTGCATGTTTTGATTCATTACACAAAATGAGAGAAAATGAAATGATCAATTTTCAAGACATATTTTGTCTAATAGCAACCAAATAGGCGCTTATATAGCTGCAAAATATGCTTTAGATGCTTATAGTTTTCTGCTTTCTGCTTTTTTTTTTTGCTTGACGGTAAAGCTGAGTAAACAATTAGCGACTGATGAAAAAGTAAACTAATTACGAAGTTCTAGGATTTGCTGTGCATATATGATGTGGAGAACAACCTGTCAAAAATCAAAATGAATCACTATCACTTTTAGTTGCAATACTGAAATTCTTGGATGTTTGAAGAATGTCTAAAATCTATTAGAGATGGCTGTGGATTTTTGAACCTGTTTAATAATGGCTGTGTTGCGTTTGTTTTTTTTTAATTTGCTGAAGCCATTGACTCTGACCATAATGGAACAGAACGGATAATTCGAATGAACTTGTGATGCTGTTAGTTTTAGTTAAAGAGCCGCATATTTCTCTCTTCATAAGCCTTATTGATATCAACTGTTTTGAAGAATTTACTACATGACCATGTCGGTGTGCTAATTAGTAACAATATAACAAAATCCTATTTTATTTTTGGTGTTTGGGGTCTAACAGTGCAAATTTTTTTTTTAAATCAAAATGCTTTGTGAAGGTGGTGGGCAGATCCTTGCCTCTTAAATTAGTTTGCTGGCTAATTGCCAACATAGATTGACTTTATAGGATGATCTAATTACTAGATGTTTTTTAATTACATAATAGAAGATCATTGTAAAATATTCTCATATATGATGCAATTAATAAATTTCAAGTAGTAAATGTATGAAGGCCGTGTAACAATCCAAATTCTCGGCTATCTCTGGCTTAATGACCTTACAGTTGGTGTAATTTCTAAGTTGTTCATCCATCTCAAAGGGCTCCCATACGACATGCTTCTTTGGAGTTTCTGATGAAATTTCAACCGTTACATCAAAGGATGCTGTGATAGTCTGACTTTATTGATAATTGAGTTAACCCAAACCACAATAGAAATACAATTATTATTGCTGAAATTCAAAAGAGTTATAATAATGGAGCTTAAAAAAATAAAACGACACCAAACACACATGATCCCCCAGGGGAGGACGAAAGTGGTGGTCACTGGCCAGACAATAGGTGGTATGGCCGGTGGGGCGCTTGTTGTAGCAACAAGGCAAGCTGTTGTGGGTAGGTGGCAGCAGTAGGAGGGGAAGGGTGTTAGGTGCGGCAATAGGAGGGGATGTTGGAGGGGTTGTGAGGACAGCATGTGGTATGGGGAGGAGAGTCTAAGGTAGCAATAATGGAAGGGAGAAGGGCTTACGACAATAACAGTGGGAGTAGGAAGGGGTTACGACAGTAGTAGCGGAGGGAGGTGAAATTAGCGATACGGGAATAGGAAAAGGCAACTGCAGAATAGTGCAGGATGCTGGGAGATAATCACAATGTCAGAGCGAGATTCAAACCGGAACATCACCTGTCCTTGGATACAACCATAGGTAGGGATAAACCAGACGCTGCGACTATCCTGATATAAAACTCAATCAAAACCGAACCCTAAAACCAAATAACAACATATTTATAATAAACTAAGATAACTATGGGAGGGAAGGGGAGGGGAAGTGGAGGAGGTGACATCCCTCCCAACCCTAATTAGGGTCGTCGAAGCTTCTGCCTGGCCTTTGTCGGTGATGGAGTAGTTGTAACTTCATGGGGCTGAATGCTCATGGACTTCGGTATGAAAAACACCTGAATACCATTGGCAACTGCACTGTCACCCAAAGCTCTTGAAGATTTTCTTCCACGTACGAGCATATAACTATATGGATCCGCTCTTCTCCACTACTGAACTGAACTGAGTCAATGTGTCTCAAATATACTACAAAATTCTCCTAAAGTAATTCACAGTGGACTCAACTTAATTTGAAGTGATAGTAACCTGAACCTTTCCTAGCAGTAGTGGCCATAGTAGTAAGGTATCGATCGTGATATCTTGAAATACTATATTGTGGCTGTCTCGTTTCTGGAGCCGTGTCTCAATCCTGTCATATTTTGTTGTTACTAAAATTGGTCTCATCAATGCTGCTCTGCTGGCAAGGGCACTTGTGATGTTGGGCTCTGCCGAACAGAGAGGGACGATGTGTTCCCATCCTTGGTGAAGGAGCAGGTGTTTCTGAATCTGTCACGATGAGTTCTACGGTTGAATTGCCACAATCTCCTCAACAACAGGTGGCAGAAATCCATGGGTATCACATAACACCAGACATGATTCTACAATTGGCTGCCCTTTGAAAACTCACAAGGAACCTCCGTTCAATACTGAACCCGTTATCCTTCTTCAGCCACGTCAGGGAATACAACTGAGACTGCCTTTGAGTCATGAAGGCGAACTTCTCCACAATTTGTATAGACTCCACGTTCTTACTGTTTCCTCCATCGATGATGAAATTGTGAATATTTCCATTCACAATGCAATGAGTGTAAAATATGTTATGGAGAAGCAACTACTGATTCCTCGTATCCTCAGTTTATAGGACCCGCCGAACCATGAGCATTTCTCCTTCATCCGATGGAAAATGATACACCTCCCCTCGCTCCTCACCTGTCTTCTTGTCGCTAACCTTTTCCACGACACCCTGCTCGGTGAAAGACACCACTCTGCTTGCCGGGAAACTGGAGGCGATGTGCCCATATTCATGACATCTAAAGCATGAGCGGGAGCTGCAAAGGCGTGTTACTCTTCTCGGGCCTCTTCTCACTCGGGGTGAATTTATCCTTATCTAAACCAATTTTCTGAGGCGTTTTTCTACTGGTGTGTCTAGTCATGGGTGTTTGCCGGACAAGTGATGGTCGCATGCTCTGTTTCTGCTGTATTATCACCTTCAGGGATATGGTCTGGACATCTCTTAGTGACCAATAAGGTTGCAGATACACAACATTGCTGACAACGCGCTTTAGGCCCCCCATATAAATGGTTATGGTGTGTTCCTTGGGCTTGACCAATTTATACTTCATCTACAACTGGTCAAATTGCATCTTGAATTCCTCCATCGATAGGTCTCTTTGTTGCAGATGGTTGTCTCAGAAACATATCCTAACGGTAATGAAGCGATATGTATTTCTCTTCATCGTCTTCCTCATTTTCTCTCACGTGGTAATTTTGTCACGGCCTTCTCTCTTCCTCTGCCCTTGCAAGTTTTCTCATCACAAAAAGGCCTTTTTTTCTCAATTTGATGGGCCCTAGTTTTACCTTTTTATCTTTTGTTGCATTTTTGTACTAAAAAAATTCTCTCAACTGACTGCAACCATTTAATGAATTCGTCAGGATTCATAACTCCATCGAACTTTGGTAGATCCACCTTAATTTCGAAGTTCCAGTGTTCTCAGTAGGTGGCTTCCTTTCACGGCCTCTTTTAATAGTAAATTCCAAAGCATCGCGACCTTTCTTTATCATTGAAATCGTCCCTTTGGAAGGGGGTGAAATTCTTGTCTCTTTCACGTCTTCTACTTTCCTTGTCACTATCGAGGGTAAGTTTCCTTGGGTTCATCCTCAATGTTATGAAGCCTCCACTGAAGCCGACGGATCTCTCGCTGTATCTCTTCCTGGGTAGCTCAAACATGTTTCTCCTTGATGGCATGACTAGGGTTTAGAGTTGGGAGGTGAAAGAGGGTGTATGAGATTAATTGAAGGTGTAGTAAAATTAATATGGGGTTGCTCAAGTAGACGATGGCCTTGTCAGCATTCCTAATCCAAAATCATCCATCAGATGGATAAGATTTACGAGGTGGCCCCTATATATTCAAGAGTTGGCTCCCATCATGTTGTACTTTGTCCTATCTCGGGCTTAAGAGGTGTCTTCTATGAGATAGAACTTTATTATTTATGGTACTTCATAGTCATATTCAGATTGGTGTATTGCTTTTTCTCATTCATCGAAATAGTTCACTGTGGCTTTAATGTCTCACGATTTTGTTATCCCATTGGTGTAACTTTTCAGGTCAACCATACTGAGAGTTCTCTCATATTAGTTAAAGTTTATGATAAAATTTCAACGATTACACCAAAAATAGTGACTCGATATTTAAGAATTCAGCTTCAATCTATTTAAAAAGTATCACAAATTTCTTCATTTAAATAACTAATATCATCGTAAGCATGCTTAAACTAGAATCATCCACCATGTAAATAGGATTTTTGTAGCGGCCTCTATAGATTCCCACTAAGATTCAGGAGGTTGCCCCGACCACATAATATTGTCTTATCTAAAGTTCAAGATGTGGTTCCATTTCTTCGCATTTTGATTTGTATGACACTTACTCCTCATTTTTAGGCTGATGTAGTAATGCTATGATATCATTTGTAATAGCTCGAACTCTCAACCATTAAAATATTGTCCATTTTGACTTTATGCTCTCACGATTTTATCCCAGTGGTGTAACTTTCCATGTGGTTATCCATCCCAAGTGTGCTTTCATACGAGCATGTCTTAACTTTGGAGTTTCTAATAAAATTCCAACCACTAGGACAAAGGCGCCTCATGTTTAAGACTTTAGCTTCATTCTACTTGCGGGGTTTCATATGCTAGACATGGATTGGTAATTTAAAAAGTCTGTCTCACTCTTACTGAATATGATTATTAGCTATGATGCAACATTAAGTTCAGCATCCAAATAATAAAAAAGTCGTGTTTGTATGCTTCAGCTTTATTTATGTGTTAAATTGATATCTATATCTGAAGTTACTGACATTTTGAAATTTGAATTCTTTAAATGTGTAATGTGGGGAATATGCATGATAGGCCTGTCTATTGGGTGTTCAACAACTTAATTAAGTGTATACAAACAAATCACATATTAAATTTATAAACTATGCTTGTGCACCCTTGGTTTTGGTGGTATCAGGTTCGCTCTGAACGTGTTAGCATGATCAGCGTTCATATCTGTTAGTAGACAATTTTGGTGACCTTATTTTCTTAATTGTTTGCTATGATCAGCGTTCATATCTGTTAGTAGACAATTTTGGTGACCTTATCTTCTTAATTGTTTGCTAAATTGGTGTCAACATGAATGCAGTTGTATAGTAAAATAAATGAAGAATACTTTTTCTTGTGAGTTATTGTAAATACTTGATTTTTACTTTTTTTTCCATATGGAAGTTAATATGCCTGTCCATTTCAAGTTCAAACTTTGCTAACACTGTCTGTGCTTGTGGTGCATAGCCTGGATCTGTTGGAGCTAAGGTGCTTGCTGTAAAATTCCTTGAGGCTTGTGTTTTAACCTTGACATCTGATGACCATGTTGGCGATCCTCCTTATGAAGAAGGTTTGTGTTTCTCATAGGGAAATTAGTTACCGAACAAGCCCAGTAATTCTAACGTGCAAATTATTTTGGCTGATTTGTTTATTCTTAATAGATGCATTATTTCCATCTTTTACTTTGTTTTCTGAACAGAAAAGGAGCGTGACTTCAATGTCTTATGGTTACCAAAAGATCATCCTGTTTTTAATCCAGCTGCACTTGCGATAGAAGCAAACAATTCTCTTAAGCTCTTACTAGATTTATTGCGCTCAGCTGATACTTTTCATGGTTCCTTGACTATCGCTGTAATGAACAGGTGAGTCCTGAAACTGTTTTTGGCTTCATATCTAAAATTCTCACTTTCATTGGCATAGTTTTTAGGGACAGACATCTGATGAATGCTTTTACTTGTTTTCAAAAATAAATTTTTGTTCACGGGCGGCCGTGTTAGATTAAACCATCTTGTCTATAAAAATTTTCTGTATTTGGCATATATTATACAAATGTAATAGATTAACTCTACAAGTGAAGTTAATGGAATTACCTTTTTGATACCAAACGTTAAAGGCTAGATGAATAAAATATGCAAGAACACTAATGCTGTCATATATAAAGTTCTTTATTATATGTGTTAGTGTTTTGGCTTCTTGGGATGTAAAGGTCTGGAATGATACTCTTACGCTTCTTGTGGTAATGCATTTATTCTGAGTCGCTTTTAAAAAAATTACCATAAATCAAGTTTTATTTAACATAATTCCTACTCATGCATACCCTCCAAAAACTTCACAGCCAGGGAGAATACTCATGTCAAATAGCTTGTCAATCTTTGTGAGCATCAATGACTTTTTTTTGTGCAATCCAGCACAATACATCACAACTTTACAACAAAACCTTAATGAATGTCAGAAGAAGCATTTATGTGGATAATTTATTTGAATTGTTGAAGTAATATTTAAGTTTTAGCAAATTGTAATTTTGTGTGCATTTCAATGCGAGTATTTATCGGTTGCCTACTACTCTAGTCCTTATACTGAATCTTATACTTCAAATTGTAATTTTGTGTGCTATTCATCATATAGCTACATTGAATGTAAATTACCCAAAATATTAATTTGTTGTTTGCATTAATCATAGCCTAACTAATAATATAACTATTAAACATATGAAATCACTAATAAAAATGTTGTGTTTTCCTATGAAGTCCATGATTGTAAAATGAAGTTCCTAACCTTACCTACCAATAACAAAGTCTGATAAATAAGGAATCACTGACACAGCACTGCTTTTGGTTTTCAGTCTTGCGGCGATTGCAAGGAAAAGGCCCCTTCACTATGATTCCATTTTGACAGCCTTGTTTGCTTTTACTCCAAATGATCGTAATTTACGGGCTTGCCACGTCGCAAGTGTTAGATATTCGCTGCGGACTACATTTTTAGGATTCCTGAAGTGTAATCATCCATCAGCCATTGAGGTAGACTGTCCTGGTGCTACAAATGTTCTCTGGTTTATATATGCTGCTTCTTATTAAGCTTTATGGGGTTTATGTCTGAATATTTTGACTTCTGACTTTTAACGAGCCCCCTAGAGAGGTTTATCTGAAGACTTCAGAAAGCTTATGTATTGCAAATTGTCAGTCTAGAATCCTAGTTATTGTTATATCATTATCATCGATGTAGACACTCCTAATTAAGGAGCAGTGCAGTGTCAAACATGTATCAAACAAGCACAACTTTGGCACATGTTTGACTCGACGTAGAATTGTTCGATTTAAATAATATTTAAAAGAAGGAGCACACATGTCTAACACGCGCTTTAAATTAATAAATTAGAAGTTTTTAAAAATATTTTTAAACATATATATTTTAAGAATAAATTTTTAATGAAGTTATTCAATTTTTTTTACAAGTTAAACTTATCTTGATGTAAAATAAGACAGTTAGTGCTTGCTTTTTCTATATCATAAAATAAACAATATTTATGGATCTCCTAGCTTTTGAAAGTCAATGCTATTAAATTTTTTTATTATATCTTCTTTTTTGGTCTTAATGTTATTTAATTTTTATCTATTTTCTATATTTTATATTAGGAAGATGTACATACATACAACTCAATTCTTATGTATTTACATATCCAACACCTACACTTCAATTTTTACATATTTATAACATTACCTATGCACGGAAATTTGTATTTCACTTTTGAAAAGTTAAAATAGTGCTATTTTTGATGTGATATGAAAGATTTGAGTGTTATAAATGGAAAAGTAAAGTTTGGTGTTAGATATGTAAATACATAAGAATTGGTTAGTATGTATGTAAATGCCCCTCTGTATTATAATACCGTGTTCGATGGTATCCATATTATCTATTTTGAATAATAGAAATATCATATGTCTAGGTTGTCACTTGTCCTTATACAGTGTCTGTATCCGTGCATCATAGATTACGATCAATAAATTTGAGAAGCATTTCTTCCCACGATGCATTTGGGTCAAATTTTTTCTTGGAATATCGAAAGATACTATATCTCATAACCAGTTAATGAATATAGCTGATGCATCTCTTGAAAACTATAACTCTACTTCTATGTTTTCTGTCTATACCTTAAACAGTTTTAACTGACTATTTGATGATGTTAACTAGGCCATGCATGTCTTTACACTTCAGAACCATCTGAATGAATTGGCTTTTACATGTTATGCCATTCTTTATTTATAAATTGGTTTGTTGTCCGTAGATGAGATAAACCAAGCAAGTTGGACTCTTCTGGAATGCAGTTTAGGCCTTTATATTTGGAAATTCATCACACAATTTATGTATTTTTCTTTTCTTCTTCATGTTACCTTTGTATTAATTGCTTTGATGGTAGAATTGGGGCGCCGAATCAAGTTAATTTTCTGTTTAGTATTCTGTGTTTATAGTTTTATTTTACTTGGTTATGTCCTCATCAAAACAGTAATTTTCTTACATTTTTTTATTTTATTTTTTAGTATTGGAAATAGTCCTCTCCCTTTTCTCTCTTCTGTTATATCTATCTTTGTGTGTTGTAGATTGTCATTTTGATTTGGAAAATTTACGTACATGACACAAATCCTATTTTTTTACATATCTAACTCCCACGCTTCAATTTATATGTACTTGCCAACTTGCCTATGCATTCATGAAAAGGTGTACTTCACTTTAAAAGTTGAAATGTGGTATTTTTAATGTGATATGAAAGATTTGGGTGTTATAACGTTAAAAAGTAAAGTTTAGGTGTTTGATATGTAAATACATATGAATTGGGTGGTATGTATGTAAGTGTCCCTTTTAATTTTCATCACTCGCCGTATCCAACTATTTTGTGTCATTTTTATGCCTTTTATGCTGTTGAAGTGTTGCCTGGTGGACAATTCTCATACAAATCTCTTTGCATAATTTATCCAACTTTCTCCTCTTTTTCTTCCGTATTTCTTTCAAACTATAATCTATCGTCATTCTGTGCTTGTGCCCCTACTTTGTTTATGCCCAGACCAGACCATCCTAAGTTCCATTTTCTCTCTCTTACTACTTACATTCTACTTATAATATATTAATTTGTTCGTATGTATCATGATTTAACCTATTCATCTCAAATTTTCAAGCAACTTAATTGGTCTTGAGTTCTTTGTTTTTTATCACTTGAATTCATTCAACATACTTTGATCTATTATCCTGTATATTCAATATGCATTGAGTAGTAAAGAAAAAGCATTTAAACATACTTATAAACTTCTTTTGGGATTTGGGATACCATAAAAGCTCACTTAATGAAAATGAAGAAAACAAGAACCTCGGATAGGATCTGAAATTTTGATTTCTGAACTTGCTGGATCAACTTTCTTTCCTATTCAACTTTCCATAGCGCCAAGAATTTAAGAATCTGCCAATAATTTGGCTAGGGAAAACCACCAAAATTACTGCTGCAATCGAGTGCTCCTTTCTAAAGGCGATTTGAGAAAATGCTCGTCTCTTGTGAGGTACTCGTTTTCGTAAACATCCAAGGCAAATATGTATTGATAGTCAAGCTTGCAAATAAACCAAGAACAACGTCAGTGTGAAATTCCCAATGCCTATTGCTCGTTGTTGTAATACATCCAAATCTGTTTTCTCCTTGTGACGAGCTTCCCAATTCATTGTAAATTCCTTCCTTCAATCTCAGTTGCTGGAAAATTGACCCAATTAATAAATTCAAGAAAACCAAGGAGGAAGAAGTTAATTAACAATTGAACAAGGGGGAAAGTGCTAAGAAGGTCTTCTGGACTCAAAAAAATATTAGTTTAGTAGTTTGGTCTAGACTTGCCAAACTTGAACCTTGTTGTAATCTTCCTGCTTTTTTCCCATCTTTATATTCCAATGGCTGCTATAGTATATGCCATAAATGCTGTAAATCCATCAGAATGTTGTGGGAATGTTTAGTAGTTCAAGAATTCTGCAGAACAAAAAGCCTTCCGCTGCGATTCCTAAAACAACAAATTCCTTCCTTTAACGCATAAGTTCTTAAAATAAGCTCAGCAAATACTGCTCACTAACCAAGACCAACGGGGTTTAAATAGGCCAGCACCTATTGAAATTATAAAGTTCTCATTTACAAATTTTCCCTCCATCAAGTAATGTATAAAGGACCCTACACAAATAACTTCGTCAACAAATATGCATTTCGTGATCTATGTGTTCTATAAAATAATTTATAGGAAACGAATATGCATCTATCAGGCTTCTAAGATTGATTCTTTGCTGGCTAGTAATATGACATATTATAACATGAAATCTCAAATAAATTAACTATTCGCTAAATAAAGGTGCAAATTTGTAAGTGTTCCTCACAAACAGTATTATCACTTACTAATCTTAATAAAATAGTGATCAGCATTTGAGCTAAGGCTATCAATTCAGGAATAAATATGATGATATGTCAACTCTTGAAAAATAGTACATTGAACATTGTTTGAACTCTCTCTCTCTCTCTCTCTCTCTCTGTATATATATATATATATATAGATTACCAAATTGATTATGAATAATGATACAAGTAAAATTATATTTTTTATAATGCTAGAAATCATAAATCATAAACTAATCCTCTCATACAAGAAAAAAAAAAACCAATTTGGCATAAAATGTCAACACTTACCACAATATAGAAAAAATGCCCCTGATTTTAAGAAAGATAGCAGATGCTTATAATTTTCGTAAAAATTAAAATGACTAGAGTTATCATCTGGATCCCATTTTATTCATTTTGTGAATGTACATATCTCAAAAATTGTCTTTATTTTTAAAATTTGGACATTTATCGGCATGCAAGGTACATGCTCGTGCCTTCCTTGCCCTTGTTCCACATGTGACTCTTATTGTAGGGGTGCCCGTGCATCCTAAATGGTCATTTTAAAAAAAAAAATCCATTTTTAGGTTTAAAAAAATCCTAAATCTTCTTTTTTTGAATTTGCGGTTCAACTTTGTTTATATCATGTTCTTTTGGAGTATTATGTGTACTTGAAGCAATTTGATTAGTCTGAACAATTCCATTCCTAATGCACTTTTATAGTTTTTTTAATATGTATTTTTAGTTTTTTCAGAAGACAAGGCCTTTTTACTAACCTTTTCTCAAGTTCTGCTGATCATTATTTGACCTTGATTCTTGTTTCTATATTATTGCATAAAATGTATGCCGCAACTTGGTTTACCACTTCAATGCAATTTAAATAATCCCTATTAGAGGTTCCATTAGTTTGAGTTCCTTGATTGATTCCCTGGGAATTGACTGACACCTTATTGGATTTTCTCCAAGGGAATTTTACTTACATGACGCACAATTCTATGTATTTACACACCTAACGCTATAAGTTTGCACTTTGGTGTCATAACCTATGCATGAAAAGCTGTATTTCACATTTAAAAAGATAGTGACAGTGATATTTCGATGTAATGTTAAAAATTTGAGTGGTATGCATGTAAATATGAATGTTTAGGTGTTAGATATGTAAATATATAAGAATTTCATGGCATGTATGCAGCTGCCCTTTCCTTTAATTGCTCGCTTAAGGTTAAATATGCTGGGTCAGTGTTCCCCTCTGGTGGTAATTTTGTTAATTTTTTACTTTTTTAGGTGTTCAAGTCTTACAGCACATTTGATTTGTGAAAATTTTGGTAACTAAATTGAACATTTTTCTGCAGTCCAGGGAAAAGCTTGTGAGGTGGTTACGTTCCATGAGTCCCGGGGAAACAGTAGAGCAAGCTATTCGTCAAGTCGAAAAAATGTCAAGAATGGAGCGAATGTCCCGAGATATTCAAGTTAACAGGGTAAAATGTGCTTAGAATTTTTATTCTACTTGTATTTTTTTGTCATCTGAGACTGACCTCTTAGTTTGAACTTGTGTTTATTGATTCTAATAGGATGATGAACTATCCGGACATATATCAGCATCTAGGGATTCAGCTAAGATGAGGCCTGGGACAATGTTTGATGATATCACTTCTATTTCTGAGGAGATTCCACAAAAAAAGATGAGATTTAGTTCAACTTTCTTCTCCGTTCAATCTGTTGATAAATCATCTGATGCTGTAGATACTCTAGATTCTTCAAACGATTTTCCTTTGAAAGATGATTTATCTCCTGTTGAAAAGATGATCGCCATGATTGGAGCTCTTTTGGCAGAAGGGGAAAGAGGTTCCGAGTCACTTGAAATCCTCATTTCAAATATTCATGCAGATCTCTTAGCTGATATAGTCCTAGAAACAATGAAGCATTTGCCAAAGAATTCACTTTCCTCATCTGGAATCAATGGAAACTCACATTTGAATGCTCAGTTGTCTCCAAGAGGTTCTTTGTCTCATGTAGGGTCGTCCTCTGGTGCAATACATGGTCAATCTCCTTCTTTTTTGTCCCAAAATGAATCAACTAAATCAGTTTCTAGTGAAATCTCTATGCCAATTTTGGATGTGCCTGCCCTATCTAACATTCTCACGGACTTTAAGCGTGATCCTAGAAGGGTGAGCTTTTCTATCTTCTCCTATTCATTTTTGGGGCATTTAAATACATTGCACACAATTCTTATGTATTTACATAGCTCACACCTGAACTTTCATATTTACAAATCTTTAGTATCACATAACAAATGGTAGTCTCATTACTTTTTAAAAGTGAAATTCACCTTTTCATGCATAGGTTTAAAGCACCTTCGTGCTATGTATGTAAATATGAAAGTTTTATGTGTGAGATATGTAAAAACATAAAAATGTTGTGCCACGCATGTAAATTTTCCTTTATTTTTTGGATTTATATTATTTTATTTCTTAGGTTTTAATGTTTTAATGTTAATATTCTCTCAATTGTTACTAAAGCATGTCAGTTTTAGGATCCTCGTCGTCTTGATCCACGTCTTGTTGCAGCACCAACTGTACAATCCTTGCCAATGAACTCAGAGAATGATAGTGCCTCAAAAAACGAGCTTCATCAATCTGTGAGTAATTTGACTTCTTCGTTGGAAGACAGGGTTGAATGTCCTCCAGCTTTTTTTTTATCAAAGGGTGAGGGAGAGCTCTCGGATAGGGCAGTTGATTCTAGTGTAAATCAGTTAGCTTCCAATGAAATTTTAGAAGTTAAGGGTGCTTTCATGGAAATAGATCCATCAACTGAGGTTCAAATTCCTGAAAAGTCAACAATTTCCTCTGTACATGTTGAGCAAGAGCTGGCAGATTCTATGCCTTCAGATGCTAGTGAAAGTCAAAGCGTTGATGCTAATCTGATGGAATTTGATCAGTATTTTTCACCTGTTGCGACAGCACTGACAGCTGAAGATGCTTCTCATGATATACTTATGCATCCAGTTCATGTGGAGTTAACAATTGAGCAGAAAAAAGAATTATGCAAATTAGCAATTGTAAGGATTTTAAAAAATTCTAAAAAAGTATGCGCTGATGCAAATGATCAACGATGGTTAGTTTTATTGGCACGTCTTGTTGCTCAGGTAGTTATCCTTTTGTCACAAAATTTTATTCTTATTAATTTCTTGTACTTAAGGATGATGACCATATGATCTTGACATACACTCAATGTTGATGGTGAATGAACTAGTATTTTTATATTTTGTTAGTGGATTTATTCCTTGGGAGTATTTGATTTTATTTTAAATTAGTTTCATCCTATCTATTTGGAGATAATTTTCTTTTTTATTTATGTTTCTTATCCAAAAGGGTCTTATTTCTATTGTAAATATGACCTAATTTGATGAGATAATATTTGCTTGATTTGCTCCAACTACCCCAACGTCTTGGTAACATTCTTCTCCCATCTTCTCATTCACTAATGAAATTACTCATGATTTAACCCCTTTTTATCATCTCACTCTTTGATATTGTTCTAGAGCACCTAGAAGGTGTTTTAGAAGATGGGTTTGCGGAGAGGTGGCTGTGGAATGGTAAGGAATTTGTAGTAGGGGTTGTTGGCAACATTGGGAAGGATATAGGAAGCAAAATTGGCTGTAGAACAGCAGGTTAGCGGAGTACGATGGCTGTCCAGACTGAAAACAGCGGGCAAATGACGAAATGTTGACATTCGGGCGGCGAGGAGTCCATCTATTTCTGAGCAAGATACATACACTCTACTTGCAAAAGAAAGATGATACAACATTCTAATGAGCACAATTCAGAGAAATGTCTCTCAAATTCATAAATTTAACAAAGCTGAAAATCTGAAACCTTTATATATCATATATAAAATTTCCCATAAGTAAAAACCTTTCTTAGAAATAAGAAAAAATAGAAAATAAAGGAATATGAAATAATGGAATTGTAAATAAACTGAAAAGGAAAGAAATATGCTTGAAAGAAAAGAAAATCTGTGCCTATTTTGCCCCTCCATCCAGTCCACAATCATGGAATAACCGATTTCATGATACGCTGAATCCCATATTGCCAAAATTTCGTTCCGCGGTTTGCGAGTACGAACAATTCGCAAATCATTCTCCTCTGCTAGAATAAAAATCATTTGAAATTGTCTGGATCCTCCTATCAAATGTTCTTTCTCACTGAAAACCCACGAAGGTTGCCAAAGCGGCAGTTCATCTCTCATGTCTTGCCATTTTTATGTGGGTGCGTCCTTTAACTCAAATGAACTGAAATCTAACAACTAGACTACTCAATACAACTTTCCAGAAATAGCTCAAAATCTTTTTATCTCTGACATATTAGACCTCTCTCAACAGTGGCAACTTAGGAGGCTTACTGTATGTTTGAAAATTCTGAAATTATTTTATTCGAGGTTGCCATATGTTTGGTGTCAATCCCTTGAACTCATGGCCCACTTGGACAACCAAGACCAGTACTGCTGATGCTTCTCTTAACGCCTACAAAAAGATAGTTCGGGACGCCACATTCTCAAACTCTGTATGAACATCCATTATTCTTAGTCCTATTATGTACGACAACCAATGATATCTCTTATGGGTTTAACTTGAATCACCAGCATCTGCCCGCTTTTGGCTAAATGCTGATATTCATGTCCATTCTTTTCTTCTGGGTCTTCTCCCTCTGCCTCTTTTACTAGAACTTGTTCAGTTTGGATAATCAGGCTCAATGTGCCTAAAGTCGTGATTTACTAGAACTTGTTCAGTGAAAGATATCACCATACTGTTTGGATAATCAGGCTCAATGTGCCTAAAGTCGTGACACTTGAAGCATTTCCTTGTTTCCGTGATTGAACTTTACCTATAAGGTGTGGCGGTCATCTGGTAACATTGTTGTTTCTCCACCATTAATGCTAGGGTCTGTACATCAAATAGAGACTATTAAGGCTGCAGCCGAACCACACTATTAATAGATGATATCAGTCCTCTAAGATATCTTACTGCTGTGCTTTTTTGGTCCTTTAACTCAAATTTCAGAATGAGTTGATCAAAATCAGCTGCGTACTCGTCCACAGAAATCTCTCTAGCGTAGGTTGTGGAGCTTAATGAAAATGCCATGTCAGTAATGTGAAGTTTACGTTACATCTCTCTTCTCATTATGAATCACGTGGTGATCTTACTCTTTTTTTCACATCTCCCATCACTATGAATTTTTTTCTAAGCTTGATGATTGTCAATTTAATTCTCGTCTTGAGGAACATCCTTGTACTAAATAATTTGCTCAACTGTTTGAAGCCACTATGATAAATTCATCTAGATCCATATGACCATCAAAATATGATAAATTTACCCTTACTCTAAGATCTCGACTTTTTTGCTATTTCATGCTGAATCGTCGGTGCAGTGGTTCTTGGTCACTAGAAATTGCCTGGTGGAACGGATTCACCTTTTACTTTCGATCTGATTAGTCACAGCTGTAGTTATATGGGTGACCTCACCTGATTTTCTTATCTCAAAAGAGACAAATCTCTGCTCTAGTTAGAAGATTTCTCGTTACATATCCTTCATAGTAAATTTCTGGACACCTTGCTGAGAGTTTCTCCTTAGCGATATCGCGCCACTTTTTTCCTATCAGGTTTCCGGCGGATGTAGGATTACGAACCATGGTTGGTCAGAGCTTAAGTTTCGGTGTGGGTGTTGGGTGAAATTTTGGTGGAGATAGGAATGTTGGATTTGAAAATTTTTCATCTAAGGCTAGGAATTTCTATAGGAATGATTTGGTTATGGTAGATTTTTTTTGGAATTTTGGATTTGGCCAAGAAAGACAAAGCCTAAAAAATCTAGGGCTTGTCGGGCTTCAATATCATATGACATTTAAGGTGCCTAAAAGGTGTTTTAAAAGCTGGGTTTGCAGGGAGATGGATGTGGAATAGTAAGGAAGTGGCAATAGAGGTTGTCGACGGCGTTGGGAAGGATGTTGGAAGCAAAATATGCCCTAGAACAACAGTGGGATGAGTGCGATGGTTGCAAGGAGTTTCCACCATCTGTTTCCAAGGAAACTACAAACGCACCACTTGCAAAAACAAGATGATAGAGCACCCCGAATAACAAAATTTAGAGAACGTCTCTCAAATTTATAAATTGAACAAAACTGAAAAATCCAAAACCCTTACAATACATATAAAAAGTCCCCTCGAGTAAAAAAGTCTACTTGAAAATAAGATAATTAAGAAATAAAGAAATAAGAAATAAATCATAGAGGAAATAAATATGCTTGAATAAAAGAAAATTGACGCCTCTGTTGTCCCTCAGTCTTGTCCGCAGCCACGATATAACCAATTTCGCAATAGGCAAAATTCTGTATTGCGAGAATTTGTTTCTGCGGTCTTGCGGGCACGAACAGCTCTCGTGTCATTCTTCTCAGTTTGGAGAGACTTCTTGTTCTCAGAAAGGGATTATATGTCATTGTCGAATATTCTTTCCCACAAACACCTACGAAAGCAGTAGAAGCGACAGTTCACCACTCTTGTCTGGCCATCTGTCAGTGAATGCGTTGAAATGAATTGAAACTAACACTTAGATTATTCAATTTAGTTTTTCAAAAGTAGCTCAAAACCTTTTCATCCCTGATATATTTGATCTCCCTTAGCTCTGACAACTTAGAAGGTTGATTGTATGTCTGAAAATTTTGACATTCTTTTTTTTTTTTGAGATTGTCATGTATTTGGTGTCGATTCCTCAAACTCATGACCCTCTTCGAAACCAATCTTGCTGCGGCTTCTCGTAACGCCAGCAAAAAGTTAGTTCGTGGCACCACATCCTCAAACATTGTATGAACATCAATTATCTCAGGCTCACTACTGTCTACAACAACCAATGATAATTCTGTTGGATTATCTCTTATGGGTTCAACTTGAATCACTAGCATATTTCTCTCATCGGCTACAAGCTGATCTGCATCTCCATTCACCTCTTTTGGGTCTTCCGTCTCTGCCTCTTTCACTATATCTGTTCAATGAAAGATATCACCCATATGTTTGGACAATTAGATGCAATGTGCCCAATGAATTTAGGAGTATTAGCGATCTCTCAACCCTTTTTTTTCTCACATTAGACTGGTTTCTCCTCTGACAGAGTAGGTCTAGGTTCTCCAGGTTCAGGGGGGTCGAGGTTCTCACATTAGACTGGTTTCTCCTCTGACAGAGTTGGTCTAGGTTCTCCAGGGGGTGCTTTTATTGTCGATTACTGTGATTGAACTCTACCAGTAAAGCGTGGCGGTCATCTAATGACGTTTTTGTTTCTCCACTTTCAATACTAAGATTTATACATGAAGTAGGACCAATACGACTACAGCTGAACCACACTACTGATAGATGATCTCAGTCTTTTTTGATATCTTACAATTTTGTGTTCCTTTGATTTCATGAACTCACGTTTCATCATGAGCGGATTTAAGTCAGCTGCGTACTCCTCCATAGAAGTGTTTCTCTTGCGCTAGTTGTGCAGCTTTATGAACATATTTTGTCAGTAGTGCGTGAGAATGTATTTGCGATGCATCTTTTTTTCATCTTGAAGTATATGGTGATCTTACTATTTTCTTTTTGCTATCGAATATACTTTAGATTCTCCAACACAATGAATCATTATTTTTGAGCTTGATGGCTGTCAATACAACTCTTTTGCTCTGAGGAACATTTTTGTACTAAAAAATTCGCTCCACTTTTTGAGCTACTCGATAAATTTATCTAGAGCCACGCGATTGCTGGAATCTGGTAAATTCATCTGACGCAGGGGCTTGGGGTTGAGCCGACCCCAATCGGTTCCGCAAGAGAAGGTTCGGTCTAGTAGGAGGTTGGATTGGCCCCTTCTCCCTCTTTTCATTGGGTGAAAATTGCTCCCCCCTTCCTATTTTCTTTTCTCACCTATCCATCGTCTATTTATACTCGTGTTGCTATCCTAGTGTTTAGTTTTCATTCTTCCCGATTCTATATTTTTTGTCTAGCTGGCTGTTGGCGGCTGTTTTGCCTGCTAGAGTCGTATTCGAAGGCGAGGGATGCTTCGACTGTAACTTGATCTAAGGTTGTGTGTATCATTCCATTACTTTTTCCCATTACCTTGTTGCAACCCTTCTCTCGTAACCTTGAGGAAGTCCCCTCTCCCGAGATCTTGCCGCAGTCCCCTCTCTCGGAACCTTACTGCATCTCATCTCTCGTAACGTTATTGTAGTCCCTTCTCCCGTAAGCTTGCTACAGTTCCCTTTCTTGTGAGCTTGCTACTGTTCTTCCCTCTCCCGTAACCTTGTCGCGGTTTCCTCCTCTCCTCTGATATTGCTGTAGTTTCCTCCTCTTCAGTGACCTTGTTATAGTCCCCTCTACCGTAACCTTGCTGTAGTCCCCTCTCCCGTGATCTTGTTGTTGTTCCTCCCTCTCTCGCAACCTTCCCGTTGTTTCCATCCTCTTCCGTGACACAACTTCCTTCCTAGCTGCACATACCTCTCCCCATACCCCCTGCTCACATCCTTCACACCCACCTTCCTTCCACCCTTCCTGCCACAACCATCAATCAACCAACATCCCATCAGCCCACCAACCACTTGTCCACTGGTCATCCCCATTCGGCCTCGCTCACCCCTAGTCGGAGAGTTGTGTCATGCTGTATTTTATTCCTTGTTTTTTGAGTCGTGATATGAACCCCGTTGTTTTTAGTAGTAAACTTTATTTTCCTCTGAATTTTTTGTTAACTCCGGTATCATCTCTCAAAGATCCTGGATTCTCCTCTAATATGCCATGTTGAATTGTTGAGATATTGGTTCTTCCTCTTTGAAAATTGTCTGGCGGAAGGGATGTACTTCATTCTCTCAATCTGACGAGTCACCATTGTGGTTATGTTTGACCTCACTTGATTGCCTCTTCTCAAAGGTGACAAACCTCTGTTGCAATTGGAAGATTTAGCAGTGCATATCCTTCATAGTAAGTTTCTGGAGACCTCGCTGAGGACTTCTCCTTGTGGATATGGCATCATTTTCTTCCGGTCGGATTTCCGGCAGATCGAGTTTGGTTGGGGATTAATTTTTGGTGTAGGTGATCACGTGAAATTTTGGTGGAGATAGAAATGTTAGATTTGAAAATTTTGGTCTTGGGTTTGGAATTGTAGCATGAATGACTTGGTTATGGTGAGAGTTTTTTTTTTTAGAATTTTGGATTGGCCCAAGAAAGTCAAAACCCTAAAATACCTTGGGTTTGCCAGGCTCTGATACTAGATGACACTATTCTAGGGCGCTTAGAAGTTGTTTTAGAGGCTGGGTTTGGGTGAGGTGGCGATGGAATGGTAAGGAAGTGACAATAGTGGTTGTTGGCGACATTGGGAAGGATGTAAGAAGCAAAATCTGTTGTAGGCTAGCAGGTGAGTCGAGTGCGGTGACTGCCCTAACTGAAAACAACGAGCAAACAACCAGAGAGGAAAATGTAGAGAAATGACTCTCAAATCATAAACTCAATAAAATTGAAAATTCAAAACCCAAATACAACTTATATATAGTCCCCTCAGGTATAAACCCTACTTGGAAATAAGAAAAATAGGAAATAAAAAAAAAGAAATAAATAAAAAAGGAAAGGAATAAACTTGAAATAAAAGGAAATCGATGCCTTTGAAATCCCTCCATACGCAATGGCAGAATAGTCGATTCTACGATACGCAGAATCCCGTATCGCGGGAAATTTTGTTCTGTGGTCTTGCGAGTAAAGCGGCTTCTCTCTCTTGTTCGAACTCTCTCTCTCTCTCTCCATCCCTTTTATTAGCTTGATATTGTTTTCTTTCCCTTCTTTGTTTTCACTTTATTTCTCTCTTTTCCTTCCTCTCTCTTTCTTTGATTTTTTATTTAGCATTATCTCTTCTCCCGTCTTCTCTCTTTCTCCGTCTCCGCCTCTTTATTGCCTTCTCTATTTTGAATTCTACAGTCCATTTCTATTCCTATGAATTCTCCCCTCCCCTCGAATCTCATCAACAAATTGCAATTGATTAAATAATTAATAACTACTTCATTTTTAGTGGTTTACATTAAATTTAGATATCAGTGTAGACCATATTGCATATTTTTCCTGCTGCGCAGGTGTCTCTAAAAATTTGTCCTGTTCTTTGAAAATCTTTTTGAGGCTATGCTCTCCAAAACAAAGAAATGACTCAAGTTGCTTGATGCGACTTTGAAAATCTTTTAGACATGGACATCAGGAATCAATCCATGGGGAATTTGTGGTAATATAATTTGATTGGCCTTTATTGTACATGTAATTTTCGTTAAGTGGTTGGGCTTGAGTTTCTTGATCTCTTACAAGTTTTTTAAATTTTATTTGTTTGTGGAAAGCACCTATTCTTAGGCCTCCCAGATGTGATGGAACTTTAGTACTTTTTTTTGAGGTAGATTGAGTTTTGCTTAACCAAAACTTTTCTGATATTGACCACAAATTGCTTATATTTGGGATCAACACTTCCCATGCTTGCTAGCTCCTTGGTTAATCATCCCAGCTAGAGGGAAGCACTCTCCATTAAAGTGGTTGCTTAGGCCCAACTTTTGTATTTAGATTTGAATTTGATTGATTGGAGAGTGGTTGGGGAGATGGAGCTTAATCTTATTAAGATCTTATGATTCTATATCTTGGGTGTATTAGTGGTCCCAGTCTGCTGACGTCAGTGGCTTTACACTGTAATTTAATGAGAGTTTAATTTAAAATCATGGGTTATCTCCTTCTAGGTATTCCGAGTGGATTGGAATGGAAGTGTGAGTGTTGAGAATATTTTTCTAGGTTTTATTGATTCATATTCTACAAGAGGGTGTACTATATCAACTTGACTGAGTGGTTTAGAGGTATTAATATGGTCGTTTTTTAAGATATAGTTGACATGACTAGTAAGGGCTTTGGAGACATGGCATGATTATGAATTGTACGCCTGAAGGGGTCTGTTTAAGGCAGTAATTTGGTTGGCCTGATAGTTAACATTGGATTTTTCCTAAATTTAGTATTTAATTGATGAGCTTTATGATGATGTAGCTTACTTTGGTTTCATTATTTAGAAACTGTGTTATAATTTTATAAATTGGCTAAATTTTAGGTCTTATAAGGTGGGGAAACTAGCCCATGAATTAAATTTGTTTCTATGGCATTTTGGCTTTCTGGCTCCTAATAATTAGTTTGGGGATTATATCTGATGGAACCTTTGAGTGGAACTTATGATCTCGAGAGTGAGGAAATCTCAAAAGTTGTACTAGGAATTCTTAAAAAGCCGATTAGCTAGACTTATAGTCTTATAAGTTTAAAATTTTACTAGTGAAATTTTTATTTTTGATGTGGTGCGTATTTTAACATATTTGAGGTGATCACTTACTAGGACACTAACCTTTGATCTATTGGAATCATCATGATCAAACTTATACTTGGCTTGCATATCCATATGTTTAAAATTGTGTTTAAGCTATGGCCCTGGGGGTATTGTGGTAATTTGGTTCTTGGTAGTGTTTTTAGTAATTTGTTAGAGGCATGTTGTCTGGGTTACCCAAACATCTATTGGAATACTTTGGTTGTCATTGAGACTGTTTGGAAGCTTTAGATGCATTGAAACACGTTTTAATGCATCATTTAATTATTGATGCCATAGTACAAATGGTGTTGCATTTTAGTTATTTATTGCTATACATAAAATTTATAATTTTAAAATGTTATTTAAATTTATTTTGGTTGATTTAGGGTCTGTTTGGGACAACTGCAACTTATCTTGATAATCTGCTGATGACCAACTGATCCGGATAAGCTCACTGGCTGTTTGGTTTGTGCGTTTAGAGAACAGTTGATTTTGGAAAAATGGCCAATCTGCCACTGTTCTGGATAAACTGCAGCTATTTGGTTTGTGCGTTTTATAAACAGTTGATTTACAAATTTTTTTGGTTAAATGAACAATCTGGCACGTAAACTTGGTATTGTTCTAAAAAAACAACAATATCTACACTTTTGCTATTTCAGAACTAATTAACTCACTTCAGACTCATTCGACACATACAGGCCGCCAAAATTTTGATATTTATAAATTTACCAACATTCTTAATGCAATCATAAAGGGGAGATAAAAGTGAAGATTCAAGAACATAAAAATACAAAATATTTTTAAAATTTATTGTTCAAATGTTAAGAATAAGAAGTTTATGGATAGAATATTTCAATATTCTATAAATCCATATAGTAGCAGTTTATGGATAAAATATTTCATTAATTACCGAACTTTTAATAAAGAAAATTAGTGTGAATGTATCTTTACTATCAAACCAACCAAAAACTGTAAACTGCTTCAAATTTAAAAATACGGTGACAGAAAATGTTATTTGTACATATAACAATGAAAGATACTGCTATATTGGAATGATTACAAAGAAAAAAATTATATATCTAACATAGCATAGTTGGAAGTTGTTGAAAATATTACTTAAATAAATTAGATACTTCGTCTACCAATTAAAAATAAGGTACAATACATCTTTAATATTGATTATACTTCAGAAGCTGATGAGAAAGTTGAAATAAGTAAAGCATTTTGAATAGCATGCCAACAGAGGAATTTGTAAATACCTTGATACTATTACATATCACTTCTTTCTGCAATCTCATGTCACCTCAACTATACAAGAGAAGGAAATACAAATCATGAAAGGGAAAACAATTCTGAATGAGCACCTTAAAGAGATGTCCTTAACAATAACGCATAAGACATCAATCATATATAAATAAAATAAGCTTCGAAGCCCAAACAGATAATGCATCAAGATCATTAGATAAACATAGCTTAAAAACAAGGAAAGTGAGACAGACGAGGTCCAGAGACTAGTTTCCTAAACCTGAAAGACTATCCGCCAATGAAATTCAACAAAGTACCAGGCGCGGAGCATTCCTTGTAGCCAAAGTATTATAAATGTTACCGCGGGTCGTTGCTAAGCCGATGACTTCTATTTCCGGCGATCTTAGCACAATAAATCACCATCACATAATCTGAAGCAAAAAATAAAAAAAAAGAAAAAATTGCTGAAAAAAATAGCTCATAGGAAACAAATGAATAGAATTAAGAAAATACATTTTCCAACCAATCCCAAGGCCGGCGTGGATGATGATCTTTCTTCTCTCCACCTCCGATTGCAAAGTTTGAGATCAGCTTTGTTCCAGAGGCGAGAGGTGTCGAGCGAGAGACGACGGAAGGGCACCGCAAGAAAAAAACATCCGAACGCTTTTTAAAGACGCGGGCCCCGGGGTGTCTACCACGTCCTCGTCTAGTAAAGAATTGAAAACGACGTTTTTTATTATGCTCCCGAAACGCACGAAGCAAACAGGGTGGCGGCATTTTGAAAACGCTGTCTGCTGTTATAAGCTGCCCCAAATGGGGCCTTAGTGCCTTGGCAAACTTTTTAATGCATGCTATGATTGCACTGCTATTAGTGCAATGACACAACCAGTTGTGCTTTTCATACAAGTAGCCCTCAAAGTCTACATGTTTTCTAAATATAGTGAGGGATAATCTGATGCATTAAAATACTTTTTGATGCATTGATATTCCATTGATGCTATACAATTTAGCGCTTATATTTCGTTTAACGCACTTGGGCTATCTATCCCTTGTATTTGCTTCTTGAGCACTTTTTTTTTAAGGTTTAAATACTTGGTGCATTAGCATGATTTATGATGCAAAATAACCCGGTCAACCTAGAGCAGTCTGGAGGTGATTAGTCTCAACATTTGGTTTATCATTTTTTTCTTTTGAATTTTTTTTTTGTGTTTATTGAAATTTCCCCTGATTCTTCATGATCTTTTTAAGTCAAATGAGAATATTTGAGTATCTTAAATCCCATAAGTCATGAAGGATAGCTAAAAAATTCAGTGATATGGGGATGGTTTTTCTTTTTTTATAGGAATTTATTCATACTTTATTTTTGATTGGTTAAAGCCATTGCTAAAAAATGAGAACCCATGATAGCATTTAACCACGGCTGGCCCTCTCACTTAAAGTCACATTTGAAGGGCAGAATGGTCAAAGCAAACATAATGAGTTCATTAGTACACATGTCATAGATCACTTTAATGAAAACTTTTTCCCTTATTTTTTTGTTAACATAACATGGGCATGCACATGTGGAAATAAAACAAGAATATATAATCTTTCTAATGCTTAGCATATATCTCTATGAATAAATCAAGTAAAAAATTTAATGGTGCACTATTTTCGTGGACTCAAGGCACCCCAGTAAAACTTCAATCTCTCTAAATCATAGAGTATATTAAATCTTTATGAATAGACACACATCTAAAACACATCTGAATTACCTTTCTAACAGCCCTTCTGCCAAGCCTTTGTGGATTCCATTTTAGCTGCTGAGAATCATTTGCAAAATCTAGCTGGACATGACATTTAATCAACCTTTGCACATATCATGCATAATTGATTAATTTATGAATGCGAAAAGTATCCAAAATAATTATTATCTAATTTTCCTTTGCTTAAAGCACTAAAAAAATTATTTGAGAATTTTAATGTTTGTACCAATTATTGAATGCATGCCTAGAAAAAAAAAGAAGAAGAAGACATTATTATCATATTTATCTAATTTGCTAGGTACACACTCCCTTACTGTCTACAAATCAACATATAACAACGATGAACAAATACATCTCTGATGACCAAATGGAGGTTTATAGGTTATGAGCATTCCATTGATGCCGGGATCATATGTAAGCCGTGTTGACCACCATCGAAGTACAACTCACAAGTCATTATTAGGTTTCTGCAACGAATAGTCACTAATTATGAATGTTTTTCTCCTTGTGCCTGTATAAAAGATTACCAGAGATGCAAAATTGATGACATCTCAAAGTCTAATGAAAAATTGGCGATTTTTAAGTCTGGTTCTGTTAATGATTAATGATGAATGTTTTGTGAGTTAGTCGGATCAAAGATTGAAGATTCTTGAACTATGATTCTTTGATGCCTTCAAGCAAGGCTTCATTTTTGTCCTATACATTTTCATCAGGCTTTTTTTATTCATTGGTGCGTTACTTGTTAGAGGTGAATCAAATGTTCTATGTTGGATTGGGAAAGGTTAATGAACTCATACTGTGCTTTTATGACCGTTCCAGTGATGTATAGATTCATTCATGTCTTTTGTGGTTTTCATATGAGTTGATGGATGGAGGAGTTAATGCCGTCAATATGTGCCCTCATCTATGGCTTTCTTTGTTGTCATGGGTAGGGAGCAAGCAGATGTAGCGAGCATGAGCTTGTGGAGGAGGTAGAGGTGGTTGTTCTTACAGGTGTAGTGGCCATCATTTCTTCTGTCCACATATAGAAAGATAGAAACAAAGCTGTAATATCCAAATGAGGCTTCTCCTAGCCCTCTTCATCGATCTCTGTAGCCAAAGCCCTTCCTTCTGTTCTCTCCGATCGCACGCATGAAGCCACCCTACTGTTTGTTGCTCCATGCACAACCCGATTGCTTCCCAACTATCTCTCATTTTACGCTCGGGAAAGAGATGAGCGGATCTCTCAACACAGAAACCTCTGAATCTCTATGTGAAGAAACCCTTGCGATACATTCACGATTATAGGTAGTGAAGGAAGCAACGACAAATTGCGGCATACAAAGTCTTCCGAAACTCCCATCTTTCTCTTCTTTCGCTTCCTGTACACAGAAGCCATTTGTGCCTCTTTTTCTACTACCTTTGCGATAAAATCGCAATCAGTGGAATAAGCACGAAGTTCCTATTTGAAATGAAGCTCGTAGTTGCTCATTTCCGCCAATCCTCAGAACCCGGACAATGCCTTCACTTGTCTTGCTATTGGAGCCCGAGCAGTCCACCCAGCCAGGGTTTCCTTCTCCAATTTATTATTAAGTACTTTATGTCATGTATTTTATAAAAAAAAAGTTTCGTGTTATACTTTTATTTTATCGTCGTCATCGTCAAAGCCGACAGAGCTCGAAGGTATAACACATAGGTTAATTTTAAAAAATCTCCATTAGAGGAGAGCGCGAGCACCCGTCCGTGGGAATTAATTACCGTTTGGGGAATTACAAACTTGTCTGGAGAACTCTTTTTAAAATTGGTATTTTAAATTACTCGTCCATGGGAAACACAAGTACCTCGTCCGTGTGAATCAAGTATCATTTCAGAAAAGTAAAGTACCGCTTGGGGAATTATCTACTTGTGATTTGACATTTTCTTCAGGTATGTTGAAGACCCGTTGCATCTTTTGAAATCACGGGTTAAATATTCTGTTTTGCTTTCCCGTCGTAATGCCTCACGACCATCGAGTCTTTTGAGATAGCTGGGAAGACTGACATTCTTCCGTGCCTTCAAATGAAAGTTGACACCGTGAAGTTGTCGGAATTTTGAGTGATTTGAACTTGTAATTATTTAAAAAACCTGGAATATTTGCACTTATAAATTAAAATAAAATACAAATCGTTTAAAATTTTATAATAATTTGAAAATTCAAGCTTTTAAAATGCATGCTTTTAGAATTTTAAATGTATTTAAAGTCTTGAGCTTTTGAAATTTAAGCTCTTTATGCGTACAAATATTTTAAAGTTTATGCTTTAAAATACAGGCTCATAAGGCTTCAAAAGTAATTCAAACTTGAAAATTTTGAAACTTTAAAAGCTCGCCACCAGATTCACAACATGTTTGCTGGCTAACAAAAGACGGTACTTTACAAAGCTTAAAGTGAACTTTTGCTTGCATCAATATATTCATTCAAATAAGACAAATTTATATAAATTCAAGTCTTACATGGGTCTTCTAAACATTTATTTTATTTAATTCATGTTTTAAAATCATATAAATTGCCTTATGACACCAAATGCATCTTATGGATTAAATCATATTCAATTTTTAATGATCTTAATTGAAAGTGCTCTCCCGTTATTGAGAGGGGTAATTAACCATAGGGGCTGGCGCATATGGGAAACCTCGAACCGTAGATTAAAAAGTCCTCGCAAATGGAGGGCGAAATCTCTGGGTAATAACTTATCTACAATCCAATATGTTTTTTGAAAATTTAACTCTCCAAAGCTTTCTCAAAACATAAAAAAATAAATGCAGAGAGTTGGAATTTTCGGAGCCCTCAGGAGTTTTCTCTACTTAGACTCATTGTACCATCACACATATGTCATCTCTGTTGTTAGAACCTATTAAATAAACGTGATAGTCACTCTTAAATAATGGATTGGAAGCATAAAAAAGTTGGAGTGTGCCACATAGGTGTCCTCAACATCCAACGTAGCCAAAATTATTAGCCAAAGATAGAAAAATAAATCTTTACCAATAGTCATCATAAATTATGGGCTCTAAAAATCTACACATAGCCCTAAGAATTCTTCTTTTTATAAAGTTTGAAGCTTTTTATTTATGATCTTTTTGATAAGGCATAAGTAGACTGTCTTGGCTTGTAGGTGTTGAATTCACGATCAAGTAGAATTTGATTTGTATTTAGTTGGTCTAGAGCCCGTAGTTGAGAATGTTGGACTTAATTACATCGGCTCACATGGTGGAAGCTTTTTCTTTGAATTACTTGATTTTGAGTGCTAATAATGCTGGCGTGTAAATTGAGATTATAAATAGCCGCTCTAGTTGGCTTTAATCTTTTTCATATTTAACTTTTATTTATAAGTTTTTTTTTTTCTAATGTTGCTGATCTATAATAGTTGCTGCACCATCACTTGGAAGTCAGGCTGAGAATCTTCCCTTACGTTGCTTGCTCAATTTATACTGATTAGGACGGCTTGAGTCTTTATGAGATAGACTTTAGTTGAAGTCCCAGGATTGAAATCTAAAGATTTGGATTATTTTTCTTTTTGTACTCCTTATTCCCTTTTTTGTTTTGATATATTCTTCCTTACCGTTTCTCTTTCAGATTCATATTAGTCAAACATTGCTTTTTGAAACGTTTTGACAGTTTATGTGCTTTTAGTTTTACAATTGTTTCCATCCAATAATCATTTTTATTTTATCTGTATGCTTGCAAACATTGCTTTTAGTTTTACAATCCTTTCAAACATTTCTGATGAAAATCTAATTGGATGGAAACTTTTCCGGAAGCTTTCTTTTAAGTGATTTGGTGCTTGTATATTTTTTTTTTTTATCTTTATTTACTTATTGCTCGACATGATAAAGTTTCCTGTAGTTCTGGTAAAAAAGTTTTTGAGGCAGGTATTTGAGCCAAATATTTTAACTTGCTTTTGAGATTCATCGATCTTTCTGATTGTTTTAAAGTATATTTTCTCTTTTAATGTTTACCTAAAAATATCCTTGTGTTGCAGAGTGATGCTGATGGTGATGTGGTTTCACTTTTGCAAAGTCATATTATTTCAGATTGGGATCGTCAAAAGGTACACAATATAGTGCCTGGAAGCTGTGTTTTGTTGTTTAGGCGTTATACATGTAATTTTCTAAATTCTTTTGTGTTTTATTTGCTAACGACCTCTGCAAGCACAATAATGATTGTCTTGGTAGAATAAGCAAAGATTGATGTCTGGTGATTACTAAATTTAATGAAATTGCAAAACTATATTTTCGACCTGTTTATCTTCTTTCATTGTAGTTTGTTGTACTTTCTTCAAATTTTTTTACATAGATATATTAATTGCTACTTTATTATGGATTGTTCTTTACATGCAGGATATAACTAATGGAACCAATTTTTTTTTCCTTGATGAGTTTTTAAATTGCTAGAACTAGTGAGCCGCTATTAGTTTTATGTGTGCTGTTTTAAGCGTACTCAAGTTTCCAATTTACTAAGAAGTGCGTGGGCATTAAATTTGTGATCCAATTGACCAAATTTAGTAATAATTAAAAAACTAACCTTTTGGTTAATGTCTTAAGTAAAGAAGCTATTTAAAGCTTGAAGACACATGACATGTTCTTGTTAACAAAAAAAAATAAAAATAAGAAGGGGAAAAAACTATAAAATCAAGCTTTGCCTTTTTAAAAAAATGTGCTGATTAATAAATGTGATTTTTCCATGCATTTGTTTTCCCCATTTATGTGATTTCTTAATGCACAATTCTATGAAGTCTTCCTTATGATTGTTCCCACATGTAATTAACCATGCATGAATCCACCTGCATTCTCTATTTCAATACTGATCACATTATGAACATTTATGACAACGGACCGCTCAAACCTGTTTGACCTTGTGCTATTTGACTATGGGAGGAAGATGATGATGGGACTTTGTCTTATTTTTTTTTGTTTTTTTATAATTCATTTCCATGCAGTATCATGGGGTCTATTGGGTTTAAAATAAAATTAAAAAAAAAACAATTTTTTTGCCACAAAATCATGATCCTATATATCTTATTTGCCTATAGGAAGAGATGATGCTGAGTTGTAATTGTTTTTTGTTATGTTCTAATTCATTGCCATGGAATATCATGGGGTCTATCGGGCTTAAAATAACAAACAAAATTTATTGCCACAAAATCATGATCCTATAGGTGTGGCAAATCGCATGCTGCCAACTAAAATAATAGGCACTCCATTTTGAAATTATAATAAATGAGTATTTCAAATACATGAACACATTTCTCCGAGCATCCCAAAAGTCTTCTATCAAATGTGGTTTGCATTATTTCTCACAAATTCAATCTGCTGAGAAATTCTTGCTGTTTTTTTTTGTTTTTTTTTTGTGGAAAGTTTTTTTTTTGTAATGCTCAATTTTTTGTTGGTTATACAGTTCTAGAATATCTTTGTGTTTTACCCCTAAGGTTAATCAGATTTTTGTGCTGTTAGTTTTTCGTTGCAGTGGATTAATTCTAATTATAGCACTAATGCTATAATTTAAGTTCCTATTTTCAATCTTAACTGTGATGTAATAATGTGTGATGCTTTTAGTTTGGTATGTGAATTTTTTTTTTCTTCTCTTCATGTATAAGACGGTGGTGAGACCTGCAATACTTTATGGCACTGAATGTTGGCCTTTAAAAGAGAAGCATAATAATAAGTGTTGCCGAGATGAGAATGATTAGGTGGATGAGTGGATTTACACTAAGAGACAAAATGCGAAATGATATATCCGTGATATGGTTGTTGTAGCTCCTGTGACGGACAAAATTAGAGAAAGTCGTCTTAGGTGGTTTGGTCACATTAAACGTCGATCATCTGATGATCTGATTAGGAGAGTAGATATTTTAGATTCGACTTGTGTTAAGAAAGGCAGAGGTAGACCTAGGAAGACTTGGGCTTCTTGTATAAAAAGTGATCTTAATTTACTAGAACTAAATGAAAATATGACACTACATAGGACGCGATGGAGAAAAAGGATTCATGTAGCCGACCCCACATAGTGGGATTAAGGCTTTGTTGTTGTTGTTGTTTCTTTTCTTCATGTAATTTATTGTAAATTGATGCTGGTTTAGTAACAGTCATCAATCATGATTGCAATTTATTCTTCAGGAGGGCAAACAAAAAAAAGAGCGATTCAGAGCATTTTTTGGCTTCCTTATCTGTAATTTAAATCATATTTTTATTTATAAAGAATCATTTAATATGCCAACTTCTAGATAACTAATAGTTAGTGAGACAAAATATTTTATTAGGGATTGAGAAATACACAGAAATGGTCAAACAAAAGCAGGAGCTATTTAGAGTTTAACTTTTGGCTTATTTATCTATCATTTAAAGCATATTTGTATTTATAAAGCAGCTTTTAATATGGCAACTTCTAGATTACTAATTGTTAGTGAGATCAAATATTTTATCAGGGATTGAGAAATTCACCGAAATGGTCCTCCATTTTAGTTACAGATTATAAAATTGTTCTTCAATTATTTGCGGGGGTCCATTTTAATTTAAGATTATATGGAAGTTTTGATTTCGTCCAAAATGGTTGCATTGTTAAAAGCAATAATAAATGAAGTTAAATTTAATTGATGCAGCTAAAAATGATGATTTTTTAAAAATTTTCTTCCTGAATTTTCTTACAAAATCTAATAAATGCTTTTGTTTAGTTTGAGATATTTTGTAAGAAGTTTATTGATAATATTTATTAAAATATTAAAATTTAATGTGTATTAATTTTTTAGAAGCATTTGAAAATTTAGTAAGAGATATTGTTAATGCTATTGTCAGAATACTTTCTAAACAAGGTAAATGGGGAATCAGCTTTTGTAGAAATTTAGAAAATATGTAAAATTTTAAAATAACTTTATTTTTAATACCATCCATTAATTTTAACTTTAATTTCTGTTATTTTATTATAATGTCATAATTTTATCTCCCATTCTAAGCATTTAAGGACTAAATCAAACCTTTTTTTAGCCTATCACAAACAATCGGGGATTTATTTTGGTCCTTTTCTCATTAGGGATTATTGTAATTTCACTTAAACAATTAGCTTTTTTTTTCTGTTGAACCTCCATATTTTGTTCCAAATCATATTGAATTCTGCCCTGGAAAATATTTTTATTTGTTCTTTGTATTATTTTCTTGCTGAATTGTCTTTTATGCTTCTCTTTTCAGGGACATGAACTCACAATGCTTGTGCTATACCACACACATGCTATTATGTTATCTGAATCAAATGAAAATTCTAACTTTGCTGCCAGTAATTATGAGAGATTTCTCCTTTCTATTGTGAGTTTTTTTTTTAAATTTTGGTTAATTATTATTTTTGCTTTTTTTTTTCAAAACCAGTCCCCCCCCCCTCTCTTTATATATATATATATATATATATATATATACAAACTTAGGTTTGGTTTAACATATTTTTCCTCATTTATTTTTCCCCTTTTCTTAGTCCTTTAGTAGACTTCTTGGAGAAGCTCCATTTTTGCCAGACTCTGCATTGAGATTGTTGGAGGATGTTTGTTACTCAAGTATTTATGATCATCTTAAGAAAGATGTTTCTGATGGTGATCGAGCCACTCAGGGTCTTGGCGCATTATGGAGTTTAATTTTGAGTCGCCCATCTAATCGTTTAGCTTGCTTGGAGATTGCTTTGAAGGTGAATATCTTTTTGTTTGCTAAATTTGTTGTTTCATAAGAGTGCATTGTCTTAGTATAAATAATATCCTGTAGATATTTTTTTGCATATTTAATCTACTTTTTGTGTATAAAAATAGTTGAAAAAGCACCATGCCACAAGTTTTGGTTCTTGTAGACCTTTTTGAATTTTCATTTTTGGCATTATCATTCGCTTATGTTTGACACCATGCAGATTACTGACAGTTTTATTTGTTATACTTAAAACTTTTGAAAAATATTCATTTGTTGTATTTACCTTCATGCTCGGAAGTTGCGAAATTTGGCTTAATTTTGCACATATGCTTCCTATTTTTTTTAGTTGCTTTTATATCTAACAATTTTAAGAATAAAGAAGATGCATAATAGTGTTCATATTATAGAGGAATTAAGTTAATTTGTCATATATTAAAATAATGGGAGAGAGTAATTGAGCATAAATTAAGATGTGATACAAAGATTTCTCATAATTAGTTTGGATTTATGTCGGACAAGTCTACTATGGAAGTCTACTATGGAAACAAGTCTACTATGGAAGCTATACATTTATTGAGATGTTTGATGGGGAAGTACACAAAGACTAAGGATGATCTACATATAATTTTTATTGATTTAGAAAAGAAAGGTGTTGCTATGACTAAGGATATTCATATTAGAGCTGTTACTTGTGTTTGAACAAAATGAAAATTGACCAAGTATTTTACTATTTCAGTTGGATTACATCAGGGATCGACTTTAGGCCTATATCTTTTTGATTTAGTTATTGATGCTTTTACTGAACATTTAGAGGAGGTATCTCGGTGTATGCTTTTTGCTGATGATATCCTTCTTGTGGATAAGACTAGAGAAAGAGTTCAAAAAAAGCTTTAATTATGAAGTTGTACAGTGGATTCTAAAGGACTTAGTTTGAGTAGATTTAAAACTGAGTACATGTAATGTAATTTTACTAGTAATAGATCTAGTGGCAGAGTTGTAATTATGGATGATCAAATCATTAAAAGATGTGAACATTTTAGAAGTCTCAGGTCTATTGTTTGAAGTAATGGTGATATAGATGAGATGTTATTAGTAGAATTCAAGTTGATTAGTTTAACTGGAGGAATACATCGTGCCTATTTTGTGATAGAAAAGTACTGCTTAGACTTAAAGGAAAATTTTATAGGATGGCGGTGAGATCTGCAATGCTTTATGGCGCAGAATGTTGCCCTTAAAAGTGAACCACAGAACTAAGTGTTCTTGAGATGAGAATGCTTAGGTGGATGGGTCAATTTACACTTAGAGACAAAATGCGAAACGAATGTATCTATGATAGGGTTGGTGTAACTCTAGTGACAGACAAGATTAGAGAGAGTCATCTTTTATGGTTTGGTCACATTAAATGTCAACCATCTCATGATCCAGTTAGGAGATTAGATGTTTTAGATTCAACGTATATTAAGAAAGGAAGAGTTAGACCTAAAAAGACTTAGGTATATTGTATAAAAAATGATCTTAGTTTATTAGAATTAAATGAAAGTATGACACTCAATATGACAATGTAAAAAAAAAAGATTCATGTAGCCGACCCCACATATTTGGATAAAGACTTGTAATAATTAGAAATAGAAATTACTATTTGAAATGCTGATGGATTACTTTTAAAAATAATTGGTCTTGGCTCTGTCATCATTTAGAAGTATCTATCACTTATCTCATTTCTTTTGGCTCCATTATAAATTGTAATTTTTTTCCATGAGCAAACTTACGAGAGCATGTAACTGTGTTACGAAAACCAACTTTATGTGAATTTCAAGTTTGGGTTTGGGAAAGATGGTTGCCTATGCTATGATGTGTGCGGGCGTCTTCTATTATAAAGGTGTCACTCTTGAAAAATAATTACTAAGGGAATATTGTGACTCTTTTTTCAGCTGTGATTAAGATGGTTCTGTCATTTTGTGGCATTCTTGATTAGTACACCCAAATTTCTTATATTTTGTTACTCCATTTCTTCTAATTATTCAATTAAAAAAAACAAAATCTTTCAGTGAGAGATTTTTCAACTATCGAAGCATGTGTTAATGCCTACTGAAATCAACTTTATAGACCATCTCCCCCATTGTGGTCCATCATGAATCAATAATATTACAGGTTCTAGATGGCTTGTCACTTTTATTAAGGAGCAAATTAGAATTGCAAGAATATATTATGAAAGAAAAGTTTGAAGTTGGCCAAATCTTCTGGACATTCATCAACATAATTCAAGCTTAACTTCAAGCTAAGACATAAGATATTAAAATAAGAAATGGGAGAGAATACTACCTTTCAACGAGGAATCATATCTTACAAGCCAGGGGTTATTACATCAAAGCTTATACTTGATAGCTTCAACAAAATGGAATTGTGAAAAAAATAAATAAATAATTATAATAAATCAACAAGAGAATATTCTTCAAGAAAACCAACATATTTAATAGAATGTTTATAAGTCAAACTCTCTTAGGTAGAACCGAGAAATTGAATTGACTCTAGAGACTCTTGAAACTTGCTTAGGTAACACTAATATTGAATTTGATTTTACTGAGCTTTCTAATGTTTTTCATTAACCTATTGCTATTAGAAAATGTTTTAAGGTTTCATGTTTAAATCTAATCTTTGACTTGATTTTCAGTGATGGACTGTCTCCTAGTATTCGATTTTTCACCAACACTACGTATTTACATTTTCCAATTAACTCTTGAGTATTGAGACGACTACTATTCAAGAAGAAATTAAAGCACTTGAGAAAATTTGAAATTTTGAAATCTCAGATTTACTCGAAGGGAACAAACCAGTTTGATGCAATTGAATTTTTATTTTTGACATAATGTTGATGACAAGGTGGACGTGTTTACTGCTTGACTTGTTTTAAAAAGGTTCCACATAATCTTATGAAATTAATTATGAAGAGGTATTTGTCCCAAATTTCAAACTCAACTCAATCAGGTTTTACTCTTAGTAGAAACAAATTTAAATTTGCTACTGCATCAACTAGATGCTAAGAATACATTCTTAAATGATAAGTTGAAGGTATGTATCTATAGACAAATTCTTCGAACTTGAAAATGTAAACAAAATTTGCATGAAACAAAATTTGCATGCTCCAAAATGGTCTTAGTTCAAAATGGTCTTAGTTAGCCTTTTCTTACATCATTTGATAAATTTTTAGAAGTGATAGTGATGTGTGTTTGTTTGTGCAATCAAATTACATCATGGTTGTTTAATTCTCTCTTGAATTGGAAAATAACTATTTTCATTCTATTTCAGCATGCCATTGTCCTCACTGGAGATGATTAGGAAAAGATAAATAAATTGAGTAATTTTCTCATTATGGAGTTTGAGATCATATAGTTAGATCATGTCATACACTTTGTTCCCATGGAGAAGTGGCGTGTTCTAGTGATGATATTTCTACTTACAAAAGAATGACATTCTATATCTACAAAAAAAAAAAAAAATGGATGCTTGGTTGTAACATAGATAGCTCACCCTTTCATGGATAGGGGTGTAACGAGCTGAGCTTGAGCTAGCCTAGTGCTTTTTCGTGTTGGGTTCGATTCAATTTCAGTTTGCGTTCGGTTTAAATTTATCTCAAATAATTTAAAAATAATAAAATATACTATTTTTAAAAATCTTACATAAAAAATCAATATAAAAAACTTATAGTAAGTGTTATTTATTTATGTTTTTAATTTATTCAAGAACACTTTGTTACAGACCACACTAAAATAACTATTCGTATTCGGCTTGCTTGCTTAATGGTGAATCGAACATGTGTTACTTAGTGAGCCAAATATGAGCTATTTGCGAATGACATGTATTTTTGGAAACTCTACTTATGGATCCAAAAAACTAAAAACGGAATAGAATGAAGGCCACTTGTGGATAAAGGTAGATATTACAGGCTAGTTAGTAGACTCAAATAATCTTTTATCACTTGATCAAATATCACTTTTTTTCTATAAACATTTTTAGCCGTTTGATGAACAATTTTGTGAAGGAGCAGGTCTCTATATCAAATTTTGCAATAATGGAAAAAAAATTTCATTATGGGGATTGCATTTCAAAATGACTTTCATTATAGATGTTGACAGTTGACATCTTTATCTATGTTGTGTGGGCCGAATCAACAACCAATTGAAGATCAATATGGGGCACTGTCAAGGTATGCTGCTTATTATGTTACTTGGGGAAGTAAAATTGTCAACTAGAAAATCCTTGGTGGTGTTTGGGATTAAAATACTTGTCTAAACATTACAAAGAATCATGCCCATCATGATGCAACAAATCAATTTGAGATCGGTTGACATTTCATAAAAGCAAGGCAAGAGGAAGGACTCATGAAGCTCATTTACATGCTAATAAATGTTTAAACAACACATATTTTTGCAAAGCCACTGTCACGTCTCAACTCTCTATTTAAACTAGCAATTGACTAACATCTATGACTCAATTTGAGAGAAAATTTAAATAATCATGCTTCTCCCTTTCATGCATGGAAGTGAATGACAATATTTCCCTATTTTGGAAGGTGTTGCTATTTTGAGTAAAAAAGTTATTTTGGAGGGTAATATAGAGGAAGGATCAAAGATTAACGAAATAAGTTTATTTGTGGTTTTGTGCTCATGCAGTCAGCGTCCAACTAAATATTATCATATTTGAGAGTGTTGATAAACAAGATCATAGCTACTTGGTGTTAATACCTAGCATTTTAGGTGCTTAGGCAAGATGTGTGTCCATGCTTGTAAGGACTTAGTGAGGGATGCGCGGTTCAATGAGGTGTTTTTTGTGGTTATGTATTGTACTTGCAATTCGACTTAAAAGAGTGCTAATGGTGTTAATTAAAACAATCATAATTATTTGTTCCTGGTTTCTTGAATGCTCAAACAATACAAAATTTTAGCTGAGCATCTTGTTCCTTGAGGGATACATGCCCAAAAGACGTCTTGTTAGCGACTTGATAAAGCGCCCTTACCTCCTCCTTCTTCCACTTTATCATAAGGGGAAACAATTTGCTTCCTTCCATCAAAATTTTCCCATAGTTTTTTGGGGGTTTTTTGGATGCTTTCTTCGCCATTTCTATAAAATTTACATTTTATAGCTTCATTATGATCATATTCTATTAAGTTATTTTTAATAGATTTATAATTTTTAATTTTAAAACTGCCACTAAGTATTAAAGTGAACTAACAAACTTACATATTTGCAAGTTATGCAACTAAGTCCTAGTGAGTCTACCCAATCATTGAGAATAAAATTTGATAGTTTGGATATGCACTTAAACATTTTGGGGGTATTATTATAAATTGATGTACTTGAATGAAAATTTTGTACATAAATTCTTTGCTGTGATAACTTAAATTCTTGCTATTGTTCTGTCTTATTTCTTATTTGAATTTTTATGCCATATGTAAATAGGATAATTTTGTCTTTTTTTTTTTTATAAAAATGTGAAATAATTACTTTGAAATTTGAATCTCTACCACTTATTTTTTTTTGAGTGCTTCTACTTACATGTTTTGTTTTGCATTGACGAGTCTTTTCTCAAGCTTTTATCACATATGTAGAGAATTTTATCTTTTATGAAAACCTCACTTTTTGTTTCTTCTTAGAAATTTCCTTTTATTTTGTTTAACTCACAAATTAGCATTTCATGTGAAGAAAATGTTTGTTTTACCTTTTGTATCATTTTTGTAACTCCATTTATGCCACATTTGTTATGCTATGTTTGAACAAGATAATAGAAAATCATCTGTAAAATTTGAAATATGTTTTTCGGGCAAGGTTTGTGTTCATATGATTATTAATAATATGAAATAATTTAATTGTCTTGCTCTCGTCCATGTTCTTACTATTGCACTGTTTCTTTGCCGTTGCGTGATGCTTCTGTTGCTATATATTGGCCAGAGCAAGATCTACTGCGAACTATGAGCATTGTTTTGCAATCAAATGCAAGATTTAAGCCTGCTTTTTTTGGGGAAGTCCTCGCATTTTGTGCCATCTTTTTTTTTATGTTGTTTGGTGCATAAGCTTATAAGAAACCACATTGGAATAAGATCACAAATGTCTACAAACTTAGTTATTCAATAAGCTTTTACACAATATTGCTATGCGAAATAACCACTTTCTATTTACTTTGTCTTATATGGAATCAACATTAATGCTTGAATCATCAAAATCTAAGATGTAAGCAAGTGTTGTGAGCATCCAAAACTGATGTTACACAGAAATCCTGAACTTGGTTATGTATGCAAAAGTAGAAGTTGAAGTGAGGGTGAATCATGGATAAAGGATGCAACTTCAGCGAAAGAAATACTATTTTAAAAGCCATGCCGATGTCTTTTTCAACTTTCTCTTTACATCCTCTCCTACATTTTGGATGATTTCATTGTTCTTTTTCAAATTATAGGAAATAACAAAAATTTAAATTGTAGTATATCTAAACTATGTTTATTTAGGCAAATACTCTGACAAATTAGTTATGATAGTTCTCCCAAAAAAAATAAATAAATTAGATAAATCTTCTAATTATCTTTTTAAACAAAAAAAAAAAGAATATAACATTTTTTTAGATCTTTCAAAATACAATTATGGTTTCCTTTATAATACATTGTTGATACATGATACAAGCCATAAAAGAAAAGCATTTCTGAATGTTTATGACACAGAACTTCTGAAATTGCCAACTGAACCGACTGGTAAGGAGACGGACTGTAGCCGGTTTGGGATGGCCGGTCCAGGTCCCTACTTGACCGAGTGGCATTTATAAGTGGCAGCACTTTTGCCAGCCGGTTCACTCTATCCTTTTTTTATTTCCCACCTGATGGGAGTCTATTTATGTGCTCGTTTGCTGGAATTAGGGTTAGGTTTTGTGTGATTTCTCTTTTCATATTCTATGTGGAGTCTCCTTTTTTATTGCTAGGGTTGTATTCGATGACGGCTGGTGTTTCAACTATATTTTGCTCCAAGGTGGTGTTGTATCCTCTCTGATTTCCCCCTACACTCCCCCTTCTCTCTCTTAGCCACCGATCAACCCCTACTCTCTGTTTGCCTTTGCCGCCCCCTTACCTGCAGCCTACCTTGCTGTCCAGTCCATCCAGCTTCCACCCAGCTCCCTGCCACTTCTTTCCGTGCAGCCTCCCTTGCCGTCCAACTCCTCCAGCCTTCAAACGGCCCGTTGAGCCCCTTCCTAGCCTACGTACAATCACCAGGCCCTTTCCGAATTCCCTTACCACTTACCAACATCTCCTCTAGCCTCGCCCGATTTCACCACCATCCAGCCTATTCCTTTCTCTCCACTCCTAGCCACCGGTTACCAACGCACCTACTTGCCAACACCTATTCCTATACCACTACTATCAACCACCTCGCTGACGACAACACAACTCTTGGATCTTCTTGTCTGATCCTAGTAGGAGATTGGTGTTGTTGTATTTTTTTGACGTTTTGAGTCGTATGTGTAACCCTAATTCATTTGCTTAATAACATTCATTCCGTTTTTGCTGTTTGACTAGTTCCGGTATCAAGTTATGATTAGTCTTGGTAATTTTTAGCAGGAAGGGGTTATTCATTTTTAATGACACTTTTAACATAATTGGCCTTATTTCCCTTACAATGCTTTGTTGATACATGGTATAAGCTATAAAAGTGTAGCACTGCTAAATGTTTTTAATTAGTTTTGGTACTGATTAGTGGAAAGGTGATATTCATTTTTCAGCAAATCACATTATTGGCCCTAGTCTAACTATTTGTTATTGCTACTTTTATTTACTCTTCCAATGGTTGCATTTTCTATCTTTTGCTGGACATATTTAAATCAGCTAAGCTTATTTTCAATTACCTGTCCTTTAATTATTGATGCTTCATCAATCATTCTGATAAGATCATTCCTTAATCTATCTTTAATAGTTTTATTGCATATTCATTTTAACATTCTTATTTTCAACATGCTCAAGCTATTGATTATCTTTCACTAATGAATTCTTAAATCAATATAATGTAGCTACTTTGATTGCATTTTTATAAAATTTACATTAAGCTTTCCATGATATCCTCTTATTGCTTAATACTCTTTAGACATCTTCATTTTAACCATATAATCTGAACTCTTTAAGATATTCCGTCATATGTATCCCTATTTTTCTGTATTATAGATTCAAGATATCTTAGCCTATGACACATAGTTATCACTTTTTCTTCTAATAATATTGAATTATACCTACTAAAATTATATATCATATGCTTAGCTCTATTTAACTAATTATATACCTTATATCTCTAAAAAGCATAGTGAACTCAATTGTGTTTCTTGCTGTGATTTTTTTTTGAATCATGAATTAAAGCAGTTGAACTTTAAAAACTGTTTGAAAGTGATGCCTGAAGCTTTTATCATGGGAAAACTCTCGACTTTTCTAGAGAAATTGCTTAGTGAACAAATATAATTGCTAAATTGATTTTCTTGCCAGCTGATGGAATGCTTTGATCAAGATATTTGAGGTTACAGCACTCTTTTTCTGTTCTTTCTTTATCTTTTCATTTTTTCATGATATTTTAGTGCTTGTATGCTGCTTTGTGTACTAGCACATCCCATGATGCATCAAGTTTATATAGTTTTTCTGTACCAGATATTTTTAATTAGATTAGATCCCAATATAACCCCTTGAATATTCATTTGAATGTAGACAATTTAATCCTATAGTATCAGATTTCTCCATTTTAGTTTATTGAATGTACAAATTTGATTCAAAACGGCCCCTCATATAAAGATTATGATACAAAATTGATCCTAATTATGTTTGTAATTTATACAATTAACCTCAATTTAGCCCACGAGTGTTATTTTGGTTTAATGTTGTATATTTGATGGACTACATTGAGAAGTATGTTACTTTGGCGCTAAACTAGCCACATGAAGAATCGGGGGACCATTTTGGAATTTAACCCATTTTCGATTAAATTGCTATAATGGCTTCTTCTTTTTGAACATTTATATATGCCTCATTGTTAGGATCTTGCATGTTAGAAAGATGCATTGATTATATGGTTAGTCAACTTTAGTTTCTTCTATTGGTTCGCAAGAAATAAAAATATATATAAGTAAAATGTTTATTAATTCACTCTGCACACATTATATTTTTGTTTCAATGCATAAGCATGAATATTTATTTAGTTATTTTTTCAGGTTAAAGCAGATAGTTATGTCTCTATGGTCATTGGTTTGAGGAACATATTTTATTATTTATTGCTTTGCCACTCTATTCTAGAATGTTTATCATTAGAATCTCGGGAAACATTAATTTTCTTAACTGGATTTAGCCTGGCGTCACCATGAAAGGCTGTTCTTTCCTTTAATTTTCTGTAAATAGTTGTCTTGTCATGTTTGATTGAGCTGTACATAATTTTAGATGTTGATTATTTAATGAAACTTGAGTCATGATATATCTATATAGTTAGACACTTTCAATGAGAAGAGAACTTACAAGATTTACGTGTGTATGCAGTGTGCTGTTCATGCTAAAGAAGAAGTTAGAACAAAAGCTATTCGGCTGGTATGCAATAAAAATCTTTATATTTTCCTTTATTTTTTTTCCTTTTATTTTATAATATGCTTTTGTGCTTCTCTATAAGGTAATCCTTTTTCCGACTAGCACATCATCAGTATTTGAATTCTGATTTCATTTTTTATAACTCTTATTTTTTAGGTGGTAAATAAGCTTTATGTTCTCCAATATGCCTCTGAAATTATTGAGAGCTTTGCTAGGAAAACGCTGATATCTGTTGTCAATCATGAAGTTCTAGAGACGGAGTCCCAATGTGCCAGTTCTAGTGGGCAGAAAACTGAAGTAATAAATTACTTTCGTTAATGTGATTTTTAGCTTTTTAGTATCTATGTTAGTCTTTTCGTGGACACTAATATATTTATTTCCTTACGTTAGAATACATTTGTTTCTTTTGATTGGATAGTTGTACTTGATGTTTTAGCATTTTTTTTTGTTGTTGTGCTCTTAAATGAAAGAAAGTCCTTGCTGACAAAAATCTATGTTCATTAATTCCCAAGTTAAGTTTGCAATTTCTATATATTAAAAGAAAAAATCTCATGCTGAATAGGAGTTTACTTATCTGAAACTTTCTTTTTTTTCTGAATGAGTAAATTTAGGATCATTTTTTGTAAAGTTTTTTGTTTATGCTCTAATATGAAACTGATGTGAGAGCTTATCGTAACAATTTATCACGGTATTGTAGCTGCTACAGTATTTTAGGATTATCTATTGCAGGAGACGGGCTGAAACCATCCCGCTCTTCTTTCTTATGTTCTCTTTTCTTTTGTCTTTCATTCCGTTTTTGTCATTTCTTATATATATGTTGTATTTGGGTTTGGAAGACACTTTTTGGCTCGGATTCCTGTTAGCACAGCCGCTAGCGTATGTTTCTCCTTTCTAGGGTTGTATCTAAGGGTTTGGGTGGTGCTTCGGCCATATCGCTTTCCCTAGGTGTTGTTTTTCTTTCCTATTCCCTTTCCACATGCTTTCCACACTGCTCCCTGCCGCCGTTTCTTGTTGCAGCCGCTTGGTCTAGTTGTCGACGCTATTCTTCTGACACTTTTTGCATTTCCTGCCCATATTTCCTGGGATTTCAGCACTCTCGCTTGCTGTCATCGTTGTTCTAATCGCCGTAAATCCCCTCCCATCTCACCGGTTTCTATTCACGTCATCCCGAACCATGTCCCTGCCACCAAACCACTGTCCTAGCCTTTCTGCACTGCCTCCTTTTGACATATTTGCTATTCCAGCCCCCGGGAACCAGATTGCACCTTGCTGTCGCCCAGGGCAACAAGGATCTGTTTTTCTGTTGTCATATCCGCTCAATTGCTCCACGCTTCCACCTTACGGTCTCTTCCCAAACCCCTACCGATCACCACCACTTCTTTGATGTCTCACCCTAATTTGATTATTTGTGTGTCTGTTGCTATTTCAGATTTCCGGATGTTATGTTGTTATATTCCCTTTTCAAGTCTGTTGATTGTAACCACTTATTTGCTTCAACTAATAATATTTATTTTTCTATTATGATTTGGATTAACTCTTATATCATTTGGTATTAGAGCTTGCCTAACTTTGTTCCTATCCCAGGGTTTCCTAGCATCCGCTATGCCCAAACCATCTCCACTACAAAAATTTTCTTTCTTGTTCACAAATACCCTCTTCAAATTCCTAAAACTAGCTATGCCGCCAAGCAAATAATCGTCGGAAGCTTGATCGAGGGGAAGGGACACGATATCTTTATGAGAAATTCGCAAAGTGGTGTCCACGAGATTTCAAGGGACGATGTGCAGTGGGAATCCCGAAACTACAACAGAGACATGCTACCTTTGAGAGGAGGCAATCTAGTTGGGTTACTTGTAGTCACAATGGTGACTTGCTATATTGAAGAAATGGAGTGAACCTATTTCATCATGTGGATTCCAGGAATAAAGAATGTCTGCCCAAGATGTGATCGGAAATATCTCAGAAGTCATAATTTTGAAGTGAAGACAAATTTTGCGTATTTTGATGATCACATGGATTTAGATGAGTTTGTCGAGTGACTTTGGTCCTTGGAATGCATCTTTGAGTGCCAAAATGTCTCACCGAACGGAATGGTGAAACAAGTTGCCAGTGAGTTAAAGAAGAGTGTGTTATTTTGGTGGAAAAATTTGAAGTACCCTTGTCGGCATGAGGGAAAAGATAAGATCACTACCTTGTCCTAGATGAAACAGGAGATGTAACGTCAGTTCTTGCCTGCCCGCTACAGACCAGATGAAGGGGAGAGACCACATCAATGAGCGACCACCATATCTTCCAGGCAAGATTCAACTTTGGGATCTTATAGGTAGAATATGCCCATGGGAATATCCAAGATGGGCTCGTCTGAGGAGGAACCGATTCAAATTAAAGAATATGTGGAAAGAGCCATATTTTTTAATTTCTCAGTTAGAAAGTATTTCATATATCATGGATTTGAGCATATTGAAAGTTCTCACAATCGATGAGATGATATATTTTACTGAGCAGGGAGCTGTTGAAGAAATGGGTAATGACACGGTAGAAATTAAAGAAGATGGGGATACAAAAAAGGAGTACCAGCTTCCAACTGATAAGAAAAAAGATGCAAGTAGTTCCAGCTTTGCCCATATGAGAGAGAGTAACTGAATTAACAGTGATTGTCCATGACAGTCTTGAGCTCGAGGAACCGACACCAGAGACTTGAAAACCCTAGGTAAGAGAAATTCAGGCTTTTCAGATCTATAGACTCTTTGAGTTGCCCCTATTGAGGGAGGTTTATCAAATCAATAATGAGAGCACTTTTGGGTCACGTCTGGAAGATTATATAGAGTTATTCAGATATTAGATTCAGTTCAGTAGTGTACCCACCATCTGATGTCTAGACAAAAGGGTTTGAAAATTGTCTTTGGCGCTTCATGTGGAAGAAAATTCTTCAATGGGTTTCAAGTCTTTTCAGAGGAGAAAATAAATCATCTGAGTGGTTATACTTCAGTGTGGTCTAACCTGCCATAGATTTTGTCTTAGAGTTGTTTCCTCCTTGCATAATTGTGTATCAGATACACTCGGACAAGTACACAAAGAGTGGAATAAACCAATTACAGATTTAATAGCTAAAGGCTTGATTCGTGAGGATACCCATCCACGTACAATTTTAATCATGATTGTGCCAAAACAGGATGTATACATATTCTATCAAGATGTGCTTTGGAATGTTAACGCTAACAAGATTGATTTATGGGTGATTACAACATTTCCACCACCTTCAATGTCGCCGACTTGACGCCATGCGATGAGAAGACAAAAACTTCGACGAATGAGGTGGAAGCTCTCTCAATTCCTGGAGATTGACATAGGAGCTTACCACACCAAATTACCACGGTAGTGTAGCTGCTACAGCGCTGCAGGATTATCTAGCGTGAGACGGGCTGTAACCATCCCGGTCTCCTTTCTTATGCTTTCTTTTGTATTATATCATTCACTTCGTTTTAGTTCTTTCCTATATATGTCTTATTAGGGTTTGAATGATAGCTTTTGGCTTAGATTTCTGTCAGGACAGCCGCCGGGGGCTGTATCTGAAGGTTTGGGTGGTGCTTGAGCTATATCATCTTCCCTATTCCTCTTCTGCATCCTCCCAAAGTTTCTCCTTGCCACTGTTTTCTGCTGCAGCCGCTCGAACCAGTTGTCAGCTTTATTCTTTACGCAGTTTGTGCATTCTGACCCACATTTCCTGCAATTTCAGCGCTCCTGCTTGCTGTCATTGCTGTTTCAGCCACCATAAATACCCTCTTCTTCCCACCAGCTGCTGTTGCAGTCATCCCGGACCACATCCCTGCCACTTAACCGCTGTCCCAGTCTCCTGGACTGCTTCCCTGCCACACGTCCTCTATTCCAGCCCCTGTGAATCTAGATTCTACCTTGTTGTCGCCAGACAGCAAGGATCTGTTGTTCCGTTGTCATATCCGCTCACTTGCTCCGCGCTCCCAGCTTATCACTCCCTTCCAAACCCTTGCTTATCACCACCACCAACCCGAGATCCCACCCTAGTTTGATTATTTATGTCATGTTTGTTGCCATTTCAAATTCGCGGGTGACTTGTTGTTATATTTCTCCTTTTAAGTGGGTTGATTGTAACTGCATGTTTGTTTCAAATAATACTATTTGCTTTTCTAATATGACTTTGGTTAACTCTGGTATGGTAAACAAAAACATATTTGATTTCTTACACTCTTTTATTAAAAAAAGAACTCTCCTTTTTTCCCTTGAATTGCAAAGCACGATCCCAACTTCTTACTATTTTTCTGGAAGAATTTTTTTCCTGCTCTACAACGCTTGTGGGTGGGATGGGAATAAATAGTTCTGAAAGTACTTAACAGACCTCAGCCTTATTTGAGTGTTTTTTAGAACAATGTAATATTTCATTTTTTAAATAAAATATAAATCACGTACTAAGCACTTATGGATGGAACATATTTTATCCAAAGTTTATAAACAAAAGTTAAAACATGAATATAAATAAAAAGTGAGCCCAGATATGCTCCCACTATCATTTCTTTGCTAATTTAGAATTTGAATCCTTGTTTTTTGCTATAAAAATTGAATTAACATTATTCTTGTAGATCTTTGCCTTATTAATAGGGGGAGTGTAAAAGGATAACTTTCCCTGCGTGGACGAGCTACAACTGGAGCACCCTGGAACCCTTGGAGAAGATCACAATCTTGGACGAGTTACAACCAGAGCACATTCTCGCCGTCGGATACAACCCTATAAGGAAAAAAAAATGTTGATAGCTGTCTAAACAGAGAACTCAACAAAAAATGCAGCGCTAGAGAGTAGCACATATATTTTAAAAAAATAAAGTAGGGGGAGGGGGAAAGGGTGACAAATCCTGCCCCATTAGATGGTTGGCTAGTTCAGCCTTCTTGCTGGGCCGACACTCACATGCTGGACTGACTGGTCCAATCCTTAGCCCCACTTCAGTCTCCTGGAGTTGGAGGAGTTTTGACTTCATTCATAGAAGTTTTTGGCTGCATGTTGACGGTGACGAAGTTATAGTTATCTTCCGGGGCAGAAGTATCTCCTACTGTGGTCCGAGAAGCACCTGGATCCCACTTAACTGTACTATCCCCCAAAACACCGGACGAGTTTTCTTCACGTCTGAGCATACATCTGTATCAGTCCAGTCTCCGAAGGGTTCATTATCGAACTGAACCTAGTTTGCTTGTCTGCTGTTGAATACTCCAAAGTAATCCACGGTTAGCTCAACCAGATCTAAATTGAGGGTAGTCTGAACCTCTCCAAACGTTGGTGGCCATGGTTGTAAGATATCGACCATGATATCCTGAAATGTTCTCTTTTGTGACTCGTGTCTGGAGCCTGTCTCAGACTTATCATCCTCTATCATCACCAAAACCGGTCCTATCGATTCTGCTATGTTGGCAAGGGCGCTTGTGGTCTTGTGCTCGATGAAGAGAGGACTATGTGCTTCCCATCATTGGTGAATGAATATATGTTTTTGAATCCATCGTGCTTAGTCCTACGGTCAAATTGCCACAATCTCCCAACAAAATGTGGCATGCATCCATGGGGACCACGTCAGACCACACATGTTCATGCAGCTTGCTCCCAATAGAAAACTTCAATAGACATTTTCTATCGATGCTGACTCTGCTCTCCTTCTTCATCCACGTCAGAGAGTATCACTGAGCGCTTCTGAGTCATGAGGCCCAACTTCTACATCATCTGTGTAGACGTCACGTTTTTATTGCTCCATTCATCGATGATGAAACTGCATATCTTTCCGTTCACGGTGCAACTGGTGTAGAATATATTATGAAGAAGCTACTGCAAATCTCTCGTATCCTCAGTCTATAAAACCCGTCAACCCACGAGCGCCTCTTCTTCATCAGGTGGAAGATGACACACCTCACCTTATTTCTCTGCTGTCTCCTCGTTGCCAACCTCCTCAATGACACTTTGCTCGGTAAAAACACAACTTGACTGGTCGGGCAACTGGAGGCAATGTGTTTAAATTTGTGCCATCTGAAGCATTTCTTGGCTGGGACTGTTGTAGGCATGCTACTTTCTCAGGCTTTTTCTCATTGGCGGTGGTTCTATCCTTAGCCGAATCAGTTTTCTCATCTTCCTAAGGCATGCTCTTGTCTGTCTCCAACTGTGGGTGGCTGCCTGATAAGTGTTAGTTACCTGTTCTTTTCCACTTTCAATGCGAATGTTTGGACATCTCCCGGTGCTTGCTGCAGCTGTGGCACATTCCTAATAGTGGGTTTCAGGCCTCCCAGATAATGGACTATGGTGTGTTCCTTTGGCTCGACCAAATCACACTTCATTTGCAACTGTTCAAACTCCGCCGTGAACTCTACTAATAGATCTCGCTGTTGTAGGTGGTGTAGGCTCATTAACATATCATAGTGGTAGTGAGGTGGTATTCTTATCATTGTCTTCTCTCTTCTTCTGCTTCTACAAGATATCCCACCATAAGGAGGCGCTCTTTCTCAATTTGATTGTTGCAAGCTTCATCCTTTTATCTTATGGCATCTTTTTTGTACTTAAAGATCTTCTTAATTGATTGTAGTCATTCAGTACAATCATCTGGATCCGTACTTCCATTGAACTCGGGCAAAACTAATTTCCCTGTGTCCTCCATATGTGGGCTCTTTTTTTTAGTCTCCTCTGATAATGGATTTCAAAGCGTTGTGACATTTTTTCACTATCACTGTAGTTTTTTTTATGGAAGGGGTTGAATTTCTCGTCTCTTTCGCTTCTTAGACTTTCCCTATCACCATCGAGGGTCAGTCCTCCCTAAGTTTCATCCTCAATATCCTCAAGTATGTGCTGTTGTCGATGGATCTCTCGTTGTATCTCTTTTTGGGTAGGCTCATACATGCATCTCCTTGGTGGCATGGCTAGCGTTTATAGTTGGGAGGTGAAAGAGAGTCTAAAAAATTATTTAGGGTTGCTGATTTTGAAAATCAACAAGGGTAAATTTGGTTTAGGTTAAGATTTGGTTATTGTTTGGGAATAGGAAAGAAAATTGTTGGTGGAGGGGTAAGACAGATGCTAGGAAACCTTAGGATATGATTAGAGTTAAACTAGCTCTGATATCATATACCGGAGTTAACCCAACTCACTATAGAAATGAAATTATTATTGCTGAAATTCAAATGATTACAACCAAGACTAGAAAATAGGAAATACCGACAACAAACACAACGACCCTAGTACATTAAAACAAAGGACACAATACATAGACCCAAATTAGGGCTAGGATGAAGGTGGTGTTGGGGTAGCAGAGAGGAGGGGTTGGCCGAGAGGGGTACAATAGTAGGTGGGTTGGAAGGTGGTTTTGACAGCAAAGGGTTGTGAGCTTGGTATACGACACCGTAGGGATGGGTTGTGGGAAAGCTACCAGATGGCAGAAAGAGGGGCTGGGGATGGCGGTTGGGAGCAGGGAGTTGCGGGGAACAACTGACGACTGGGAGGTGTGCTGGGGTGGCGACTAGAAGCGGAGGATGGCGGTAGGGTGAAGAGTTGCATAAGACAACATTTGAGGGGGACTTGGGAAGGATAACTATCCTCGCGTGGGCGAGCTGCAACCAGTGCATCTCTTGAACTTTTGGAGAAGATCACCGCTTTGGACGAGTTCCAATCAGAGTCCCTTCTCGTCATTGCATACAACCCTAAAAGGGAAAATGAGGACGTTAGCGGTTGCCCAAGAAGAGAACTCAGCAAAAACTGAAGCCCTAGACAATAGCACATATATTTATAATAAGTAAAATTGGGGGGAGGGGGAAAAGGTGGCAGATCCTGCCCCATTAGAAGGTTGGTCGGTCCAAGCCTTGACCGACACTCACATGTTGGACCGACTGGTCCAGCCCTCAGCCCTGTGCCAGCCAGAACACTGTCAAATTTTGTTTTATATAATATCTGTATATCTCAATAAGCTTTTGTTTCGTTATGTTCTTGAGTACAATGTGCAATATTTAATGCTGACTTATTATTATTATAGTTAGTTTCATAAGTTCATCCCACAATATATTCAAATCATTCAGAAAAAAATTTGAAAAACAATAACTTACATATCTTTTGTGCCATTGCTCAAAATTTTTATTTTGTACTAAACCTTACAACTCGGTCGCTTTTTGGCTGTATAAATAATTCCAGGTTTTCAAGAATACTAATTTGTGCTGTTACCATAGAAATTTATTCTTCGAATGGAGATAATTCACACTTTTTTAGCCATTACCAGTCCTGCAATTATGGACTCATACCTTTGAAATTCAGTCCTGTAATGGACATTACATGCACGTTTTTGAACACCTTAGAAAGCCATACAATTTTGTAATTGATATGTTTATTTGGAAATTCTTCTGTTCTATCTTGTCTTTTCTTGTAAGTTTTTAAGATTCCCAATTGCCATTCATAAGGGAAATCTTCAAGTATTTGATACTGAACTCTTGCTCGAAGTTCAACATGTAGATCCCTTCTTAAAATTTTATGTATGGATTAATAATTGTATAAAGTATGGGAAATCTTCAAGTATTTGATAATGAACTCTTGCTCAAAATTCATCATTTAAATCTTTTCTTGAAATTTTATTTTTAGCTTAATAATTGTATATAGTATTCCATTCGCGTACTGTATATATATATTGTCCCCTTTTATTCTTAGGGCTTCCATATTGAGTTATTAGAACCCTAGGTAAATTAGATTATTGCTGCAACTTTTAACAGTATTTCACTTTTCTTGATCTGTGCAATTTTATGCAATTTTTCCAGAATTCTGAAATCACGGCTTCTGAAAGTGAAACCAAGAGGGACGCCCCAGGTTCTTTGCAGAATGTTGTATCAATGTCCTCGTCTCAAGCTCTGCAGAAAACGTCATTGTTTTTTGCTCTCTGTTCAAAGGTTCTTTCATCTGTAGTTTTTTTTTATTGAACATAATATTTTACAACATGATTTTTGTTTGTGATTCGTAGTTTTTTTTTTTTAATTTTCTGCAGAAACCAAGAATTTTCTGCAGAAACCAAGTCTCAACCAAGTCTCTTTAAACTTATTTTTGATATTTATGGAAGAGCTCCAAAGGCTGTCAAGCAGGTATCTCTCTGTTTTGGAAGGGAAGTGACTTAAATTTTAAAATAGATGAATGACTACTGTAATTTTATCAATCTATTTTAGTATATTTCTTTCCTTTTTCAATCTTTTATACTATTTAAGTTGGCATATTCATAATCAATATTCTAGATTTATGTCATTTAGTGCTGCGCCCCTCCCTATGGGCGATGAAGCGAAAATGACCTATTTGTTCTGTTCAATTATTTTTTTCCCTTTTCTATTTTCTTATAAATCCATTGAACTTCGCTCTTCTAGTTCCATTAAAATGGACGGTGCTGCTTTTTTTATTGTTATGCTTAACATGAATCCACTTTCATGAATGAATTTAAAACACTTTCTTTTTTTTTGGCTTTGGGATACTCAACCCTAGTCAATTTATGAAATGGAAATCATTAAATAATCATGTCACAAGGCTTCAACCTGATGCAACCCAATACAAACTAGTATGGATCTAGAAACTACGGTTGAGTATTTGTAGAAGTCATCTGACTAATCTCTATTTTGTGGAAGAACTTACATTCTTGAGACTTGAAGTTTATATAAAAGTGAAATACACCTTTTCAAAAGATGAGGTATTATCTATTAAAAATTGCACTATTACCATTTTTCAAAAGTAAAATACATCTTTTCATGCATAAATTTAAAACACCGAAGTGCTATTTATGCAAATATGAAAGCTTGTATGTGAGATATATAAATACATAAGAATTGTGTGCCATGTGCGTAAGTTTCTCTTATATATTTTGATATTTATTTTTCTCAAAAATCTTGAATGCAGGCCATTCATCGGCATGTTCCCATCCTTTTGAGAAATGTAGGAGCATCATCAAACGAGCTAAAGCATATAATTTTCAATCCACCTGAAGGATGCGAAAAACTTATTATTCTGGTATACATGATGCTCAGGCTTTTATGCACCCTAGGATTTGGGTAATAAAGATGATGTTTTTAGATTAAATGTTTAAATACATATGTTCCTTATTTTACCTTCAGGTGTTGCAAGTTATCACTGAAGAATCAACAGCTGATGCTGAGCTAATTACGGCTGTTAAGCATTTGTATGAAACAAGAATGAAGGTTATTTCTCTTGAATTCAATTCTTTTGGAAGATATCTGCTCACTAGATTATTATGATAAAATAACTCTTCCATTTAGTTTTTGGGTATTATTTCTTGTTATAATACTGGTTCAGGTGTTGCAAGTCATCACTGAAGAATCAACAGTTGATGCTGAGCTAATTACGACTGTTAAGCATCTGTATGAAACAAGAATGAAGGCTATTTCTCTTGAATTCAATTCTTTTGGGAGACATTTGCTCACTAGATTATTCTCATAAAATAACTCTTCCGTTTAGTTTTTGGGTATTATTTCTTGTTATAATACTAATCCTATTGGTGAATCTTGACAGGATGCAGCGATTTTGATCCCAATACTTTCTTCTCTATCGAAAGATGAGGTATTGTCTATTATTTTAATCCTCCGTGCGCTAATTAAAAGATTTTGTATGCTTATTTGTTTTAGTTTTCCTTTTCAACTTGGGATCCATTAATTAGTGGTGTCTGTAAATTATGTTGGACGGAATTTGCTAAGCTTTATTTAAACATGGTGTAGAATGATTCTTATCTTCTTTAGATGATGGACTGATCTAATTATCATGATTTTATTAGAGTGTGGAAGATTTCAAACATATATTTGTTTACTTATTGCAATTCTTAATAATGGATATGATGTTTTTTGTTGATTCTATTAAAAAAATGCTCTTGCTTCCAATTCTTTCTATTTATTGTTCTTGATAAGTCTATCTGTTTTTAGTATCTTTACTGTTTGGAATACATTATTAGTTTGTAATCTTCCTTGCGGAAACATCTTTATTTTTAACAAATTGGCATGTCTATAACTACAGCCACTACAACCTTTTATACCACTCTTGTGAAAATTATTATCAATATTTATTCTCCCATAAATTCTTTGTGCTTTTGGTCCTTGTGCTTTTGGTCCAGCGCCAATGTCAATTAGTCATATTTTATGGACCGTGACTTGATATGGCTTTTGCTAGGATGTCAATATGTCACAAATTCTAAGTTATAGTAGTCCACTCAATTATTGCAAACTAAACAGTTTCATTGCGATAATGTTTGCAACGGTTTTACAGTGGCTTACAATAGTTAACGCATAAAAAGAAATTTCAGGTATAACATAATTAAGCTTACATCAATGCAAATTTGATTGATATTCTACTTATTTACCCTTTGCATGAGTTTGGATTTGCTTTTATACCCATAGAGTATGCATTTATGGTTTTATTGAGTAAAGCTGTTTCACTTCTTTTGTTTTGAACAGCATTGGTGAAAGTTTGTAAATATCAAAGAATATGATCAGGTGCATTGACTCATACTTCTTGTGTAGTTGGGAATAGCTAGACAAGGAATTCTCAAGTTTTCTAGTGGAAATATTTGATTAATATGCTTGTTCTACCATGACTCATTTGCCACATTTTAGCCTATGCAACACAATATTAGTTTATTACCTAAGTAACCTGGATAAGTGTGAAACTATAAGTATGCTTGTTAATGCAGTGCTAGATGTCTTCTTCAATCATAGTCATATATCATTGTCTTTGTCATTTTAATCTATTTTAAAGCCTTTTTTGGGCAATTTTTTTTGTTTTGTTTTCCAGAAAGTTGTCATTATTCTTTTTGGCAACAACATTCTTGCTGCTTTTCATATAATCAAATTTGCTAGAGGGCTGGTTATAAGGAAGTTATTTTCTTAACCTTTTTCAAATGTTTTTTCCAAAAAAATAAAAATAAAAATAAAAAATTTTTTCAAAGGAAAAAAATATTATCATATCTATAACAATTTTCACAAAATCTATTTTTCACAACAATTGTACAACTAATTTAGCTATAGTTTCCCCGAACAAAAACTTAACTTGTTAGCTTTATGTTATTATTTTTATTTGTCGTTTATTTTGATTTAAAATTGGGGGTATAACGTTCATTTTTGTTGTGGATATACTTTTCATTTTATCATTTTGAGAATTAGTCTTGTTAGGGTAGTTATCACTACTCTTTTAATTAGTAGGACTTAGGTTGCATTTGAGGATGATTAAAGGAATAACTTTATGATTTTTTTTTTTTGTCTTCTACTAGCTATGAAATTCTATAATTCTTTTACCCCTGCATCCCTTCCCTTGAAACATTCATTTATCTTTTCTTCAAGTCTCTACATCTCGCTTTGTCGATTGAGCCTTCCTCTTTGTTTCCCTCTCTCTATTACGATGGCCCAGGCTCTCATCCTCTTAACGCTCATGCTCCTTTTTCTTCATTCTCCTTTGAGTTGTCTTCATCTTTTCTTAAGTGAACTAGGGAATTTCTGTTTTTTTTTTTTTTTTTTGGGTTTTTTATTTTCTTTTTTTCTTTTTCCATTGATGCATAAAGCAAAAAAATGAAGTTTTGTTGTTACTAACTAGAGCACTTGTGATTTGTGCATATATACACATTGTCTATATAATAATATTTTAATTAGCATATTTTTAATCTCATCAGGTACTAATTTTAAGAAAATATGATGTTACATATCATAATCGTGATTTCTAGCTTTTTGAAGCTCAATAAAAATATCAAAGATATGAATAATAGTGCTGACAATATCAGTCAAAAGCTAAAATTAAGAATATTTATGAGATGAAGATCAATTAGAGATAAAGAGACGATTATAGTATAATAATGTGGCCAAGAAGTGTATAGAAGATGCATCAAAAAGCATTCTCACGATGAAGATCGTGAGCAAGGAGCTACTAGTCACTAACAAAAATTAATAAGATGCATAAAGGAAAACTAGTGGGTGAGAGAGCATCAAGAGGAGAGTCATGAACAAGCGACCAACACCAATGAGAGAACACAAAACTAATAAGCAACGACTCGACGAATGTAAAATCTAGTTAGGAGAAGCAAATGATTCCATTAAATGTATTCTAGGATGTTGTTATTGTTTGATTTGAGCATGCAACTCTATGATTCAATGTAACGAAGTAGTGTGAATGTGTGATACTCTCGATTTTCTGCATACTTGTGCTCCTAAAGCGGTGATGCATTAGGTCAGTGCATTGTTTTACTTTAGCACACTTCTATGAAGCATCGATAGGGACACATAGGACATACATATGACCCACTTAGGCCTCCAACCCTCATTTTCCTATCTTCTCTCAGTTTGCTCCTCAATTGGTTAGTTGATTTCATGAGTAGAAATAACGGAAAGTGGAGTTGGTTTTAGGAGTATTTATAGATATGTCATAACGCAGTCATAATGACATGTTATAATTGTATAAAGTATGGCATAACACAGACATATTCCACCCACCTAAGCCTCCAACCACCCTCATTTTCCCATCTTCTTGCTTATGACTCCTAACTTGCACTGCTTCAGACGGTTAATTGATTTCATGAATGTAAATTAAATAAGGTGGAATTAGTGTTTAAGAGGATATGTGTGAGCGTGTTTTTTTTTTTTTTTGGAAAAGGCCCTAGGGAAATTATATTAAAGAGAAAAATGTACAAATAGGTTGTATGAGTGGTCCTAAAAGAAGACACCAACCCGCACGATACAAGGCACACAAAAAACCCAAAAAATAAAAGATAAGTCTTGCCTCTGCCTCGGGTTCTCGGAAGGGAGCCGACTAGCAAATTGGTGAGGTGCGTACCATTACTCGAAGTAACCAAAGTATCATCCATCAAATTCTTGAGCTCAAGTAAGTCTTCTTCTTTCAGGATGTGTAAACCTGTCATTCCTCATTTGAGGATTGATTCATCTGATCGTTAAATTGGTTCAAAGGTGGTCGGACAAGTGTAGACTGTTGCTCATCATAGACCCCATGTGCCTGAGTAACATTAACATCTTGCTCGACCTGATGAGGTAGTAGATAAACAGTAACAATATTGCCACCCGTAACATCAGTGATAGGTTCTAGGGCAGGTGAACTCGTCTCGACGAAAGAAGGTTCCAAAGATGGGGAAACTACAACATTTTGTGGAGGTTGAATGGTTTAACATATGGATAGTGACATCTTCAGGGGTATCCTTTTGATGATCAATACTATCGATAACTTGGAGCATATCAGGACGAGGGGGAATCACTGCCTCTAGCAGAACATTTTGCTTCTTTGGTTTGAGGTGGGGGTGCAGATGACATTGAGAACTGGAGTGACCAAACATAAGATAGTTCGAACAATACAAAGGGAAATACTCAATCACAACCTTTTGTCAATAATCATGGTGTTGTGTGCCTAAACAATTTTCCTCAGAAGTGGTAGAAGTGATATCTCTTACAACGAGTACTCTGACTTCAGATGGACGAGAAAGATTCAAAATAGGAATGCCCATTTTGAGTGGTTTATAATAAGTTGAGGCAATAGAGGAGAACACTTTTTGAGTAAAATAATGAAATTTCAGGTCATGGAGGCGAATCCAGACCAGAATTTTTGGTGGTCCGTCTGTGGGTTAAAGTCCACCGATCATTTCAAAATTTTCATTGCTCTATTTTCAATTCAAATTATCATTTCTAAATCTTCATTGCACTTGTGAAAATTATTATCAATATTCATTCTTCATTGTTAAGTTGAATAAGAATGTGTCTTCCATCTAGAAGTCCAATTTTTTACTCCACAACAAGATGCATAAGCTCAAATTCCTTACGAATAAACTCCATTTTGGGATGACCATAAATAAATTTTTAAACCAAATTCAAACGACATGAGGAAGATTACAATTCTTTGTTGATTACATTCAGCTTCTGTAAAAAAGATGACAGACTTCCAATTCTTCCTACCATGTTACTTGATGTCTTCCTCCAAATCAAACGAAGAAGGGAAATAACACGATTTAAGAGTACCTGAGGCGTGGACTCCTGCAAGGGCGGTAGCATATGATGTGTCCGAAGCCATTATCATAAGAGGGAGGCACGACGAAAGAACAACAAATCTACAGTGGACGGAAGAGCGAAATCTGGAAGGGGCGAAGCAGAAAATGATCCCTGCTAAGTCGGGTAGAGGGCAAAGCAGAAACGACGAGCCGAAGACGGTTGGGGCCAAGCCACAGAAGTCGAAGCCGCGAAACTGGCGCAACTCGATGAGCTCTATGAAGAAAGATGAAACAACCGCGGGAAGACACGAGTCACAGAAGACGGAGCCTCGACGAAGCTCTATGAAGACGACGAAACAGAGTAGACAACTCCCTTTCTTCTTCGAGCAAATACTGTATCAGAAGCTAGGGTTCGCGGTGAGGCGAAACCTTAGCAGAGCCTCTCGTATCTCCCATTTGAAGGCATATGTGTGAGTGTGTGTGTGTGTGTAATATAAAGTAACATTACCAGATGAGTCTTCGTTTTCGCTTTGCTAGGGTTTCCGCTCATGGAGAACCCTAGCTCGATACAAACGACTGCTTTTTCGCTTGTTTTGTTCCTTTTTGTCTTCGTCATCGGCTCTGGCTGGCAGAGGAGCTCGCGCTGCTTCGAGTCTGCTTGTCTGTTGCGTCATCTGCGGTGGAGGAGACGCGTCGTCGTCTTCTACATCTGATTTGTCGTCTGCTTCAAGCATCTTGCGCTTTGCCGTTTCGTCGTCTGCTCGACTGCTCCGCCAGAGTTTCTGCTCAACCTGCTCGACCGCTAGCGTCTCGTTCGTAGGCGGCAGTCGCTGCAATGCTTGTGTGAAGCACGATAATGGCCTCAGGGCTTTCCCACGCTGCCGCCCTCACTGGTGATAACTCCGCCAAACTCTTCTATTCTACAGTGGTTCACAAACGCAACTCCTCTTTCCACCTTGCAAATAGTCCAATATTCCCGCAGATGTACTATGATTCTGTTGCAGGATGTGAATATTGCAATTTCATCAAAAAAGTAGAGAAAAAGACGGGCAAACCAGCAATATTCTTCTCTGACGCTGAAATTTCAAATCGTGCAGGAAAATACAAATTTACACTAGTTAGAAAGTTCCAATTAGGTTGCAGAAAGTACTAGTTAGAAAGTTCCAATTAGGTTGCCCTAAGATGAAGATTATCAGGAAGATTTTTGAAGATTTCGAACTGGTTGGAGATTGACAGTTGGGTCATTTCGACGGACGATATTTTATGATATAGCTGAACATAGAAGATGATTACACAAGGATTTTCTCAAAGAAATTCATCACAATCGAGGGTAAATATATGAAATTGATCAAATAGACCCCTAATTTTGTTACCAGTCCAGAACCCCCAATTGCGCCTATTTGGTTCTCATTACCTAAACTCAAGCTTCAATTCTTTGACCTACCTATCTTATATGCAATTGGGACTATCCTTGAAAAATCTTTGCTGGTAGACTTACCTACAGTTCATTTCTCAAGACCCTCTATTGCAAAGATTTTGATTGAAAGTGATATTACACTACCAGATATAGAAGAAGTCTGGTTTGACTTTGCTCACAATGGTGCTCACAATGGTTATTGCAATGGTATTGGCAAAAAATCATTATGGAACAAAAACCATACTACTGCAAACACTGTAAGATGTTTGGACACCCATAGTAGAAATATTTCATATTGCACCCACAGTTGAGAATCAATAGTCAAAAGCAGAAACATGTTATTAGTGCATCCCACATGCTTGAACGCGCTCCTAACAAATCTAATGACAACCAACCTGAGGAGGGAATCACCACAAGACAAGAGTTGGTTTTTACCTCTGGGATCCTTTCTCCTGACCATACTACAACGGATAATGTTCAAACCGAAAATCAGGATAGACTAGCATCTCCTATTCAGGAAGCATCAGGTGCAGAGGTGACAATTCACCCTTCACATACACTGGAACCTATCACTGTGATAACGACTGTCTTTCCTTATACTGTGGTTCTAATATCTAATAAGACCGATGATCACATGAGTCAGTCTTCAGATGAAGAATAGCAGGTTTACACTTCTCGGAGGAGGAAGAAGGCTGGGGGCACACTCCAATTTGGAAACTTAATGGATAATACTTTTGTCACTCCTGACAATGACACGACTCTTCAAAGTTTGTTATCTGGCTCCGCTCCTAAAACTAGAGCAAAAGTCATGACTAAATTGGCTCGTCCCTAGCTATTTGTTTGCTGCATATTTTAAATTTGTTTTAAATTTTTATTGAGTTTATCTGTATCTTTTTGTTGGGGTATTACTGTACTTGGTGTCGTATGGGTAGGGTGCCTCTATTGGACTCTCTCATACAACATTTATGTATCCTTTTTTCAATAAAATCAGCCCTTGGGCTTTTCTATATATAAATCTTTCATTGCATGCTTGATTTAGTTGAATGTGGAGTAAAGCATAATGCTTTAGTTAAGGGAATTGGAACATTACACTAAAATATATTCAATTACTTTTATTAAAATGTTAATTAATATAAATTAATATACATATTTATATGCATTTTTTTATCAAAACAATCAGCAAATATAAGATTTTATAAAACTATTTTTATTCCTTCTCATGAAGCATGAAAATTTTATGGCCATTTTGATATTGCTTTTGTATGCTACTAGCTTTTTTGAATGTTGCCCTTAATCAGTTAATTGTTGTAGATGAGGATATTCAGTTGTTTATTTGACAACATTTAATTCACTTTACTAGAATTCTTCTCACTCCAAGGGAATTGATGCGATGTGAATTATCTACTTTTGTTCTTAGTCACTAGACATTTGGTTTGCCAGTTTAGTGTTTTTGACATGGCTATTTTTTATTTTTAGTATTTGTTAAGGATAAAATAATAATTTTTTTGATAGAAATATTTTCCATTTTGCCGTTGCTGTTAACTTTATAGATTGTCCATGCCTGAGGTTATAATTGATGGTGATTGATAATGGAATAGATATATGGATTTTCTTTGATGACCTTTCTCAATTGTCCCCACTTCCTCTAATCCATGTAGTTTTCCTTTTTCACACATTCATCCTTCTCCGTGAGGAATTCATTTAAGTAGTGTTATTAAAAGTACATTTTAGGAGTGAAGCTAGCAAAGCAATGCGTTGGCCTAATAACATTGCTTGCTTAGAAGCTCAAGACTGTATCATTGCATGTGCAACATGTCATAGTGTTATGCTCTTGAATTTGTTTAAAAATATAAGCATAATTCACATTTCATAGTTTGGTTAAGCATTATTTAAATAATTAGGGCATGAAGTTCACTGTTTCCTCTCTAGTTGCTGGAGTTGCTAACTCATTGCTTGTTGGTTTTTTGTTCTCTTGCATTGGAGCTAGCCACTTTTTGGTGTTCCTATTTTCAGGTTCTCTCACCTGCTAGTAATTTTTACGCGTCTTTTGTCGAATCATGCTGGTAGTGTTAGTGGTGTTTGTAGTTCTCCACTAGATTTTTTGAGAATGTATTTTAATGTATCCTTTGTATGATTCTTAGTGCCTCATGTTTATATTGCCCCTACCTCTTGATCTATTGTTGGTTGTTCAATTTGATGAGTGTTTTTTATTTTAGCTATTCTTTCATCACATCCATATTTATTTTATTTTTTTATCTTTTGAAGAGCAAGTATCACTGTGATTGAATGTATTAATATATACTGAAAAGTATTACTTGATGTAGTTTAAATTTTGTAAATTAAATAATACATGCTGATAAGATATGTTTATATGAGAAAGGTCATGAATGTTGTATTTAGTAAAAGTGTCGTTTCATTTTATGTTTGGCACATTGAAGCAAGAAGGAATCTTTACACATTACATTGCACTTATCGCTTTGAAAACATTACATTTAATTCTTATTTTCAATCTCTTTTTCTCTTTCTATTCTTTTTCCTTCATCAAATTGTTCCTCTTTCAGCATTCATTCTATCAAATTCCATCAAATTCCATTAAATTTGTTGCCTTTGCTACTCGTTGATCATCACCAACACCTCAAAAACTGCCCCCGTGTTCTTCTTGTTTATACAATTAAATCCATAATTTATGATATATTAATGCAATCTTAAAACTAGTAAATTTATTGAGTCCATTATCATCGTATACTATTTCCAATAAAATAATACTTCATTCCAACTATTTGGTTTCAATTTATGAATCCCTATTCTATATTCATATTTTTTAAGTGCATAAGACTTTAAACCTATTTTGAGCAGATATATTTCAATTTTTCTTATGTTACTATTGATATATCCCTTTTCATTATAATCACAAATTTAATTTTATAGATCCTTTTTTTTTGTCCAACTTTTACCTTTCATGCTGCATGCCAAAATTACCTGTCTATTTTGCACTACCTGAACTTCAATAGATGCTCCTTCCACATTTGTCTAATATGATATTTTCTTGTTTTATCCTTCAGAGAAAAACAATGTTTGGATTCCAAATAAAAATTATATTTAATATCAAAATGGAAACTTTACCATTCATTGCATTGAGACTGTTACTGTGAATCAAATTCATGATCCAAGTTACAATGTAGGAAACCTAGCTTATATCCTCAAATAAAATTTGGATGATGTCTTTATTATAATGATACTATAGGTAAAAATGGATAGGTATTGATGATCTTGGATTCTTAAATTATCTTCTTTGAGCATTGAAATTTTTAATTATAGTGTCTGTAGAAACTCAATTATCTAATGAGCATTCAGCAGGTTGATGTCTTTTTCTGGGTCAATAATGTCTTTATAAATTGAAATTAGTATGAAGTTCTTCCTTTCTATTCTAATGAATATTTTGGTAAAACCTTTCTTACATATCATTAAAAAAATTGGCGTCTGGAAATCTATTTATATGCAAATACTACATTTTAAAACGTACTCTGAAGTAAATAGTTAGTAATCATTTGTGATGTCAGTTAATCTTGATGTGGTTATGCAATGCGTAAGATATGAAGTTTAAAAATTTCGTAATGGGTTATTATTTTTTCTTAAAGGTGCAGTATTATTATCATGCTGTTTGTTGTAAGCTGGATTTTGCTTTACCATGGAATTTGTAACGCCGTATTATAATTTTTTGACAGATTTTTTTTTTGCATTATTTTTTTCAGGTTTTACCAATATTTCCAAGGCTTGTTGAGCTTCCAATTGAGAAATTCCAAGCTGCATTAGCTTGCATTCTTCAGGTAGTAGATAATATATCTACAATTTTATGCCTATAAAACTTCCCTGGACTTTTAGAGTGTAACGAATTCATGCTTTTTCATACAATTCATTGTTGTAAACGGAAGCAAGTCATGCGTTTGATCCACACCTTTTATCAGTGTTGCAATTATTTAAAAAAAAAAAAAAACTAAATGTGTAAAGTAGCTGTTTTTACGTGCGAAAGTGTTTTTATTATTTTTTTCAGATCAAATTTTCCCCAATTTTTGGATTGATCTATCCTCTACTAAGCCAGAATTAGCTTTATGATGAACATGTATTGCGGTACAAATGGATATCAAGACTGTTCCTATGTGGATAAAATAATTAGCTTTTGTAAACAGATAAAGGTGTCATTTTCGTCATACAAGTCTTGGAGAAATTATTTTATTATTTATGAATCTTTAGGGTTTATCATCTATTTCGGTTTCATTAGCTGGACTTACATGTCAATGTTGCTGAAGCAAGCTTGGCTTAGTTTTGGATCAAAATTTAAAGGATGCTCAGTCATAGAGAGTTATATTAAAACAAACTTTTTATAAAATATACATTGCACTGCCCAATTATTTTGGCACCAAACATAGATCAATATAAATACGAGACTTGTATCCATAACTTGAACTGGTAAGTATGTTGTTCTTCTAATGCTTGTATTGTATATTGGGGTGATGCATGTAGAGAGAGGGAATCTAAACAGGGTGATGTGTTGATCTTATTAGTTTATTATGGCAACAAGAAGTAATAAATGATGTGGTAGCTTTTTCCCGTATAGTTTTCTCGTAATATTGTAGCTGCTACAATACCACGGGAAATATATTGTGAGAGACGAGAGTCAGGCCGTCGAAATAGTCTCATTTTCCTTTCTTCTTCCTTCTTTCTTGTTATTACTCATTTTTTTTAGTTATTCGCTATATATGTGTATATTAGAGTTTGGATTAATAGTTTTTTTCATGTGCTTTGTTCCGAGACAGCCGTCGGCTTCTCTTTTTCTCTTCGAGGGTTATATCTTGGTCTCCAGGTGGTGTTTGTCCTTCCTCAACTCCTCTGAATCCCTCCCGTTTTGCTGCCTCGTATTCCCCATCGTTGCAGGCATGCCCTGCAACAATTCTGTTGCTGTCTCCCTGCAGTTCCTTGCCGTCTATCCATTATTCTCGCTGTTGCAGCCCTCAGACAATCCTCATGTGGCTGTCCTGCAGTCCCACACCTTCACCGTCGCTGTTGTCGCTATTCCCACTCATTGCCGCCGCCCGGAAACGGTAGTTTTGGGCTTTTTTTACTGTTCCAGCCACCTGGCAAGTTATTCTCCTCATTCCAGCTTGTTGCCATCGTCGCAACGTCCCAACACTTCCCCCTTGCTGCTTTCCCACCGTCCAGCTGTCCCAAACAACAAACTTCTGCTATTTAAACTGCCTAGCCTTGCTACCCGACCATTCGAACGACATAATCATTGTCGCTCTTCTACGATAGCCCGGAAACCCCCTTCCGTACTTTGTCGTCACCTCACCCAATCCTCTAACTGTTACTGCCATCACTCGGGAACAACCCTAACGCGAGTATGCGTGCCGTGTGTGTTCTATTTTTCCTTTCAAGTGTGTTGTTTGTAACTGTTTATTTGCTTTTAGTAATATTATTTGTTTTTCTGACTTGGTTTGGGTTAACTCCCGTATCATTTGGTATTAGAGCTAGCATAACCCTAGTTCTATTCTATGGTTTCCTAGCATCTGTCTTATCCCTCTACAAAATTTTTTCTTTCTTATTCCCAAACCTTATTCACATTTTGACCTAACCTTAATTCTTCTTTGCTGATTTTCAACATCAGCAACTCCAAATCAAACTCTTGACACCGTTGATTAGTTCACTACACCCTTTTTCACCCCCCAGTCTAAACTCTAAACATGCCACCAAGGAGATGCACACCTGAGCTTACTTGGGGGGAGATACATCAAGAGATCTGCTGACTTTGGCAGAGGCTTGTAGACATTGAGGATGAAACCCAGAGGGAGATTACCCTCGACCGGGATCGAGAGAGTCATAGGGGAGGCAAAGACGAAGATTTGAATCCCTTTAATCGGGGAGGACTTTAGTGATGTAGAAGATCGGCCCAAGCACTGTGGAATCTAATATCAAAGAAGGCCGAGAGAAGAGCCAACTTAGGAAAGATTGGAGAATCTTAAGATGAATCGAGAGATAGAGCTCTAATTTCTACCAGCTTACTACAGACTGAAAATTCGGACATGTTTTTCAGAAGTATACATACCACATCACCGAGCAACAACCCATCTTACAGGCAGAATTCAATCTTGTAATCTTACAACAAGAGTACACCCAGGAGAACACCCAAAACGATGTTGTCATAGGAAAATCTGATTCAGAGTAGAGAACATGTGGAAACAATCCACATTTTTAAGGGTCTGTTTGGGGCAGCTGCAGCTTATTGAATAATCTGCTCATAAGTTGATTAAAAATAATCTGCTGATAAGCAAGGTGTGGTAGCCATTTAAAATTTGTATTTTTTTGAAAAAGCTAGACTACTTCTAGAAAACTGCCACCACACCTAGATAGGTGCTGTGTGAAAATGCTGCTTTCAGCGTTTTCAAAACGCATAAGCTGCCAAAACTCAATTTACCCAAACAGTTCAGATGCGTTTTCAAAACGCCACCGCACCACATAAGCTACCCCAAATGGACCCTTCAACAAGGTTATAGACCCTTTCACCACTAAGAAGTGTTTCAAGTGTCACGGATTTAGACATTTTGAATCGAACTGTACAATCAAGGGGGTGATCTAGTTCACTGAGCAGAGCATTCATGAAAATTTGGGTAATGACATAGTAGACATTGAAGATTGTGATGACACAAAGGAGGACCAACTTCCACTTGAGGAAAAGAGGCGCGTAATTCTAGCTAAGCCCGTAGAAGAGACTTCGGGTATGTTTTATCCAGCTTATCCTGATAATATGCTGATCAACAGTTTATCTTATTGGCTAGCTGTTTGGTTTGTGTGTTTTGAAAACAACTAATTCTTGATAAATGATCATTGGGGCAGCTGCAATTTATCCAGCTTATCCTGATAATATGCTGATCAGCAGTTTATCTTATTGGCTAGCTGTTTGGTTTGTGCGTTTTGAAAACAACTAATTCTTGATAAATGATCATTTTGCCCCTGTTCTGGGTAAGCTGTTTGTTTTGTACATTTGGAAAACAACTGATTTGCAGCTTTTTGTAGATAAAAGACCATTCTGACAGGCGCAGTGTTGTTGTTTACACTAGAACTTTGACGACTACACATTTGACAGTTCAGAACAAAAAATATCATTTTATAACAGTAAAAAATTATAATAGTTTCAATAATTTTATTTAATTATAAAAAAAAAGTCAAATTTGTTCTTAAAAAAATCCAGAGGAATTGAGGCATATAAATTTGGACAGATCTCGAGACAACAAGTATGAAGGCTATTAAAACATTAATCAAGCATTTCTCAAACTATCAAAGTGTGGAAGTAACGATTGCCAACAACAAAGTTTTGTGGCACAGTTAGCAGGTTATATATTTGACGTTGATGCGAAGATTCATTGCCAATTTGTGTCATCCTCATGTTTCTTACTGACGTAAGATCATCAACCGTTGTTGATGGTTGGATGCAAGAATAAAAAACCAAAGTTTGAAATTTTGAAATGAATCATGCTTTAGCAAATGTTTAGCAAATGATTGTAATACAAGCAAATGATTGTAATACATGAATTGTTTGATTATTAATATATATGTACCAATCTCAACGCAAATCCAACAAAGTTAAAATCCATCCCAAACAAATTTTGATTGGCCCAAATTTTCTCCAATATCTATATCATGTCGGGCGGAAAATAAAGCCTTAAATTTTAGAAAATTTACATGCCATAGAGTAGTTCTTTTTCATAGGACACAATAAATCTTGTAGTGTTCTAAGAGCAAATAAATATTAAGAGCAATTCTAATAGATCAACTGACAGGGAAAAACAAATTTAAGGAAACATGATCCAGCTAATTGCATGCAAAATCTTCAAATAAAAATGAAGTGAGATAATTGCATGCAAAATCTTCAAATAAAAATGAAGTGCAATATAAATTCTTCAGCAACAAACGGAAAAAACACAACAATCAATATACAGACATCTTATTCACATAAACAGACAAAAAAATTCAATCTCTGAATTGCAGTTTTTAATCATTCAATTGTGTCGTTAGCCAAAAATTTACTAAACTAAACCAATTCAAAAGTGAATTTCTGCAACTTACAGAATTCAAATAAAATAAAGAAAATCACAGAGGGATCCTGAAATCTAACCTAAAAGGACTCTCCGAGAGTCAATAGCAATACAAGATTGAATTGAACATCAATCCACACTTCCTTATGCCGCCTACACCGAGATCTGCCGCTCCTACTCCGAATGCGAAAGCCCGACCAAGCACAAAGAACATGACAACAAAGCTGAGAATTATGGGAAATCAACTGAAAATTACGGGAAATCAGTTGAGAACTACGCCGATTTTCTTTTCTTGCATCGAAACGAAATTGATTCAGGCGAGACAAATCACAGGGGAAGAATTGCAGGAGATCAAAGGGTAGATTGCGATTGGAAGACAGAAACGCGAGACGCGGGGTCGTATCCACGTTCGACGTCTAATACATTTTAAAAACGTCGTTTCCTTAAATTCACGTAAAACACTCGAAATGAACACCTCCATGGCGTTTTGAAAACGTACAAGCGACAAATAAGCTGCCCCAAATGCTCCTTTCAACTGATTTCACGGTGAGTGTCCAAGGTAGTTTTGAATTTGAGGAATTAAAACCAGAGGCATGCCAACTCCATGTAAGAGAAATTTTGATCATTTAGATTTGTAAACTCATTTTTGATTTACCCTACCGAGGGAGGCCCAACACGTCAGAATTGGGGTCATTTTGGGCCATGTCTTGAAGATTACATGAAGTTATTCAGATGTTAGATTTTGTTCAACATGGTACCATCTGTAGATGTCCAGACAATAGTAATGAATCTCAGCTTTAAAATGTGTATTAGGAGCTTAATTGGGAAGAACATTCTTCAATGGGATCTAGGTTCTATCTATAAAGAAGGTCTCTCCTGAGTGGTTGCTAACGAGAGGGGTGCAGCCTGCCACAAATTTCACCCCAGAGTTTATTTATCCTCACATATTGATTTATCAGCTACACTCCGTTGAGCATGAAGAGGGGAAGCAACAGTTTACAAATGAGATGGCTCGATACCTGATTTGTGAGAATACTCGTCTATCTACAGTGTCAACTCAGGTTGTGCCAAAAGAGAATATATACATTTTCTACCAGAATGTGCTTTGGAATGACAACACCCACTTGATCGATCTACCAGGGGACAACAATATCTCCGCTACCTCAACTTGGCAAACTTGACTTTGTGCTATGAGGAGCCACAAGATTTGACGAATGAAGTTGAAGCTCCCTTAACCCCTGGAAATTGACGCGGGAGTTTTTTCGTGTATAGTTTTCTTGTGGTACTGTAGCTACTATTGTACCGCTAGAATACCTATAGTGGGAGATGAGAGTCGAGCCGCTGAAATAGTTCCGTTGTCCCTTCTTATTCTACCTTTCCTATTATCCTTCTTTCCCTTTTAGTCATTTGTTATATATGTGTGTATTAGGGTTTGGATTAGTATTTTTTTCATTTGCTTTGTACCTTCTTCCCTTCGAGGGTTATATTTTAGTGTTTAGGTGGTGCTTTGGTTGTATCTTGGTCTCCAGGTGGCGTTTATCTTTCTCCCACTTTTCCACATTCATCCCGTATTGGTGCCTCGCATTCCCTATCGCTGCAGGCCGACCCGACAACAATCTTGTTATATTCTCTCTGCGGATATTCTCTGTCCAACCATCCTTCTCGTTGCGGAAGCCCCTGGAGGGTCCTTCTGTGGCTGTCCCGTACTCTCACTCCTTTACCGCCCCTACAGTTGTCATTTCTGCTTACTGTTGCCGCTCGGAAACAACAGTTTTGGCTATTTCCTACTTTTTCAGCCACTCGACCAGCTGTTCCACTCATTCCAACTTGCTACCATCTCTGCAACACCTCCCTCTTGTTGCTATCCCGCTGTCCAACCGACCCAAACAGTAAACCACCGATGTTTGGACTGTCTTCCCTTGCTTCCCGACCATTTCGACAACTCATAATTGTTGTCGCTCTTCTACTATAGCATGAAAAACCCCTTCCCTACTTTGCCACACCCTCACCCAGTTCTCTAACTGTCACCACCATCCCCCGAGAGCTGCCCTAACATGATTATGCATGTCGTGTGTGTTTAATTTTCTCTTTTATGTGTGTTGGTTGTAACCATTTATTTGCTTTTAGTAATACTATTTGTTTTTTTGTTCTGATTTGGGTTAACTCCAGCATCATTAAGGTTTCATAGAATTCATTATATATTCTTGTTTTGGATGCAGTACAAAGATATTTTTTCTAATTAATATATGATGAAGATTGTAAGGGTGATGTGTATGATGTAGTGGATTTATAATCAACCTTGAAACTTGGCGATCAGGGTATGCAGCGAAGTTGCGAAGAATGGTTGAAATTGGAAAAAATAATAATAAAATAAAGATAACTACCAGTAATTTTTCAAGCTTTTGTTGTCAAATCCTCAATGCAAAGTGTTGAATCCCTAAACCAAGGAGAATGAAATGTTAAGACTCAACCATCAGGGTAAGAATTTCTAAAGAACTCAAAATTTTGTTAATCCAGTAAATTTTTCTATCCATATGTGGGATGTTTTGTTTATAAAGAAACAAAACTCTTTTTTATGGATGAGGTGTGATTATCCTTATTCCATTTTACTACAACAACAAAACAACATGCCCTTATCCTACTAATGGAGTCCGCTACATGAATCTTTTCTTTCCATTGTGTCCTATTGAATGTCATATTTTTATTTAATTCTAATAAATTAAGACCATTTCTTATACAACATGCCTCATTCTTTTTCATGTCTATCTCTACCTTTTTTTAACAAAAGTCAAATTTAAAACATCTCTCCTAACTGGGTCATAAGATGGTCGACATTTAATGTGAACTAGCCATCTAAGACAACTTTCTCTAATATTGTTTGTTGTTGGAGCTAACCTGATCATTCTCATCACAGTAACATTTAATTTTATGCTTCTCTTTTATAGGCCAACATTCCTTGACATGAAGCATTATAGGCCTCACTACAATCTTATAAAAATTTTTGTTTAAGTCTAAGAGGTACTTTTTTATCGCACAATAACTCCATGCATTCCTCTGCTCAACCATTCAACTTGAATTCTACTGATAACATCCTCATCTATATCACCATCACTTTCAACATTAGACCTGAGATATCTAAAACATTCACTCCTTTTAATGACTCGATCACCTATTTTACTACCCCACTACTAGTTCTACCAGTAAATTACATTATATGTATTCAATTTTAGATATACTCAAACTAAAGCCTTTACACTCTAAATTTGACCTCCACAATACAAGTTTTTTTCAGAACTATTTCCACAAGAAGGATATCATCAGCGAAAAGCATTCACCAAGGTACAAAGTCCTGTAAATATCCGATAAGAATTTCCATAACTAAAGAAAAAAAATATGGGCTTAAAGCCGTCCCTAATGTAATCCAACTGAAATAGGAAAATACTTGATCAATCTTTCTATTTGCATACGAAGTAACAACTCTAATATACATATCTTTAATAAAGTGAGTATAAACAATATTGATACCTTTTTTTTAGAACCATTAAAGTATTTCTCTTGGAGCTTTATTACAAGTTTTTTCTAAATCAACAAAAATTATTAGTAGATCTTCCTTACTCTCCGTGTACTTTTCCATCAAACCTTTCAATAAATGTATATATTCCATAATAGATTTTCTTAACATGAATCCATACTTCTAACCCGATTTTTATAACAAAACTTATTATTTTTCTTATTTTTTTCTTGAACATTATAATACCACCACTAATTTTTTTGTTTATAAAATTTTTTTCTTTTGATTCTTCAATCACGTTTTAATAATTTGTTTAATTGTACTCATTACTTTATTTCACATATTATTAACTTCATAAACATCTTAAATCTTATGATATTGAAGTTATTTGTAAAAATAATTATATTAATTTTTGAAGTGCTCTCATATAATTCTATGATAATATTTTACTATATTTTTCATCTTCTAACCCTTCATCTTAAAATTCAAAACCAAGAATCGATGTTGAGTATTTAAATTTTTACGCGAAATGATCTTTCAATTTTTATAATCTCGACGATCTATTTTTCTCATTAAAAAATTATCCATTTGTGTTTTATTATATTTATTTCTATAAATGATAATATGCTCATCTCTTTATTCAAGATACATCATTTATATTAATTCTTTTGGGTCATTATATATATATTTTTTGTACATGTCCAAACCTACTTGGGGAGCATAAGCACTTATGATATGAAAAATCTTTGTATCAACAATAATCTTTAGAGCCATAAATCTTTAATTTTGTTAATTTTTAAAATATTATTTTTTAAACTCTTATCTATAACTATACCAACATTATTTCTAATATAACTCCAATCTGAATACAAAAGTTCAAAATAAATGCTATCAATATATTCAGCCTTTTCTCCAATATATTTGATTTATGAAATGCATAAGATATATATTGTTCTGTGAGTAATAATATTACTAATTCTATTAATTACCTGTGAGTATCTATATTTCAAATTTCTATCTAAATATTAAATTCATATACTAACTTCTTTGCACTTATTCGTCCATAATGTGAGAATCATTATTTATTCAACACTACTCTCGGGCCCTGATACAATGACCCCTAATATCGAGACAATAATTTAAAAGATTCATGTAATAATTTTTTGACAAATTATTACACTGACTGTCAACTACGTATTGAAAACCTTCACTTTTTGCATCTAAAACTTAGGATCTGACAATAGCAGAGCTTTCTTATAGCATTATAAACAAAAAGAAAAAAAAAGTTAGGCCATAAAAAATCATGAGATGAGAAAAATGATGTCACGCCAAATACACTAGTATATGTATCACTCAAATAATAAACAGATTTTTGAGTCTGTGCATCGTTCCCATTGGGAACTTTTATGGGAACTTGTTTATTTTCAAGCTATGTGAAATTTCGCCATTGGGAACTTGTTTATTTTCAAGCTATGTGAAATTTCTAGTTTATGAGTCCTAAGGCTATAGCTTGAAGTGTTGAATTTTTTGTGAATTTTTAAAGTGACTCATCCTAATTTTTCAAAATAGTAAACTAAATTGAAGAGGAAGGTTTTCGTGAGAGAATCTTATCTAAATTGGACCTAAGAAATTCAGACTTGCCTAATTGAATCTAATGTTGTTGACAATCAAGAACATCAATACTCATTAACCTCTTCCAAGGTCATAAAAAGTTTTGGAGCTTCATATTATATTTTAGTTCCCTAAACCAATGTGATTGTACTATTCTAGCAGTTATATTCCTATTCTTCTAAAACGGTGTATGATAACTTAATCGTTCCATTAGTCTATTTATGTAATACTAGCCACAACCCATTTTAACTTTTCAATTGTCTAATTAGGAAGTAAATTAAGCACAAAAAGTTAACATATCAATATGCAAATTAAGATATTATGATTTACAAATCATGGATTTCATTTTAATTTCCTAGATCTTAATTCAGGGGAGAAAATAATACATAGTAAATGAATATCATGTCTCGTCACTAAACTAGACAAGACATGATATTCTCCAAGGGATCTTCCAACCTATTTGTTGCATATAACAACAAGTACATTTTTCACAAGCATAAAGTTAACATAAAAGTTAATAAAACACAACACAGAAGACTATATTTTTACTACACATTAAAGGACTTGAAAATGGTCATGGTTCACTATCTTCTATTATCCTGGAGAGGATTTATCTTTGAAGCTTAGGGTGATGGGTGCATCGAAATTCAGTTTACCTAAATTATTGGTGTTTAACCATCTAATTTCTAAATATCACAAGATAAATAGTTTTTTAATGAAATACCCGTTTTCTTCTACCTAGTAGGAATTATTTGAAAAGGGGATGATTTGTTTTCTGAGAAAATCCTTAGAACTCGTATGGTACAATTAGATTAATATGATAATTCCTGGTGAGTAACTTAGGGACGGTTATAGGAAAATTAAGGATTTTTTACTTTATGGAAACCGTGTCTATTTTTATTTGTCAAAGTCCAGGTCTCCATTGAAAATGCAATGCAACATGATTCGATGTAATAAAAATAGAAGATACAGCTCTTAATTCTTTTTAGAATTCTTTTTTTTCAAAGCAAGGATGAGCTAGTGATAATTTACTAACTTCTCGTGCTTACTCTTCTGGAAACATTCTACCGAATGCAGACATTTTTTTTACAATTTAGATGATAATAATGAATGGAGCCAATATCTCATTATTTTTTTTATGTAAACAAATGAAAGTAACCCTGAGAAGTTTTTTTTTTTTTTAGCATTGTTGAACCAAAAGTAGGGAAGGTTGATTATATCAATCCAGAGCGTTTTCATTTTTTTTTTCTTAAAGATAAGTTGTAGTTCTTTTTATGTAAAAATAAGGCTGCATCTTTTAAACATTTCCAAGACTATTGTTGGATTTTACAGATCAAACCAGGTAATTAGTTAGTTTTGATTTGATTAATGCCTCTAACCCTACTATTTTTCACCCTATTAATTTGCCTCTCACAATTTTTGTGAGTCAACTGATGAACTTGTATCAAATCTATTTGGCAAGTTAAAACATGTTTTTTTTTCTCTGTCTTTCTTTTATTGTATATTCAGTAATATTTTTTAAATTTGACCATCTTATGAAGAAAAAAACTGTTTGAAATGGTTAACATTATATTGAGAAATCATGAATTTATCATTTTCTGTGTTACAGGGTTCAGCACATACAGGCCCGGCTTTAACCCCAGTTGAAGTATTGAATGCAATTCATGACATCAATCCTGATAAGGATGGAGTTGCTTTAAAGAAGGTTTGTTGTCAGATTTGTAGTTAAAATGAAAATTAGAATAGTACCGAACAAAGCTAAACTTGGCTCGGCATAAATTTTATGCCTCCAGATAACGGATGCTTGCACGGCTTGTTTTGAGCAGCGAACAGTTTTCACCCAGCAAGTTTTAGAAAAATCCTTGAACAGTTTGGTATGCGTAGATTCTCAACTATTTATTTAGTTTTAGAATGAGATGACTGCTTCAATCACGACATCTGTTTTTTCTTTTTTAGGTTGATAAAGTTCCTCTTCCTCTGCTTTTGATGAGAACAGTTATTCAAACAATTGATGCTTTCCCTGTTATGGTAGTTTCAAAATTTTCTCTCTCCCCCTATTTGAAAATTTTATTATTATATGCATTTATCACCCATTACTATTTAAGAAAAAGTTTACTTCCTGAAATCTTTACTTTATTTGAGGTCATGCATTGGAAGCATTAACTTGTAATGTTTTTGTACGCCAATTTAATTACCATGTTTTATCAATGGTTCAACGTTTACGGGATTTGTGGGCTTGAAAGTTTTGTGCTTGTGCTCGATTATTGTAGGAGGGAGTAAAATTTTCAGTAGGTAGATATTAGATTATAGATAATGTATTATCTAGATATTTTTAACCTTATTTTGTAAGAAATTTATTTCCTTGCCTTAAGTTTCCCACGGCTGTAACTCTTATGGTTAATTATCTTTCCGAACAACTAGAGAGAACTTTCTTTGAAATATTCCATTTTGGATTAATAATTTCAAAAGTTACAAAAAATTTATATGTATGCACCTATCATGTAAAAAAATGTGATCTATCATCTACAAATATAGAAGAAATAGGAATCTCATCATCTACATGCATCAAACAAAAGGCAAGAAAGGGCTCGCTTAGCACAAAAATGAGCCACCCTATTACATTCTCTGGGCATATGAAAAGACAAAACTTGCTTGAAATTCAAAAGAAAAGCTAAGTTCCGGGCTTCATGTGCTCGTTGACGCCAAACGTCCCTCTTCATGGTAGACCTCAAGAAATGCGTCATGTTGGTGTTGTCCCCATCGACGATAATGCCCTTGCATTCAAGTATCCATTGTTTTGCAAATTTCTTGTATGGATTTGATGGCTTGAAACACAACTTGGGCACTATCTCATTGTTCAAAATGGTGTATGGTAGCAACCTTTCAGATTCCCCGCTCATCATTAATGATAATGCTGGTGTCGACCATCTGGAAGGAAGAAGAGCACCATTGACATTTAATTTGAGCCATCTGGGAGAGGGAGGATGCCAGGAAAAGGTAGAAGGGACTAACCCAACGGGTCGGCTAGCATCTCATAGCTCACGAAATGGATCAAGCGATGTCTTGGTAAGTGCTTCAAGAATATTTGCGGCAATGATTTTCGGCGAGCCATTGACTTTGTTGTGGGATTTAGCATTACGAGCCCTCCAACAATGGTGGACAATGTAACAATAGCATCTGGCTTGTGTAACTCCACTCCTCGGCGCCTTGCTTAGCTTATTCATTGCATCCTGGAAGTTGTAGCAATTCCCAGCTTGCCATGATATCTTTAATCATTCATAAACAATACAATTAGTGATAATGTGGTCTCTATCTTCCACCTCCATGCTTCCCCAAGGGCAATCCACGTAGGGCTCGTTTGGGGCAGCTTATAAGTACGGGCGGCGTTTTGAAAACACCGTCTCATTGTTTGTTTCGCGTGTTTTGGGCGATTATCTCAAAATTGCGTTTTGTGTTTTTAATAAGAAGCCGATCGCGGGATAACCCCTGCGTCCGCGTTCACTATCCGCGTTTGTTCCCTTATTTTACGCATGTGCCCTCGCTTGCTCACGGAACCACCCAGCTCCTCTTCTCGTCTGTCCCTACCTGAAGCCGATCGCGGATGAAACCACGAGAGGTGATCCGAATCTCGTTCTCGTTAATGGCGGACTCAGGCATCGACCAACTTCTCGATATTTTTTTCCCTGTCGAGCATACCAACGGCACATTTCCCTCCCTGAAAATAACTTCATGCGAAACTCGCTGCTTGAATTACAAGTCCTATGATGGAGTGTCAAATTTCCCTCTTCTGATTCTTCGCCCAACCCTTCGAGGCAAATTTCTTCCCGATTTGGCGATGTCAGCGGTGCTTTTCTACTCCCCAGGTGGCGCCGCGGCGCTTGCAGCTTCAAGTTTAGAACAATATCAGTGCTTCTCTCTCTCTCTCTCACTCTTCTTAGGTCGTCTTAGCTCTTTGATTTGCAGGCAATTCCGACTCGGGGTTGGAGATGACAGTCTCCTCGATACCAAATCCCCTGCCATATCTATCAAGGGAAGTTGCTTGAGCTTCTCTGTGGTGTCTAAGCACAGAGCTGAGTTTCCAATTCTGAAGAACTGTTCACTTTGTGTTCCCGCGGGGCATCTCTGGATGCTTCTTGTCCTTAGCGGCTGTGGCAAATCCACCCTCCTAAAGGTCTTTGTTGCACCTCCTCTCGCTTTATTCCTTGTTTAAATTCTTCTCTGCCTTCCAAAGTTTGAATATTCCATGAACTGCTGTTATTGTTATTTTTTGAAGTCATTTTATAGCTGTTATGGCTGAAAGGTTTAAGTGGTTACTGCCTAGGAGGTAATATTAGCTTGGAGTGTTATTAAAGTTAATTTATCAAACAATCTTTCTTAGGCATCCCAAGTCCCAGTTTAGAAATCACTTTTCCGAAGCTGCAGCTCTTACTATTCTCGCTTTGTGTTTTGATAAAATAAGGGGAGGGTTGATCTTAGCTAAAATTTTATACAAGTTTCTATGTATAAACTTTAAACAAAAGATGGGTTCTTTTCTGTGAGTTCATTTTGAGATGTAGCTTTATTTTAATTATAAACCCCAAAGCAAGCATGTATTCTGAATTTTAGCATCCATGTTTTTGCTTTGGGTTGTTGGGTTCTTTTCTGTGAAGCATCAAAGCCCCAAGGCAAGGGAAAATTCTTACTATTTCTATTCATGGGAAATGTTGTGGTGGTATATTTGACGATATCTTACCTTGCAAGTGCTCTTAGGGGATTTTTACCTCACATGTGTTTTACATTATGTAACCGGTTAGCCTTAAATTTACTCTGCCTAACTCCAATTCCTTATTTCAGTAAAAAATTGAATGAACAACAATGCAAATATTCATGGGAAATGTTGTGGTGGTATTGACGATATCTTACCTTGCAAGTGCTCTTAGGGGATTTTTACCTCACATGTGTTTTACATTATGTAACCGGTTAGCCTTAAATTTACTCTGCCTAACTCCAATTCCTTATTTCAGTAAAAAATTGAATGAACAACAATGCAAATACTCAAATTATGAGGAAAAAATTTACACAACCATCTATGATTTATAACACCAAAATTATTTTTTATTATCCAATGAATTTATTTTATAATTGGACCATGAAGCTTAAAAATAACTTAACAGTTAAAATAAATTTAAGGGAATACATGCTAACTGGGTTAAATTTGTTTCATTTTTTCATCATATGGCTGCAGATGCTTTTAGTCAACAATGCTCCCTTATTTCCCTTCGATCCAAAATCATAGGATTCACAACTATAAAAGAACTTTATATCAATGATTTTAGTTTTGCAGAAAAATGGAAGTTCTGTGATAAAACCGCAGTTTTAAATCAAGAAACGTCTTATTGGCCATCTTTTCAATGTGACCAATTCATTATAAAATATTATTTACGCCACATTGCCAAAACTTCCTTGCGTGAACCAGAATATATGATGCAGCCCCTTCGATTTAATCAGCCTTCTGGAAGAGAAATCCTGACTATTGCACCAATTTAGGATTTGGTTCAGCCATATTTTGGGAGAGGAAAAAGTGCAACTGCATGCTCAAATTTTAGCTTTTGTGTAGAGAGAAATATGTTTTCTTGATTTTTTATCCATTGGTATTGGTTCGTTTGAAGAAGCATAGAAAAAAAAAAGTATTAAGAAAAAAATTGGAAACTTTTGTGATTTATGTAAAATTTTTGGTTTAAGATGGTGCGTTCATTTGTATAGTTGTTAGAATCATATGATCAATTATCTGGTTTGTCATGCTTAATTAAAAAATTGAAGGGAAAAAAATGATCATTTATCTAGAAACAACAACAAATCAGCTGTTTTCTAAACGCAAATACCAAACAGCTATACAGTTTATCCAAATCAGGGGTAGAATGGTTATTTATCCAGAAACAACTGCAAATTAGTTATTTTCTAAATGGACAACCAAACAACCAGCCAGCTTATCCGGATCAGCTGGTGATCAACAATTTATCTAGATTAGCAGTTTATCAGCATAAGCTGGATAAGCTGCAGCTGCCCCAAACAGACCCTTAATCTGTTAGACCCTATAGAGTAAGCCATCTCCTAGTGGGAATGGCATCGTGACACATCCTCTACCAAAACAAGCCCTTTTGAGGGTGCAACTTTAGCTTTTTTATCCAAGTAACATTGATGGTGATGCCTGGGCGGTTAGCTTCATAAGCAACTAATGCGGGACCTTGCTGGGCTAAACCGGCCAAAGGTTCAAGTCCGGCAGGTGGCTGGACCGACTACTTCCTTTGGGCGGTACTTACCGCCCCAAGTTTCCCCCATCCTTTTTGTTTCTCGCCTATATATTTTCTATTAATATGTGTTTGCTGAGTTTAGTGTTAGGTTATGTTATGTTTTCAGATTGCTGCCTATAGGCTTCTTTTCTCATTGTCAAGTTGTATATGAGGACAAGTAGTGCTATGGCTGTATTCTGCTTCAATGTGGCAATTATTCCCCTTTGGTTCCCTCCTAGTGCTTCTCCTACCAGTTTACATCTGACGACTAGCACTTCCCCAACCACCTGCCTGCTGGCTTATCTAATTGCAGGCTCCCCTCCTTTCTTCCCCTTGCTCCTAGCCGCCAACTCTATCTCCTTTCCCACATCTCATATTCCAACCATCCTGCAGCCTTCTCTTTGCCACTCACAACCATTCAAGAATCTACCCCCCTTACCCCCTCCCCTCCAACCATAGGATTCACATCTGTCAACCACTAGCTCAACTTCTCCTATTTCACCCACCCACCTCCACCTTTTAGCCTAACCCACCGCCTACTACCCATCTGATGCCTCTTCCCTCGGATACCATTCCCTGGACCTAGCCGGTTTTTGATGTTTGTTGTGTTTTTTTCAATCCTGTTGGAGTCTTGATATTAACCATAGAGAGGAGAATCTAAATCCGTTCCACATGGAAGATATCAGTGATGAGGAATACCGCCCACGCCGTTTCAGAATTCAATATCAGAGGAGGCCGAGAGATGATCACAGATAGGGAGAACACAGAAACTTTGACATCAAAATGCATCTATCAGAGTTCAATGAGAGTATGGATTCATATGAGTTTATGGACTTACTACAATTTGTTGAGTGAATCTTTGAATATAGGGAGGTGTCAGAAAATAAACTGCTTAAATTAGCATCTATTAAATTGAAAAAGAGCACCTCATTTTAGTGAGAGAACTTATAGAGACAAAAAGAAAAGACAGTGATAAGATTACCAAGTGGTAAAAGATGAAGAGAACAATGTAGTGGAAATACCTTCCACCTCATTCTCAACAATACATGTTTCTAAGACTCCACCACCTTCAATAAAGAGGCCTTTCAGTGGAGTTCACTGCTCAGATCGACCAGTTACAGATGAAATGCAAGTTGATCTTGCCAGAGGAGTACACTATAGCCCACTACTAAGGAGCCTGAAGCCCGCTATTAGCCAGTCGTTTTGGACACTGTTGGATATTCAAACTTTAGCCTTGAAGGTAAAAATAGAACGAGAACAGAACTGACAACAATCATCATTCAAGTAGAAGCCTTCAGTCAGACAGTCACCTATTGCGACCGACGAAGGTACCTCGGGAGAAGCTAACAAGACAATAAATGAGAATGACAAAATATATCAGAGTGGAAAGAAGCCAAAAAAGGACAGCTTTTTTAGTATAGTACCTTTTAGGAGGTGTTTCAGGTGTCACGACTACAGACAAATAGCCTCCATCTACCCCACGAGTCGGGTTGTCACATTCAGATCAGGGCGTCGTTGAGGAGATAGAGGATGAGCCAAAGGATGGTCCGAAGGAAGAATTTTCAATTGAGGAGTAGTTTGAGGAGCAATTGTGGTGTGATGTTGTTCCAATGGACGTATGTCATATTTTGTTGGGGGATCCTGGCAATTCAAACGCAAAACTCAACACGATGGTTTCAAGAATATTTATTTTTTAAAAAAAGATGAGAACACCTTATGTTGTTACTTGTGAAGTATGTAAGAGATGTAGGGGATGCAGTGGAGGCGTCAGTTCCGAGGGCCACCTTCATGTAACACACTGTGTTGTTACTTGTGAAGTATGTAAGAGATGTAGGGGATGCAGAGGAGGCTTTAGTCCCGAGGGCCACCTTCATGTAGTCAGTCTAGGATGCTCCAGTGGCACTGACATTAAACCTATTAGAGGGAACCAAAGAGGAGAATGGGATACCAACACCACTGCAACCACTATTACAAGACTTCTAGGATTTGATGACCAACAGTCTTCCATAGGGCCTACCATCACCGAGGGACATCCAACACACCATAGATCTCATACCGGGATCAGTGTTGCCGATTGGTTTGCTTATAGATTGAGACCTGCAGAGTACGAGAAATTTCAATGATAGGTGCAGGAACTTGTCGTGAGAGCGTTGATTAGAGAAAGTACCAGTATGTTTGTAGTTGTCATTCTAATGGTACCCAAGAAGGTCGGTTCATGGCTGATTTGCATTAATAGTAGGGTCATCAACGAGATTTCCACCAAGTATCAGTTTTATTACCTCGCCTGGACAATTTCTTGTACCATTTGCACAGAGCCTCTATCTTTTCCAAGATCGACTTGCATTGTGAGTATCACAAACTCCGAATGAGGCCAGAAAATGAGTTCAAAACAATGTTCAAGACACGGGATGGTTTATATGAGTGGACGGTTATGCCCTTCGGCTTTTCAAACGTGCCCAACACTTTTATGAGGTTAATGAATTAGGTATTTCGGGTTCACTTGGGAAATTTGTGGTCTACATTGATAATATTTGGGTGTACAACTGATCTGAGGAGAAACACTTATAGCACCCGAGAGTAGTTCGAGGTATTGCACACAGAGAAATTATATGTCCATACCAACGATGTGTCATTTCATGATAGACCAAATATGCTTTTTGGGTCATATCATGTATAGAGAAAGCACCTCAATGGATTTGACAAAAATGGATGCCTTTGTAAGCTGGACCACACCACAGTCATTCCTGAGCTGAGACAGTTTTTGGGACTAGCGTCGCTTTATAGGATTCATCAAAGCTTCATTACAATTACTTCCCCCCTGACAAAATTTTTGAAGGGAGACAATTTTTAGTGGAGAAAGGCAGCTCAGAATAGTTTGGTGCACTCAATGAGAAAGTGTCCCAATCGCCATCATTGGCATTATCAGATTTCAACCAGTTATTCGAGGTAGAGTGTGATGCATCCTTGAAGGTGTGCATATTGCATTAAGCTAAGAGGTAAAAGTTGCAAAACATACGAAAACATGCTCTTAGGCATGATCGAAAAAGGTGTTATCAATGCAAAGGGATAAGAGTAGTATTGTGTCAGCTACAAACCTTGAAGGGAAAAGAGAGATGTTGGCATTGTTTCAAGAAAACTCATGCAAAGCTTGTCCTGACATGAGAGCAACAAATATATAATGCTATATAACTAAGGAGTGGCCCCACTGTTAAAAAGTGGCGCCAAACCCAAAAGGAAAAGCCAGATGACTCCTGGTTTCCTGGACCAAACCGTCCAAGTATGCCTAGGCGCGACTTAGCGCTCCCGGTGAAATGTGATACCTCGCCCGGATGCAGAGATACGATCTCTTGTACCTGGAGTTCCGCCCAGGTGGTCTTTCGGTTCTCGAACGTGTGGAGTTCCCATGTCTCCTGCATCATTTACTTTTGAAACATATAGTTTTAAGGGGTTTTAGTTTACCCATGCACTCATCTTTGATTCCAAGAAATTCAAAGGCCATTTTCTAATTTCATCTTCTCCAATGTCAGCTGGTGGTGGCTTCCAAAGTACAAAATAAGTAGAAAATAAGGGATAAGAGCATACACACCATCAAAGAAAAAAAGAAAAAGAAACGACCATACAAGAACATTACTGAGCTACAAATGCATTGACAAAATTTAGTTTCCAACTGATTTGAGGCTATGAAATGAAATAAAAAAGGATCTTATGTTTAGATTTTATTTACAAAATGAGCACAAAAGAATAGAGACAAGCCTTCTAATGTTGGAGCTTATCGGGATGTGGTATTGTAGTTGTTATAGTACCGCGGTCCCTTTTATTTTTATTCCCTACCAATTATATCTACCATTTCTCATTATATATAGATGTTTTTTGCTTTGGTTAGGGTTAGTTTTTACCTTCTAGATTTTAGATTTCTGTCAGAATAGTCGCCAACATTTATTTTCTCTTTCGAGTGTTGTATCTGAGGTGTTGTGTGGTGTTCTGGTTGTATCTCTCCTAAGGTGGTGATTATCTTCTACCTACCACATCCTCCAACATCTCTTCCGATCGTTTCATCTGCCTGCAACAACATTTCAATTGTTGTTTTCTGCAGCCCCTAGCCTACCAACCACTTTTTCCCTTCTTGTTCCTGCTGTCCCATGCCTCTCACCTTGTCGCAGCTGCCCAGGGCAGCACTAAGCAACACCTCCTTGCTGCCATCCCGCCACTATCCACCCCAACTCCTTGTTGTCATCACTCAGGATAATCACCATACTTGTTCTCGCTGCATTTTTGCACATTCCTCTCGTTGCCACCAGCATTCCTTTGTCGTAGCCTTCCCCATCAGCCATTCCGATCCACCCAGCCGACCTCCGCCAGCATTGGGATACACTTGAGTGTTTTTGTTTGTGTCTTGTTATTGTATTTCCCTTTTCATGTGTGTTGGTTGTAACTTTTTATTTGTTTTAAAAATATTATTTGTTTTTTCCTAGGGTGTTGGGTATCATATGGTATCAGATCTAACGTAATCCTAGTCCTATCCTAGGTTTCTGAGCATCTGCCCCTACCTAAGCCACCTCCACAAAAAATTTTCAAACCTAAAACACGCAAAACCATAGCCAAAATTTGACCCAACCCTAAATTTTTTGCTAATTTTTGAAATCAATAACCTTAAAATAATTTTTTTTACACCCTGAATCAATCCCATACACTCTCGCCTCCCAAACACATCATACCATCGTCAAATCTTGATATAACCCTAAATAGTTGTTATGCACCCGCAATCAATATCATACACCCTCTCACCACGCAACCCTAAATCCCAGCCATGCCACCAAGGAGATACATGTTCGAGCCTATGCAAGAAGAGATATAGCGAGAGATCAGTCGATTTCAGCAGATACTTGCGGAGATTGAGGATGAACAGGGGGTGGGGGGACTTACCCTTGATGGGGACGGGGAAAGTTGAAGAGGTGAAAGAGACAGGAATTTTGAACTCTTAACCCCTTTCATAGAGAGTATTTCAGTGATGAAGAAGGAATGCCATCATGCTTTCGAATCCATTATCAGAAGAGGCCGAGAGAGGAGACTACATATGGAGAACAGAAGAATCTGATCATGAAGTGGGAGATAGTGTCAATTCCTACCAGCTTACTACAAACATAATATTCAAATCCTAGCTTCACGAGTAGAGAGACTGCATTACCAAGCAACCACCATATCTTATAGGCAGAATTCAACCTTAAGATCATACAGCTAGACTACTCTCAGGAGAACACCCATGATACCCATGATGACCCCATCATAGGAAAAGTATATTCAAAGCGGAGGACAAGTGGAACCAATCCACATCCCTATATTTGTCACAACCAGGAAGTATTGCAAGTGACAGATTTTGGCATGTTGAATTAGACTGCACAACTAGGGGGTAATCTGTTTCACTGAGCAGGGCGCTTTTGAAAAGGTGGGTAATGACACAGTAGACACTGAAGACAGTGAGAACATAGAGGACCGACTTCCAGTTGAGGAGAAAAAAATTGCACATAGTTTTAGCTAAACCAACCGAATTCACGATGAGTGCCCAGGGTAGTCTTGAGTTCGAGGAACTGACACGAGAAGCATGACAACCTCATTTTAGAGAACTTCATACCATGTAAATCTATATACTCATTTCTGAGTTTTCCGTACTGAGAGAGGTCCAACACCTCAGAAATGGGACCTTTTTGTGTCATTTTGAGAAGATTACATGGATTTATTCACATGTTAGATTCCGTTCAGCATAGTACTCATCACAGTTGTCCAGATAGGAGGGATGAATCCTAACCTTAAAATTTATATTAGGAGCTTGACATAGAGAGAAATTCTTCAGTGGGATCCAGATCTTATCAGTGAAGAAGATGTCTCTCTTGACTGGTTGCCAGTGAGAATGGTACAGCCTGACACAGAGTCCGCCCAAGTGTTGATCTCTTCTCCCATGTTGGTTTATCAGCTACATTCAACTGAGTACAAGAAGTGGAAAAAAAATGTTCCAAACTTAAGGGCTCGAGAGTTATATTGTGAAACCTACATCTTTATGCAGTTCCACCTCAGGACATGCCAAAAAATGATGAATATTTATTCTATTAAGACGTGTTGTGGAATAACAGCGCGTACAAGATCGACCTGCGTCATTAGACTGCAATGCTTCCTCTACGTTCAATGTCGTGGACCTAACTTTATACTACAAGGACCCTGAAGTTTCAACAAATGAAGTCGAAGCTCACCTCCAACCCCGGGAGATTGACACAGGATTTTACCAAGATGCAGTACTGTAACTGCTACAGCATCTCAGTCTCTTTTTTCTATTTTATTCATTACCTTGTCTAGCCCTTCTTTTTCTAGCATTTTCCTTGTCTACCTCCATTTTTCTTTACCTTTCTATTTTTATTTTTTACATATTCTATCTATTATTCCTCATTATATATAAGACGTCTTTTGCTTTGGTTAGGGTCAGTTTTTGCCTTTCAGACTTCAAATTTATGCCCGGACAGCCGCCACCTTCTATTTTTTTCTTTGAGGATTGTATCTGATGGTTTGGGTGATACTCTAACTGTATCTCTCCCCTTCTCCTTCCGCATCCTCCCACACCTCTCCAGATCACCGTATCTCACTGCAGCCGCCCGCAACAACATTATAATATATGTTTTTTGCAGCCCCAGCCTCTCAGTCATCTTCCCTTCCTCCGGCATTGCGGACACCCAAACCGTCTCTTGTTCTTGCTATGCCAGCCCTTCCACCATGCTGCTGCCACCCAGAACAACCAGGATCCACCCCAACTCCTCACTGCCATCACCCAGGACGACCACCATATTTGTTGTCCCTGCATTTTTGCATCTCCCTTTTAATGCTACTAGCATTCCTTTGTTGCGGCCAACCCCACCAAACATTTTGGTCCACCTAACCGATCCTCACCACGCTTGAGATACACTTTAGTGGCGTTTGCTTGTGTCGTGTTATTGTATTTCCTCTTTCAAGTGTGTTAGTTGTAACCGTTTATTTATTTTAGTAATATTATCTATTTTTCCTCGTGTGCTTTGGATCTCCGGTATCACCTTCCTTCTGATAGAAGCAATTGATTTTTTTTGAGAATAAGGAACTCTTACCGGATACATCTCAATCTCAGAAAATGTTTAAGAAATTTTACCGGTTGCATTCAAGTTTTCCAATTTTAAATGTTTCAGAAATTCATCCTAACCATGTTGAAGTTGTGAGATGAACTCGAAACATACGCACCCTTCTAACGAAACAGAAGAATTTCATTTTCATCATATGGTTATAATATCTTCAACTCTTGGAAAATCGAACCCGTTAAAACTTCCATGACTGAATTTCTACGGTATTCTATAACTGGAACAGGTTAGATTTGAAACCTTTCTGATTAAGATGGGTTGGGAAGTTTGATGAATTGGGCTTTCAGGATGAGCGAGCTACTTGCTATGAGTGGAGGAGGGACCAATGAAGGCCAATATGAGCTGTGAAGGTTGGAGGGTTTATGCATATTCAGTGCCTTTGAAAGCTGATGAAGGGCAACAAGCTGAGGCCGCAGAGGGTGGAGGCTGCGAAGGGGGATTTGAAGACTGGTGAACTTTTTCCAATGAGTAGGGAAGGGGACTGCAAAGGTCGATAGATGCTGACACTCGTGTATCAGAATTCACCCGATTCAATCGAACATTGAAGTCACATAGAAAGCCTTTGTTGGGTTATTAGGAATACCTTAAACAAAGGTCTTGTATTTTATTTCTTCGAACCAACTAAAAAATTGAAATGTGGGTGAAAGAGATGCAATACACTCTCATTGCTTGCAACCAAACAACCCATAAGTTCATATATTTTTTTTAATTAAGAGGTACACATCAAATTTTAACATAATAAGAATTGAATTTTTTTTTTTTCATGATATTGTAATATACCTATTATAGCTTATAACAGGTTTCAACTTATTTATTTATTTATTTATTTATGGTTAGAATTGAGAGTTGAATGAGAGTGGCAAACATGATGCATACAAGTATGAGCAGGTAGGGTTGCAAGCGATTGTGAGCAATCTGTAAGATTTTTTTTCTTCTGTTTTAGGAAAAAATTATTAATTTTGTTAAAATATTTATTTAGTTTTATAATTATTTTTAAAAATTTTATTTACTTTTTTTAAAATTTGAATTCTTATTTCTTAAAAAAATTTATATTAGTTTATCTTTTAACTATTTTTAAAAGATTTATTTTGAAACATTACTATTTTTTAACTTTTTTTGTTCTTAATATGATTTTTTATTTTTTTATTATTTAGAGTTTTTATTTATTTTTAATGTTTTTTTTTCCTGTTCTCTGTTGATTATTATTTTTTATTTAGTTTTTTTTTTATTATTATTTAGAGTTTTTATTTATTTTAATTTTTTTTTCCTGTTCTCTGTTGATTATTATTTTTTATTTAGTTTTTTTGTTTATTTAACTAGATCTTTATTATTATTAGTATTAGTTAGTATATTTTTATAGTATATCATGCTAGAAAAAAAAGATCCAACCTGAAAATATGATGTCTAGTTAAAAAAAGTAGGAGGTGCAAAAAAGTGCAGACATTGCATTCTTCTTAAACTATAAATTCTCTTTCAAGTGAATTGTTGGTGGTGTTAAAAGATTGAAAAATCACTTAGCTTACATACACTTTAATGTTGGAGAATGTGAAAAAGTTTTAGATTATTATTTATGGCATATTTATGAATTATTTATTCTTTATTATTTTTTGGTTTTTTGGTTTGTGGTTTACTCATCTATCATCTCAAAACTTACGCTTAATCTTACAAAATACCTTAATTCTGATCCAGCTTGATGACGAATAGATAGGGCAAAAGTTTACCAGCTGAAATGATTCAAGCTGTCCGCTGAACATATGCTTTGAGCCACAATCTAAAGCTAGAAGAACAGGACACTAACACCCCTAGGCGTTAATGCCAGAAACTCGCAAGAAAGAGTGAATACGATTATGAAGCATGTCATTCTTGGATAAATGCTTAGCGCCAAGCACTAGAGCATGCTCGAACCTGAACCTTGGAGAAAAAAAATTAATGATTTTTTTTTTATTATTAAACCTGGCCATGCTGACCTTCTCTGTATCATTATTATTATTATTATTTTTTTGTGTCATTATCTTGAAATATTTATCTTGTTAGGGCAATTGCTCTCTTTTCAGTGTACAGGCATTCCATGGCTTATTGGATCGAAACATTAAATTTTTATCTTGAGAGTGGTTGTTGTTGCTTCTATCATAACAAAATTGGTAGTTTTAATTTAATCCTAAAAGAACTATTACAATGACTTGAGATCTTTGAATTTTTATTTCTCTTGTATATGCATTAACTGCACATGGGATGTTTACTAAGCACTTTTATTAATATTTTTATTATTTTTTTTACTCATTTAGCGTTCATTTGCATTTCTTTCATGCAAAGGGGAGCATTTGGTTGAATAGATAAACTCGTAAAAGTTAATCTTGGTGTTTAATTAATGTTTAGTTTCTATTGTTACCTAACAATTACTATATTTCTTTCTGTGCAGGTTGAATTCATGATGGGAATTCTTTCTCGTCTGGTTGGTAGACAGGTAAGAAGGCCCCCCTCAAATGCATGGTTGCTTGTATTAGCGCTTCTGTCTGATTTCTGAATGTAAAGAAAATTGTCAGTTATTATCATTCCTGTTGTATTACTTTTTGTACAGGATTTTTGAATTAATTCAGTTTGCTTTTTATGATCATATAGATTTGGAGGATGCCAAAGTTATGGGTTGGATTTCTGAAATGTGTTTCTCAGACAATGCCACATTCATTTAATGTCCTGCTTCAGGTTTTTACTGTGTTTTCTTCCCACTCTTTCTCTTTTACATGCCCTTGTTTGAAAAGGATGTCTGACTTTTTTTTTATTATTTTATTTATTTATTTATCTTCTTGGATACAGCTACCTGCTCAACAACTTGAGGGCGCCTTAAATAAATATCCTGAAATGAGAACTCCCCTCACTACTTATGCCAATCAGCCCAACACTAGAAGCTCATTGTCAAGGTATTTTACTGATTTTTTCACGTCTTACGGCAGTTGAAATAGCTTTTATTTGAAAATTTATCTGCCTGTGTGTCCGCTTGTATTTCCAGTATGTAAATGAAAGCTAGAAGTGTTTGCAGTTAAGTGATACTTCCAAGAATGCCTTGAATGGGGTTAATTCTTTTGATTAGAGAGTGGAGTGACCTCTTCCTTCCATTTTTTTTTCTCATCTCTTTTTTTTTTTTTTCTCTTACAATTTACCCTTTTTTTTACAAATTCAAACTGGGGAGGCCTTTGATGAAATGTTTGTTGGAGAACTTTGATCTCTTTTTGTTTTCCATCTCCTATCTTTAGCATTTGGAATCAATTATAATGATAAACTTTTAATTGTTATGCTAAATTATGCTTAGCTTATATTTAAATTGGCATTGTACTGATTAATGAAAATGTGATTGATTTCCACAAGAGTTTAATTCAAATATTGATCAAAGGAATATCTTGTGGTTTAAGATTAGGATAATAGTCACTAAATTTTTCATCTAAATCTGGCCCTATTTGTGAGACATTTTATTGGAGCCAAACCAGAACCTTTTGTTTGGAGACTTTTGCCAATCTAACATACCCACCAACTATTCTTTTGAACAATACAAAATGAACCAATGAACGCTTGGAGGATCAAAAAATAAAAATAAATAAATAAATAAAAGCAGAAGGAAAATGATGACTTTTGAGACCTAGTGTTTCATTCATTAACTGTTCATATTTGAGTCTTTTTTTTAAAGAGGGTTAAGTTTGATTATGATCTTTAGTTTATTTGTTAAATAAGCTATATATGCATACATGTATTAATGAATTTAGTTGATATTTTGGTTTATAGGAAGATAAATATCTTATGTATTCAAGAAACTAAATGGGATAGAAAAAAGACTAAGGAGATTGATAGCTTAGGTTTTAAACTTTGGCATTCAAGTAGGAGTCGTACTGGAAATGGTGTAGATGTAATTATAGATAAGAGTTAGAAAGATAATGTTATAAAATTAATAGAATTGGAGATAGAATTAACCTTAAAGATTGTTTTGATACTGAAATTTTTTAATGTTATAAGTGCTTATGTTTCTAAAGTAAGTTTAGGTATAAGTTCAAAAAAATATTTGGAATGATCTAGAAAAATTAATACAAATGATAGTTTTTGAAGAAAGATTTTTTATTTGAGGGGATTTAAATAGACATGTTGCTAGAGTGGTGGAAGATTTTAGAATTATTCGTGGTGGCTATGATTTTAGTGTAATTAATGAAGAATATAGAATCATTTTAGATTTTGCTGTAGCGTATTATTTTGTTATTTCTAATACTTTATTTAAGAAAAGAGATAAGCATATTATTACTTATAAGTGGATCTAATAAAACTTATATTCATTTACACACAAAATCTATGTTCTAGTATGCCAAGGGACTAAATATTTGCATTCCTACATTAGTTTTAATTTGGTTAATGGTAATGATTTTTTTTATTAGAGATGTATGTGAAAGTGTTTGAGTTTTTGAAAGATAGAGGGAACTAAAATGTTATTTACACTATTTCGATGATACTTGAAGGTGTGTCAGATTTCTAAAAGATATGAGTGTTGCACCCTTAATATTGTTTACACATACGATTTTAGATTGTATATATATATATATACCCAACCACACACATGCCTAACAAATCGATCTCGCGTTGCAAGTCAGATGCACTCAGGCGGGCTCGAATCCGTGAGCCTAATGGACTTTTAACCGACTTCGTAGATGTCCACTAAAGAATCACGACGAGCAGCACAATTTATAAAATAATAAGAATGTGTGTGTGTGAGAGAGAGATGCATTTTTTAAAATATGTGAAACGGGAGCATACAAGGTGGCATCAATGTAAAAATTGAAATTTAGGTGTTAGATTGGTAAATACATAGGAGTTGAGTGGTATGGATGTAAATCTCCCTATTATTTCTCTTCCTGCTATTATGTTTTTGACTATTACTTTTTTTATGCAGTCAAACTCTTGGGATATTAGGCCTAAGTACTGAGCAACAATGAGCTCCAAAGGAACAATATTGCATCCATCGGATTCGAGCTCCACCGACTGAAGTAATGACCTACCATGAAGGCTATGATTCGAGCCATGAATAATTTTAAAATTTATTCAAAGGTTGGTTCGACGGAGATATAGGCCTTCGAAGCAGACAAATAGCTTGGTATGTTCATGAAGTTAGCCAAAGAACCAGCAATCATCAGAATGGTTCCTTTGGGTTATCCGATCAGTCAGGCGCTAGTTGATGTATAATGTGTCATTGTTTAGTTTTGCAATTATTTGTTTTTCTTTCAGCGAGTTTTTTATAAATTTTTGTTTCTTAGGAATCACAGCACATCTTATGCTTTTTAGCCAGTTATATAGCCCATGCTTTTAGTCAGAGCAACCAAAAAAGGACGGAATTTGACTTGGGAAATGTTGTAAATCCGTGTATGCGTGAGATAATTACATAAACTGTGTTCATTAGATGCCAATATATGCCATTTATTTGCTAGTTTTTATATCATTAGTAATATTTTAGCAAAATTAATACATTAAAAACAGCAAAATTTGGGTTGGCTCAATTATGTAAAAAAAAATATACTTAAATAAAAAAATTAAAATTTAGTTGTTAGATGTGCAAAATATAGAGTAGTGGTAAGTATGTTAATGCTCCTATCTTCTAATTATATGAGTTAAATATGATCATTTACAACTTTGTCCATAAAAATGTATAAATGCAGTGAGAATATTAAGCTTCTGAAAAAGGAACAATTATTAATCTCAAATCATTTCGTTGCCTCATAAACATAACCGTATGCAACATCAGTGAGTAATGAGAAGAAACATGCATTTCTAAGGTCGCACGCTAAGCCTCAGAATTCGTGTTTTTCAGAACCAGAGCCTTTAGTTCGCCATTTTTGCTCTCTAGATACTCCTGGTTGCTTAAAATCCTGTCTGCGGTGCAATCTTCTTCCTATTTTAGCAAGTGAGCAAAAAGATCAGCTGACGAAGACGAGACAATCATTAATAAATAAAACAACGCAAATTTACAAACAAGCCATCATTAATCTCAAAATAATCAATTTTGGATATGCTTGAATTTGACTCCGAGATAAATCAATCCAAAACCAATTCAGAATAAATGAAGTAAACAGGAAATAAACAAAAAAATAGAAGTATTGCACATCAAGAGTTAATTAACCAATTGATGTGCCAAGCTACCAATTTCAATATTGATACAATTCCCTCACAGGTACACCTATATTGTTGAATCCCATGATAATACCTTCAACCCATCTTAATTTCATTAATTATTTCAAAGATCAAAGATAGAATAATAGCTTTAGTGAATTAAAAAATAGTTAACTAAATCTTGAAGTCTAAATTTATTGAAAATACCAATAAAATGCAATGTTATTATCTGTCAAGTTTTAAATAAAAAAAAAAAAACTAAGCATCGAACTCAAAAAAGTTATAATTGGAATATAATTATGAGTTGAGCTAGATGACACAATAAATGTTAAATTATCTATATATTACTTAAATAATATAATTTTTTATATCAAGATTAAGTTTTAGCCATATAAAAATGGTGACATTTTCATAAAATGAACCGAGCGATAGTTTGATCAATGATAACCATGGATCAAAGCAGTTGCAGGACCAATTCACTGTGAATTTAACCAGTTGAACCGCCGGTTCAGTTTGATTTTCTACTCCATGATTTTAAATGGTATCTGTCTTCATTATTTTCTTTGCTATTGTATGTTCCATACATTTGATGATTATTTTTAAACGCGCAAAAGGAGCTCTATAGTTTTTTAATAGCCTCTTTAAATATGACTTTTGGCTGCAGGTTATTTTACTTCCATCTCATCCCTAATTCAGTCATTTCCGATTCTTGATTAAGAATACGTCAGGTTTCTTTATTTTGGAGAATTTTTGCTAGTACTGTAGTGACAATTGGTGCCCTACGTTCTACTTGGCTCCTGTTATATAAAATTGCTGTTTTTAAATATGCTGAAGGTAACAAGTTGTCTAGTGTGGCCTATTTGCTTGGTAACAGTTGTAACAACCATCAAGAAGTAAATAGAATTGTGAAGAAATCAAAACAAATGATACTAATAAAAGGAAGAATTACAGATATACCACTAAATTCTTATGTATTTACATTATCTAACACCTAAACTTCAATTTTCAAAATCACACCTTCCCTGTTGCATAAAGAGGTGCATTTCACTTTTTAAATGTGAAAATGGTGATATTTTTTATGTGATAAAAAAGATTTGGGCTGTATGAATGTAAAAATTAAAGTTTAGGTGTTACATATGTAAATATGTAAGAACTGCGTGGATGTATGTAAATGCCCCAAAATAAAAACATGCAAAAAATGGTCATAAACAAGCACGTTATTAAAATAAAAACAAAAATTATAAGTGATCCCAAACAAGCCCTAACTAAATGGCATTTAAGATAAGTAATATAAAACACTCACTATGTGTGAAAAAAGGCCCACCAGGCATTAACCTACTAAACCCAACTATTAGCTCTTAGAACTAAGATTTCTAAACTTCGTTTAGGTTTGGCTATAAAATTAAAGATCTTACAATTTCATAAAAGTAGCTTCTGCAAGAGAAATGATAATCGGATTAGAGAGTTGGCGTTTGTAGCACTTATTAAGAATAAGATGGCTGAGAATAAACTTATGTGGCGTGAGCATATATATAAGAGATCAGAAAATGTGCCAAAAAAGTGGTTAGATAAAGTTAATGCATAAGAATTAAGAAGCAAAAGGCATACATTGAATATAGCATTGTTAGAAGTTGCATAAAAAAATTCATATAGCTAAAACAGAAATGTTAGGAAGTTGCTAAAGATGAAGACTAATCCAGAAATACTCACGTCTTCAGTCGCAGCAGATTGCAATGCTAAAATTTTGACCGTTGATCGATGGTAATCCGTCAAGACCTTATATGCTTCTTCCGGCAATTTATCCTACGAATGTAAAATCAGAGAAATTGAAACATACAAAATGGTGAGTTATAGAGTAAAATGCCAAAAATAGTCCCCTGACCTTTTATATGACGTCAATTTAGTCCTAGAGTCTATAAAAGTGCCAAATTTGTCCCCGAACTCTTTAGATCAAGGCTGAAATAGTCCCCCCTTGGAGACTTTGCTAGCTTATATTAAGAGAAATTTGAGCATAAATTGACACTTCTATAGGCTCTGAGACTACAATGATCCCCAACAAAGAATTAGGGGACTATTTTGACACTTTTCGGGTAAATTGAAGGTATAATGCAGAGAATTGATTTAAAATAGTACCTATGATTTTTGGCTAAATAAAATCATAAGGCAAAATAACTTCCCAAAAAACTCCCTCAAAGACCCCACTTTTCAATGCCATACAAGTTAAAACTATCAAATAACAAAATTTAAATGATGCTATGTCTGACCATTAAAGTTCCTGAAAATAGTTTATGACTACTTATCCATTTGCAAATCTGCAAACAAAAATCAAATTAACAGCTTTATTTAAGCATCAATGAAGATTTGGAGACTCATTTTTGTGTTCAATAGCTAATACCAATCATCGATTTTGAAAAGAGAACAAGTTTGTGAAGTCCCTTAATATGCAGCTGATTTAAATCTATGGTAAACTGCATTCAGGTCCCTTTGCTTTCATTCAAACCACAGGTTAGCACCAATATTCTAAAAAACTTCCACTCAAGACCTAGCCATTTTATTTCTTGCATTCATTTTGATCCATTCTGGTGAATTCCTTCCAACTATTTCCTCATCTGATGCCAGAAAACCACCAATGTGCTTGCAACCTTATCTTATCATCCAAATAGCCTCATTTCCATTAGCAGCTAAAGTAAGCTGCATGTTTCTGCTGCAAGTAAAGTACGCATAGATCTGCTAGTAAGCTCCTCATAATATGTCAGCATCCATGGACGGCCCATAACTATTGAAAGCTAAAGCATATAGGGGTGACAATGCTGGGGGGTCCATGTAAAGGTCCAAATAGGGCGACCAAAAACCCTTTGAAGGCCTAACCGTCCTTTGCCGTCAACATGGAAAAACTCTATAATTATTGCAGCTTCACATGCATGTGTGTTTGCACTTGTGAGGAAGGCAGAGAGAAATAATCTAAAGTAGTTGAGATTACAAAGGTCCATTCTTTCCGCTACATAGAGAAAATAGTATTACAAAGCAATGGAGTCAATTCAAGGTAGAGGTAAAGAGGGAGATCGGGGGATGAAAGTTGGATGATAGTGATGGTGAAAAAACAATACTGGTCACAGATTGTTGTCGAATGACGATAATCATGTGATGTTGGTCAGGTGATATAGTCAGGTGACTGTGATTGTTGATGGTGGTCGGCATTGGTCATCTAACAGAGTTCAAGACTTCTTCATGTCCACAAGTTCTCCGAGCTTAAGTTAAGATTCTCCTTTCATGTGAAAAATGAGGGTAAAAAAATTGACATTCTACTGAATTTAGCCAAAAATTCCAAGCACTCAATCGGATAATTCATTTTAATTTATCAAATCATAGATCGAGCGTTCGGCATTTAATGCCTTCAAATTTTCAAAATTGAATAACCTTGGGCCCTTGTACGTGTGTGTATGGATACAGCCACATCAAAACTTTTTCAAGCAATATCAAGATATGTTTGGCAGATAATTTCAGTTCGTTTCCTTTCCTCCATTCTACATTAGGCCAGCATTTGACACAAAAAGCACTTGTTAGCAGGTATATTTGTTTCCAATTTTGTGTTAAACAATTCAATTAAGGTTCAACCTTTCAAAGCAATGTTAGTAAAGCACAATTATCAAAGAACCTAAGGGATCAAGAATAGGTTAGCGCTTACTTTAAGTCGAGAAATCAGAGCAGCTATGGCCTCTCTAGGTGTTTGAAGGGCCTTGTTGTGTACCTACAGAACACCGGATCATAACAGGAGCCCATTATTAAAGTAAAATGATGAAATAATATCCATATTGCACTTGTGGATTTACAGAGATATAAACATAAGAAGGCAAGCATAGCTTCCTGACCTGCAAATAAAGCAAAGCTACAATCTTTGGCAAAAGCACTAACGGATCTGTTTCCAAAGAAATCTGTGAGGCTAAATCCTGTATAACATGATACATCAGATATATCAGTTTAAACATTAGCATCAAATAACCAACGCTGGAAATGAAAATTGACAAAAACAAATGATCTATGCTAAAATTAAAGAAAAACAAGATGCAAAAAGCAAGAATGGTAAATTATCGAATTTTGTAATCTTCAGTGAAAAATGGAGGGTCGTGTTACGTAGTCGACAGCCAATGTAAAATTTGACGAAAAATTATGACATGAATCCTTTTGATCATTGTGTAAATGTTAGGGCGTCCCCTCGAAACGACTCGTTGTATGGTCTGAATACAGTGAAAAATGTGCAAGGACCACTACACCGACGCCCGAAAGTTGTGTCAAATGAGCAAGAATTTCCACAATGTGCAAGGACCACTACACCGACGCCCGAAAGTTGTGTCAAATGAGCAAGAATTTCCACACTACGGACGGATGAGGGTAAAGAAGTTAGTCTATGAAACTAATATTAGAATACGATTTTGGACTATGGGCACTCTCACAGGTAAATTAATGGAATTAGTTGATATTATGATTTTTATAAAGATAAATATCTTATATATTTAAGAAACAAAATGTGTTGAAGAAAAGGCTAAGGAGATAGATAAGTTATAAAAATTGGTATTCAGGTAAATAAGAGTTGCACTATAAATGATGTAGGTGTAATTATAAATAAGAGCTTGAAAGATAATGTTGTAAAAATTAAAAGAAATGAAGATAGAATTATAGCTCTTAAGATTATTATTGATACTAAGATTTTTAATATTATAAGTGTTTATGCTCCTCAAGTAGGTTAGATACAGGTTTTTAAAAAAAATTATGGAATGACCTAGAAGACTTAATACAAATAATACCTCTTAAATAAAAAATTTAATTTGACGAGATTTAAATGAATATGTCGGTAGAGTGGTAGACGATTTTATAAATATTCATGGTGGCTACGGTTTTAGAGTGATTAATGAAGAAGGTAGAGTCATTTTAGATTTTTTTTTAGCATATGATTTTGTTATTCATCATATAATATTTTATTCAATAAAAGAAATAAGCATATTATTACTTAAAAGAATGGATTTAATAAAATACAAATTGATTTTTTTCTTATGAGAATAAGAGATCGTCGAGAATGTAAAGATTGTAAGGTCATTCTAAATAAAGATTTAAGTATTCAACATCGATTATTAATTCTAGATTATAAGATGAAGAATTGTAAAATAAAAAAAATTAGGAATCATTGTCATAGAATTAGATAATGACACCTAAAATACACAAATAAAATTATTTTTATGAGTAAACTTTAATATTTCAAAACTTGGGATGTTTATGAAGAAACAAATTCTATGTGGAATAAAGTAACAAACACTATTAACAAGTGACAAAAGATGTACTTGGATCAAAAGAAAAAGTTTATATAAATAAAAATAGTTTGTGGAATAATAATGTGAAAGAAACGATAAAACATAAGAAATTATGTTATAAATATTGGTTTAAATGTAAAAGCTTAGAAAGGAGGGGAAAATATAAAATGGCCAGTGAGGAGTCTAAGAGAACAATCCGTGACACTAAAAATTTTGCTTTTAGTAATTTTTATAATATATTAGATGCTAAAGAGAGTGAAACATATGTATAAACTAGCCAAACAAAGAGAAAAAAAAGGTAAAGATTTAACTCAAGTAAAGAGTATTAAAAATGAAACTCAAAAGGTATTTTTCTTAAAAAAAGATATTCAACACAAATTGTGAGTTATTTTGATAAATTTTTTAATGATGTTTCCGAAAATATGATCAACCTTAGTGATTTTAATAGCATTAATATTAATAAAATGTTTCATTTTACCGTCGCATTAGTAAAAAAGAAGTTGATGAGGCTTTAAGAAAAACCAATGCTGGAAAGTCTGTAGGACCTGATGATATCTCAATTGAAGTGTGAAAACATACAGAATTTTTGAGAGTTTCTTGGTTTACTAAACTCTTTAATATTATTTTAAAAACTAAAAGATGACTGAGGAGTAAAGGAAGAGTATTTTGGTCCCCAAGGAAGAGTATTTTGGTCCCCATTTTTAAGAATAAAGGGAATGCACAAGAGTGAGAAATATATAGAGAAATTAAGTTAATGTGCCATATTTTCAAATTATGGGAGAGAGTAATTGAACATAGGTTAAGACATATTACAAAGATTTCTAATAATCAATTTGGATTCATGTCGAACGGGTCTAAGATGGAAGCAATGCATTTATTGAGAGGCTTGATGAAGAAGTTCAAAGAGAATAAGGACAATCTACATATGATTTTTATTGATTTAGAAAACAAGAGATATCATTTGAAGAGTTCTAGAGAAGAAAGGTGTTGACATGAATTATATTCAAATCATTAAAGATATGTATACTAGAGTCATTACTTGTGTTCGAACAGAAGAAGGATTAACAAAATATTTTTCTAGTTCAGTTGGACTACATCCGGGATCGGCTTTAAGCCCATATCTTTTTGCTTTAGTTTTAGATGCTCTTACTGGACATTTACAGGAGGATGAATCTTAGTGTATGTTTTTCGCTGTTGATATTCTTCTCGTGTATAAGATTAGAGACAATGCTCAGGAAAAACTTGAATTATAGAGGTCTACATTGGAGTGTAAAGGCCTTTGTTTGAGTAGAAATAAAATTTAATACATGGAATGTAATTTTAGTAGTAGTAGCTCTAGTAACAGAGTTGTAACTATAGGTGATCAAATTATTTAAAGGTGTGAACGCTTCAGATATCTCGGATCTATAGATGGGGATGTTATTAGTAGAATTCAAGTTGGTTGGTTGAAGTGGAGGAATGCTTAGGGTCTATTGTGTGATAGAAAAGTAGCTCATAGACTAAAAAGAAAATTTTATAAGATGGTGGTGAGACCTGCAATGCTCTATGGTTGAATATTGGCCTTTAAAAGAGAAGCATAAAACTGAGTTAAGTGTTGTCGAGATGAGAATGCTTAGGTTGATGAGTGGATTTACACTTAGAGATCAAATGTGAAATGAATATATCTGTGACAGGGATCGGTGTAGTTCCAGTGGCGGATGGTTTGGTCACATTAAACGTCGACCATCTGATGATTAGATTAGAAGAGTATATGTTTTAGATCCGATTTATGTTAAGAAAGGCGAAGGTAGACCTAAAAAGACTTGGGCATATTGTATAGAAAATTATCTTAATTTATTAAAATTAAATGAAAATATAGAACACAATGGATAAAAAGGTTTCATGTAGCAAACCCCACTTATTGGGATAAAGACTTCTTGTTGTTATTGTTGTAATCTTCAGTGAGTTGGTGTAAATGAAAAAGTTTGACAAATAATTTAATAGTCATCTACTAAACAACAGTCGATCCTAATTATCAGGCTTATTGCGCATATTTTAAGGCTTCATATAAAATTTTGGAATAGGGTTATCACAAGCAGAAAGCAGTTCAAAAATAACAAAAGGGACATACATCAAACAGAAATTCTCAAAAGAAAAACAAAATACGGAATTAATTACAAATGCACGTTGCCATTTGCGTAAAAAAACACCTCTAAGGATGGATAAACACTAACCCTAATAGTTAGTTATCTTTCCCAGAAAAGGGTGGGATTTATTTCTGTGGTCATCTAACAGCAAGATAAATGGTTAAAAAGAAGATCACTTGCTAATTGCAGTCAATATTAACAGAGTAAACTATGATGGAGATGCACTTATTAACGTTTTAACCATACCTTTCCATAGGATTGCAACAGGGACTTCTCTAATTTGTCATCAAGCTTCTTCAATTCTACTCCACTGCAATAATAAAAAAAGGGAGTTAAATTGATAACTATTTTCACACATAGGTCATAATAAAGTGGGTTAATGACCTCTCCTCTGCGAGATCCTTGAATGCAGCCGTGAAAGTGCCCACATGCTGCCACGCATTAGTTCCATATCAATCAAGTCACCGGGAATGGAAGCAGTTAGTGAAATTATTGAACTTACATCCATAATATTAGACAACTCAAAACATATACAAGGAAAAAGTGTACCCAAAAAAGAATTGTTTTTTACAAAAGGTTACAATGGCCAGGCATTGCTTACAATGATCAAGCCAGTAGACATGAAAGTTAAATTGAAAGTGCATCAATAAAATTGCATTATAAAAAAATAAGAAAAAGTCAAAGGTGAACGGGTGAAGAAGTGTTTCAGAGAGCAATATACAATAAAATTTTATAAATTGTTATCTAAAATGGCACCATCTACCATTGAAATCATGAAGGGAACATCTAGACAGATGAAATTCACACAAATCATTTTCGTTATAATTTTTTTTCCACTTCCATATTAAGTTATTACTAGAAAAGGTGCAGCATGCAAAACTATTAAATATGATATTACCAAATAAAAAGACATGGAATTTTGTAAGCAAAGAAATGTTCATACTTAGACAAGCAAGTCCTTATTAGCATCTCAAAGCACTTAGAATCAAGTACTCCCCAGTCCCAACGAGGATGCATGCCAAATTCATAATTACATCTTAGTTCATATTAATTTCATTTTTTTTACCAATAAGATGTAATGTGATATAAATTAGCTGAAAATATGGTTCACAAAAAAGCTTGTTGTTTTCACTTGTGAAGCTCAATAGCTAGCTTGATTTCAACTAATTTTCACAAACCCGATTGCTTAACAGGGTAAAACTGATATATATATATATATATATATATATATATATTTCTGACTAGAATGTCAAAATAATCCTCAATTATTTACATGGGATCATTTGTCTTATGAGTGCAAGTATGTTTATTTATATTTGTCTGCATATGTGCGTATACACACTCATATTCGTATGTGTATATTTTTGGGATAAATACATTTTATAATTCATAAAAGAGTTTTTAGTAGTCTGCATGCTCATGGACAACTCATATTTGGCTAGATAAACAAATGACCAAAACTCAAATAAAAAATTGGCATGTTTGCTTATCGAGCCAAGTCAAACAACAACTGAGCTTGTTTAAGCTCAGCTCATTTACACCCTGGCTGTAAAATAAACAAAGCTTTACTTTGCATTATTTTATAAAAAAAAACAAAAATGATAAATTTGCAATGCATAAAGGACTAGGAATGTGAAAATCCAATAACGGTGGCTCCAAAAAAAGAAAAAAAGTGGTTTTAACTTAACAGAGCAATTCTAACTTAAAGAATATTGGAAAATTGGTGGCTGAGAAAGCTTGACAAAAAAAAAAAAAAAAACATATGATCCCTGTCCAAATTTACCAACAAAACTAATTAGATCAAAACAACTAAGAATTCCTCAAGCTCACCCAAAAATGAAAGAAGAAGCATTAAAATTTGACAATAAAAATAGTAATGAGCATCAAATAACAACTCAGGCAAGCATTCTCCTAATATAGCACCGACCTTTTCTTCTAATGCTTCAACAACAGCTTGAACCTTTGTTGATAGCGAATCGGGCAAGCTCTTAGCCTAACAGAAATAGATCATTAAAGTTCATATCCTGGAATTCAAAACTTTAAAATCAAAAGCAGAGCTTGTAAATATGTGAGAGATTGTATCAAACCAAAGAGACACGGTTTGCAGAGGTTATTTGTACAGCGTCAAAATTTTCTCCTACTTCAATTTTGATTCCTTCTTTTAGTTTGCTATCCGTGACCTAAAAAAAATTATAAACATTTGACGGTGACTTTAATTAAGAAAGAAATTCATGATGACCTTCTAAAACAGAGAATCATCCAGTTATTACTATATAATGGAATGCCTGAAATGGCCAACTGTATCTGACTAACAATTATTTAATTCAAAAGCTTAACCACGCTGTTGTTTAATTCAAAAGGAGCATTAACATACACACCACCCATTTCTATATATTACATATCTAACACCTAAACTTGGCTTTTTTACATTTAAACCACTTTAAACCACCCAAATCTTTCATAAACCACCCAAATCTTTCATATAACATAAAAAATACCACAATTTAAACTTTTAAATAGTGAAATACACATTTTCATGCATAGGTGAGATGGTATTTATGTAAAAATTGAAGTTTGTGTTATATATGTAAATACACATTTGAGTGACATATATGAAATTCATATATAGGTAACAAAAACTAACAAAAACAGTTAGGCCAGACTATAAAATATTAAAATGGATCATAACAAGCTAGCATAATTTCTTTCTTATTTCTTTTCATTTTCATTTAGAATGTCTGTCCATCATTGCAATTAAATTTCCAAGCTCTGTGCAAAAAATTGTATAATGTGATCTTTACCAGAGTTTGAATGAGTTTGTCGACAATGGGAGCTGCCAGTGCTTCGAGCAGATGCTTGTGTAGAATTTCCTGGGCATGAAATGTGTCTTCTGGTCACTTATGGAACTTCAAGAGAATTAGCAAAAAATATATATATATGTTTGTAGATCTTACACAGAGAGAAGGATCATCATCAAAGAGATCCAGCGCTCTCTCACAGAGCTCTAAATCAAAGAAAGCCTAAAGCACAAGAAAACAAAACAAATAAAATGACTGATAAAGATAAACTGAATGAAGATTCAAGTGAAAGACTGCTTAAAAAACATGGTAAAAATGTAGATGAAATGGTGTAGCTCCAGATTTTAGTGATATTATGGCGCAAGAAGGGGAAACATATCCAATTGTTTCTGAAAAAAAAAAAAAAACAGTTGTCAATTACTCTAGGTATTTTCTTTGAGCATTGTTGATCTTCTCTTCTTTAGCAACTCGAATAATGCTGGCCTCAAATAGGAAGGCGTAATCATTTGAGCATACTGCGTGTGGATCATTAGAACCAAAAACTTAAATCCATTTCATGTTGAAGCAGCATGCTTCGCACCTCATTTTAGTCTAAGAGCTTCACATTCTTCTAATTATCACTAGAGGAGCAGTCCCAGCGACACCGTTCTAAGGCTTCAAGAAGATATCTAGGAAGCGGATTTGTTGGAAGATGGGTGTGGAATAAAAGGGAAACAGAATATGAAAGGTTGACGATGTTTGGGAGAGTAGATGAAGCGTCTAATGTAGGGCTGTCAAAAAAGCTCATTGTTCGCAAACAGCTCGTGTTCGACTCATTAAGTAGCTCGTGTTCGGCTCGTTCGTTAAGTATACGAGTCGAACACGAACAAATTTTTAAAGCTCGAATTATAAACGGGCCGAACACGAACAGCTCTTTGTTCGCTCGTGTTCAGCTCGTTTTAGCTCGAAATAAAAAAATTATATAAGTTTTTATATAATAATATATTACATATATTATTTATATAATAATATATTATATATATTTATATCTAAGTTTAAATCATAATACCTCATGTGGCAATGTGGTTAGTGTTTAACGAGCTAATTTCGAGACGAACACGAACACAAATATTTAAATCGAGCCGAACACGAACACACTGTTCACGAGCCGATTTCGAACACGAGCTATTTCGAACGAGCCGAACACGAGCCAAGTCTGAGCTTGCTTAAGCTCGGCTCGTTTACAGCCCTAGTCTAACGGCTGGTCTGGACTAGAAAAACTGAAAAGAACCAAAATAGCCCAGTCCCAACGAGGCACAGTTACTGAAGGGGATCCACCACTTGTTCCTGGAAATACAACAGACGCGCCACTCACAAAAAGAAGAGGCCACAAAACTCAAGAGAGCAGAAAATCAAAACAGTAAAATACCAAATATATAGTCTTCTGATAGAAAATAACCCTAATTAAAAATAAAGAAAAAGGCGGTGAGACCTGCAATGCTATGGCGCAAACTGTCAACCTTTAGAAGAGAAGCATGAAACTAATTTAAATTTTGTTGAAATGAGAATGCATAGGAGGATTAGTGGCTTGAAACAGAGACAAAATGTGAAATGAATGTATCCGCCAAAGGGTTAGTGTAGCTCCAGTGTCAAAAAAGATTACAGAGTTGTCTTAGATGGTTTGGTCACATTAAACGTTGGTCATCTGATGATCTGATTAGGAGAGCAGATGTTTTAAATTCAACTTATGTTATGAAAGGTAGATGTAGACCTAAAAAGACTTCGGCAAATTGTATAAAAAATGATCTTAATTTATTAGAATTAAATGAAAACAGGACACTCAAAAGGACATAATGCAGAAACAATATTGATGTAGCCAAGCCCACTTAGTGGGATAAAAGACTTGTAGTAGAAATAAAAAAATAGAAAAATGAACAAAAAAAGATAAGAAACCTTGTCGAATTGATAACGAGACGGGGGGCATTTAGGCGGTTCATCACCCCCGCTATTCTAGGAGTTTCACACATCGTGGAACCGCGGGATTTCTGCACCCACATCCCTCGGAGCACAGGAAAATGATTAAAGCGATCATGTATAGGTAACGGTGCCATGTGATCATTAATATTGGCGAGTAGGAGTTGAACATCTTACCATTTTTTAGATTATTACTCATATCACATGCTTAAGTTCCTCCATTAGTTAATGTGTTTTGTGATCATCATGTCTTGTCTTCCTTCTTCAAAGAGGAGTTTAATAATGATCACTCTTTCAAAGGCATTGATGAACCTCTTCACAAGTAGCCCAACAAGATTTAACAATTATTAAAATAATTTGTTCAAGAGCTTAGCATGCAGTTCAAAGTTGACACAAGAGAGACACTTAAAAATAAGTTGAGAAGTATGGTTTCTTTTACTCCAAAGTTATTGCAGGTTGCTTGGAACTACACTAATGTTGTTTGGGATTGTTAATCCCGCTGAATTGATGAATTTCGGCATGGAAACCCAAATTTAGGCCCAAAAGAAGCCACCTAGAATGAACCATGATTCAAGGGAAAATGACCCACTTGACCCACAAGAGGAGATGACTAGCCAAGTCCAATCAGTTTCTACTGGTAGAAAAGAACAATCCATTGCACCATCAAACTCAGTTCGATTAGTCAAATAGACAAGGTTGTCAAACTCAGCCCAAAGAACCACTAGGAAGGTCATATATCTCAACATGGCTGAGACCATAGAAGAGCGCATAATGAGGTACTTCAAATGCATCCCACACAGAATGCATATAGGATCTGAGATATAAAATAGATCATAGAATCATAGGAAAATAACTTTTACAAGACAATTGGCTAAAAGAGTTAAAATATCAGGGGATTAAATAAAACAGAAAAAAGTAAAGGAGCATCAGAACCCATCAAAATCCTAATAGCTAGGCTGGCTGCCTACTATGGATAACCCAGCTACACAATCCCTGGCTGTCAGTGTCAGTACTCATCCTACAAAACGCATGTCTTGTGACAATACGCTGAATCCCATCTCTCACCATCATCCATCCACCTAGCTTATGTTATGACCCACCTTGCTTACATTGTGCCCACCTTGCTTAATATGAATCATCTTTATGGATATCTGTCACTGTCATAATATCACTTGCTAATAAATTGACTGATAATCAGGCTGAATAATATTATTTGCAATGAAGCTAATTGTCAGCAAAAAGAAGATATCTAGCTAACGATGCAATATTTTTAAAATTAACATTTACAAAGATTGAAAATATAATTTCTTTTCTATTCCCATTACCACACTCATTTATTTTTCTTCAGTATATACATCATTGATCAACGGCAGCTCCTACAAGTATCACATGAATGGCAGTTGCCTCAAGTGAAATGACAAAAAATCACAGCCTAGAGAGGGATTTAGCATTAACTCGAGGTTAATCTTGACGATTTTGATAAAATCAAGCATATTCTTCCTTCAATGTATCAAAACACTTGAAATAGTTTTTTCAAGTAACAAAAAATGATCCATTTGAAAGGATCGTGAGCTTCAAAAATTATTTCACTTATATCGAATATAGTTATTTGACTAGCCTAACAACATGCCTCCATAAAGCTTTATTGAAGAAGATTCATCAAACTTCAGAATGAAGAAAGATATGCCACAACAAAGAAATATTTTAATCTGAATTGATTAGAACTTTATGGAGATTTCAACAATTATCTTTAAAGGAGATATGCCATTAATAAAAAATACAGAAGAAAAAAAAATGAACATGATAAAGATAAGAAAAAATAAATTCAATTTCCAAACTGGCAAGAAGACAACTTAGAAAATATTTGTGCCTTAGCTAGAGATGATTTCCTAGTAAAATATGAACTTCATTGGGAAAATTATACTATAGTAAAATCACAAGTGAATTCAATAGCAAGTGATGTTATAGAAAAGTGATGCTATGTCAAGTCAGTAATCCAATAAAATGATTCAATATAAGGTAGTCAAAACTCATAACACATGAAGGAGATACACGTAAACCACAAGGCATAGAACATAATATTTCTTCATAGTAGATTCACTTTTTCTAGGCGCAACTACACAATACAACTTTCACATTTTGCGGCCAAATTATGTGTTAGCCATATTTCTTCATAGTAGATTCACTTTTTCTAGGCACAACTACACAATACAACTACTTTCACATTTTGCGGCCAAATTATGTGTTAGCCAAAGCTTATCTTAGTGTTTTAGTTTTGAAAAGCTAATTTTGTAAAAGATCGTATAACCCTGAGAGGTTTAAGGGGAGTAAGAAGCCTTAGCAAGCTTGCCGAAGCCTTGTGTAAGAAGGTTCTCTCTAGAAATTTTTCGCAACACTTGTGAATAAATTAATTTAGTATTAAAGCTTGGTTTGCCTAATGAGGACATCTAATTTGATGATTATATTATTTGAGTTTCACTGCAGCTGATGGTATGTCCAATTATTTTGAAAAATAGCTTTCCATAAATATATAAAATTTAAAGGAAAATAAGTTAATCCAACTTCATTTTTGATATTTTTTAATATTCCTATGATAGAAAATAAAGGTAGGCTATTTTCACGGACAAATAGTCCCATATCCGCTAGGAGTAGGCCGAAAACAGTATTTAAGTCCTGGGCTGCCCACCACCCCCAAGGGCTCTTTTGGGAGATGACAAGTGGTATCAGAGCAGGTTACTGTCTGCCAGGTGTGTGGACTCTCCATGATCGAGTGGGACTCTCGGTGGAGCCGATCCGTGACGAGGGCTTCATGTGATTGGGTGAAGGAGAATGTCACGAACAAATAGTCTCACATCGGCTAGGGGTAGAACCGAAAAGCAATATTTAAGTCCTAAGTTGCCCACCACCCCTAAGGGCTCTTTTGGGAGGTGACCGAAAAGCAATATTTAAGTCCTAGGTTGCCCACCACCCCTAAGGGCTCTTTTGGGAGGTGACACTATGCTCTACTTTCAAAAGCAATATGTGAAGCATGCAGTTCAAAATTTGAAGCTTTATACCAAAATTCCTTGGTCTAAATTGTTATGTTATAATTTAGTTTGTGTCTAGCTAGAGAAGTTTGGATCAAAAATCAACAACATATCATAATATAAGAAGGATCAGTTTAGTTAGACTTCTGATTACCTAAAAAAAGGAAAAAAAACAAATAGTTCAATATAATCATAGGTTGATAATATATGGAAGCATTAATAACTACTCCTTTTAATAACTATTTAATTATAGACTATGCCCCTCTTCCAAAATTTTGAAAAATTCCTTACTACATGAGCACAATAGATGATCAGATTTATACCCTAGTTAAACAATCATCGATTTTTAATATTCTTACACCTTTGGGAGTAAGAAGAGCTTTCCTCCCGTCTCTTTTAGGACTTAAATCAGGATTTAGTAAGTTGGATTGTGAGGCAGATTTATTTCATCGTCACACATATTCTCCTCCGTCGCACCCTGATTTTCGTCGCATTCTGATTTTCGTAAATCCGGACTTATTGGATTTGATAAATCATAATTAATATGAATCTGAGCTGCAGTCAAACGCATCCCTAAACTTCCATATTCGCACACAAACCTTTAATATTACGTCAAAAATAACAACAAAGTCGGAGTAGCAGTATTTTTCCTTTTATTTTTTGAACAAATGTAGTTGGATAAAACCCAGTTTCAGGTAATTCATAATCTGATATTGTGTTTCATGCAATCAAGTTAACCATTCAAGGCTAGGGTTTAGCGACTCTTTCACTCCACTATCAACTTAAGGGTTCAAATTTATCGAGAAAAGTAATCCTGCAGACACCAAACAAAGTAAAGCGGTTCTTGATACTGACAAACCCCTAGTGCGAACCACCATAGGAAAGGAGAAAATCAAGAGCGATGGTACCTCTGAAAGCGAGGGCGAGAAGGCACTGGTGGACATGACACGAAGCTATTGAATCAAAGCCTCGCGATGGCTTCGAAGGCGAGGGCTACGTTGCAAGAAGAACAGTGTATGATCGAGAAGTGAGGTTGACTTCAGAAGCGCCGAGTGACTAAGCGAGACCGCCTGGGAAGAGAAACTTTACGAAGAACATAAAATTAACGGAGCACATAATTTAACTTTCCTTTTCTACGATAAATCCAAAAATAAATCCTGTTAAAAGTATACTATCAAAGTGACCAAACAGCCCCTTTGATGTTAGAAATGTAAATAAAGAAAAATTAGGTGGTATGTATGTAAATTCTCTAAAAATAAATTAAGAGAAAAAAGTATATGTTTTTTTTTTTAATTTTAAATTAGATGTAAAATAATTTCTTCTCCCAAAATTACGGTGCATATATTATTCAAGCAAATTTTTTATATCGCTCAAACTATTCTTATTTTTAAAAACAAAATATTTAACTCTTAATTAAAAGGAAGATTTGCATACACACCACTCAATTTTTAAATATTTTACGAAAAGATAATAAAGTTTAAATATTAAATATACAAGTACCTATGAATTGAACGGTATGGATGTGAATACCTCTTAAAAGGAGTGCATTTTCCGTCCAGACTCCTGACGCAGCTCTACGTGCCGCTGAGGTTATTCCTGAGTTATTTTCAGAATATTTCTGGATTATTTTCAATAATCCTGAAATAACCCGCGGTTTTTATTTAGAATTATTGAAAATAACACAGAAATAACTTAAAAATAACTCAGGAATAACCTCCGTGACACGTAGAGCTACGTCAGAAGTCCGCACAGAAAAATTAGACCTCAAAAGGAGTACTTGGCTGGAAAAATTAGTTCTTGGCCCTATTATAACGATAAAATTAATATATTTTCACAATCTTTTATTTTCGACTCTTATACAGGAGAAATTATTACATACGGACACCTCATGCATTTCTGCATGCGGTGTCCGATCCTGACCGTAGATCACGGTGATCTGCGGTCAGAATTATTTCAGTTTTTTTTTAAAAAAAAAAATTTAGATAGAGCCCATCGAAATACTTAGCCGTAAATCAAATGATTTACGGTCAGGATCGGACACCGCACGCAAGTATCCGATCCGTATGGAATAATTTTTCCTTACACAAACTGAAATTTGCGAATTATTTTTACAAAATTAAAAAAAAAAAAAAAAAAAAAAAAAATAAAACAACACACCGTAACCATTTCAAAACCAATTTCGGGGAAAAAAAACACTCATAGGAAATCTACTTACTTCTAGGGAAATTTGCATACATAACACAATTCTTATATATTTGCATACCTAACATCTAAACCTTCATGTTTATATTCATAACACTATAGTGTCATAAAAAAGGTGAGAAGGTACATACCACTTCAAAAAAAAAGTAAACTATAGTGATATTTTTGATTTGATGTTAAAAATTTGGATGTTATGTTCGTAAATGTGAAAGATTAGGTGTTTGATGTAAATACATAAGATTTGTGTGGTATGTCTGGACATGCCGCATAGTTTTTTTAGTGAAAAGGGGCCCAGGAAACTAAAGAGCTCTTGATCAAACGCTATTCTCTGATCTCATTCATGAGGTATATAATTTTCATTTTTTAAATTACAACATAATAAAAATTCAAATCCCTCTCTCTCTCTCTCAATATATCTATCTATCTATCTATCTATCTATCTATCTATCTATCTATATAAAATGGATCTAAAACTTCACATTTATATGCATCTTCTGCAAAGCAACAGTTTGGAACATCCTGTATCAAATATTTAAAAGAAAAGATGCTAGTGGGCAGCATGCAATTCTGAAGCCACTCTCTGTGTAGTAGAATTCAAGGATTTCAGAACTAGACCTTTGAGTTCAGGCATTTTGCTCTCCAGATACTCCCTTTTGCTTGAAATCCTGTCCGCCGTGCAATCTTCTTCCTACGTTGCCAGATTAGCAGAATAGATCAGCAAAGGATAAGTTTAAAAATAAAAAAATTAAGAGATAATCAATAAATAATACTTAATATAATCAACAAAGGGATGCAATTAAAAATAAAAACAAAGAGGAAAGACATCTAGTTTAAGAAGTGTATCTATTCAAAATATCCAAAATCATCCCTCGTTTGACAAAATAGATTGTAAGATGAATTCAAAACGGTGAAATATCCCAAGAAGGCCCCCTATATTGCTTGAAATTTTGCACTAAAGGGCGGACTAAAAACTAACATGCATATATAAATAACATATAGCGTGGTGCATGTCATTATACATCATGATATAAAATATCCAAAAATTAATCCATAAAAACATATATAAGCATGGCGGACTATTAATTCAAAGATAAAATACTAGATAATAAAAAACAATGAACGTAATGCTTAAATTTTAAGTATTCAACAACTCAATAATATAAAATTAAAAAAATTATAATTTTTTATTGTAAGTTTAATCTTTTTATAAGAGATCACATTAGTCATTTAAAAAATCATCATAAGTTAAAAAGTCCTCAATATCTTTCATCAGTATCATCATTATCTCCAAGATTATAATCTTTTTCATCACCCACATCTTATTTAGACAGAATAATGTTAAAGCCTACATGAAAATTCATTCCCTTTACTATCAGATCACTCTCAAATATTGTAGCTTCTTTCATAAACATCATTGACCTTTGATGCTCGAGAATGAAACTCTTTGGAATAGATAGATCACAAGATAGGACCTTCTTTCGAATTGAATATAAAACAGTAACTTAGTGCGTATCATAGTCGTGTCGTGCCATGCCCTATGGTGCACACCGCCTTATGTCATTGATATGTATGCCTAAACAAAAATTCTATTAGGAGAACTAGGAATGATTACAAAAAGCCCATAAGGTTAACGAAGACAATATTGCCGTACTTTGGATGAACAAAGTGATTTGGCTTTCAATGAAAGTCAACTTACGTAAGGATTGTCTCTTGCGACTAATGACAAAGGAATGATAGCACCGATTGATGTATGGAGAAGAGGTGGGTTCCATGGCTCTTAGGAGCATGGGAGGCTACTGAGGAGCTAATCGGCACTCCATTCTTGAGAAGAGATGTTCAGCTGCAGTTTGGAGAGGTGTGATGTGTTGCAAGAGAAGAGGATATTCATTAGTGTTGATCTCTTGAAAAGGAATATAAATATTGGACTCACAAACTCCTCTTCTCCATCAAACGAGGCAAGTCCTGTTGAAAATTCTCCAAGCAAATCCTTAGCCTTTTGTCATCAAAAGTTTCATAATTCGGGTGTGAATAGAAAGGAGAAGGTGAGAGTATGTTGCAGGAGATAGAGATGAGAGTTGAGATCTTCTGAGAAGAGCAGAGATATAGCAAGGCAGGCCGAGTACTCAAACTCCAGCTATCATTCAGATGTCGATGGTCACAATAAACCCTTCTCCAGTGGACCTTCAGTGCAGCTTCCTCCTATGTTATCAAAGGCTTTATAGTTTGGGTATGAGCAGAAGATGAGTAAATCGAGAGCAGGCTTGCCTTTGGGCAAGAGAGACAAATGAGGAGAATGGGAAACTAGATTGCGGGAGCCAGGCTTAGGTGCATATAAATTTTATAAAGCTCTACAAGTACTACTTAGCATAAAAGCCTATTGTTGTGATTACTGCAAATTTAAATAATAATAATGATGATAAAAGCGACTTCTTGGGTTCGTCTTTACCAGTTGCATGCCCCATTCGAATCGATTAAAACAGAGGAGCGTGCAAGAGAGGAAGAGGAGTGAGAGAGAAGGTAATAACTGAAATAAAAATATAAATAAATAAATAACTTTTATTTAGATGTGTTTGTTAGAAAATACTCATCTCCCCACTGAAATTAAATAGTTTGCCTCTCTCACACCTCCTCTCATTAGAAAAATCTAGAGAGACAAAGGGAGCGTGAGAGATCAGGGAGATCAGGAGAGTGGAGTAGAGGAAGTAGAAAAAGGAGAAGAAAGAAGAAGCAACCTTAGTAGTGGGAGAAGAAGAGAAGGGAGGTAGAGGAGGCGAGCCGCTTACCTAGTTGTTTCCCTCCATTGGTGCAATCAAACCGAAGGGGAAGAAGGGCTCGCAAAGATCCCCGTCATGCAGCCAGCTGACGAGGAAGAAGGGCTTGACCGACCTATAGAAGCTCAATCAAGAGCTCAGAGAGGAAGGAAATGCTTGCAGGATCATTCAACGTGCAGAGAAGGGCTCGACCAAACCCTCACTACTTAGTTCGAAAATATTATGGCAAGGCAAACGTTTAAAAAGATAAATATTAATTTTTTTGAAGTTATCAACTGTAATTGATTAATTAAATTATGCAATGTAAACCCTAATTAATTTCATTAATTCTCAAAAAAACTTAATGTTAATTCTTATAATTTTAGGGTTTCGAAAAGGAAGCTAAAGCTAATTTAAATAATGAATTATTATTTTTCTTATTAAGTCATGGTAAATGGGAGATTAAAAATCCTAAATTTAAAACTCAGATATAATTAAATTGATATCGAGTAGGTTTGCAACAAGGAAAAATTGTTAGAAGCCTTAACATAAAATTTAATTGAATATTCCTACAAGTATGCACAAATATGTTTATATAAGAAAGCCACTTAAGTTGATGCCTATATTAGATAAAAGATAACTGAAAATTTTAATATTCTAATTTTGATAAAATTCATGTGAAAATAAAAAAATTAAATTAAAAAAATAATACTAATAGAGGCTAATAAAGTTTAGCTTGTTGTTATAGGTTCACAAAAAGGATTAAATTTATCTGATGAAAAGGTTAGCAGACGACATTTCTGAGGTAAGCAATATGTTTTTGTTTTACCAAAGTTCTGTGTATTTACAGACGTTTTTAGTGTTTCTGAGCTTTTACCTTTAAAATACAAAAGTCCATGTTTACTTTTAAACGTTAAATGCAAGATAAAAAAATGAATAAATATGATATATGCATGCATATGAGAGTCACCCTTAGATGGTACTAGCAGAGAAATACATTATACTTGTGCACGAAATGAAAAAGAAAATGAAGACAGATGGGCTACCTTTATAGTGGGTTGGAAAAGGTTAAACGTATATTTTTTAATAAAATATATGTTAAGATGGTAACTCTAATAATGAAAAGTGTAACCTAAATGAATGAAAGAAAATGAATTTTTTTTACTTTACTGTTATTTTTTACTGCACTGTCTTATTCGTAAACATTTACCCACCGAGTAGTTTTAATACAAAACATGGTTGCTAATATTTTACATAAAAACTAGTTATTGATTAGATGGACCCCAGGGAGTACGTGTACAGATATCGTAGAGGCCAAGCTGATAAGTATCATAGTTCAACTTTATTTTATGTTAAATGTAAAAGTATAAATATGAATCAATTATTATAAAATTAAGTTTTATGAATTAGAATGACTCTTTTGAGCTTTAGTGGATTTTATTTGATTATGAAATGAAACTGCTAGATAGGTTCCGTCCGTCTGACCATTAGTTCCCGCCTTGGTAATTTCAAGCCCCCGAGCCGGGTCATGACAGAGATAACGTAAAAAGGAAGAAACGACAGAAGAAGAAGAGGAAGATTTACTTGTGAGAAATGAAACCAAGGGAGGAGACATTGATGATCACACAAACACGAAGAAGCAACTTCGATGGTTTCCAAGTAGTAGAAGACCAACCCTCGCTGAAGGAGCGACTCATGCTTAGGTTTGACTTCATTCTGTGAGAAGGAATCCCCTGCCCTAGCCGTAGGTGAAGGAGAGGATGCAAAGCACTCCTGGGGCTTTGACGAAGTGTGCGAGGGAGAAGAGAAGGGAGGTCGAGTGGCGTCTACGTCGGATCTCGCGTGTGCAGAGGAGGAGGAAAGCGATATTGGCTTGTTGTGTGCGTTGAAGTCGAGCCACACCCAAAGGAAGAAGAGGGAGACAACAACTTGTGTGTGAGTGACAAATCGAAAGCTCGACGTGCGACCGAAAGATTATTAAGGTAAGAGTAAGTTTTAATTATTTTAGTTTAAGAATTTAATATATTAGGTTTTATTTATGTTATTTAATTAATTTAATATAAATGTTTGTGTATTAAGATATTAATAGTATGTTTAACTAATTAAAAATTAAGAAGGATGAATAAATATGTTTTGGTTCGTAGCGGGGAAGAATTAACGACAGTAAAGATTGAGGTAAGATTTATATCTCTTTTAATTTACTTATATTAGTATTTAAATTAAGTGTCATTATGTGGATATTAATTATTATGAGTTGAAACAAGTGATTTGAATTGGGAAGAGTAATTGAGTCTTGATATTGAAGATTTTTGGCCTTGCTAGAAGAGTGAGGTAAATTCTATAATTCTACTTTTATGTCTTTTAAGTTAGAAGATATGTAAATACCTAAATTAATGTAAATTTTGAAAATATTTTAGAATTTTAATTTCATGAAAATAAACTGGTAAAAGGCTAGCAAGAAAGTAAAACTAGTAAAGAGGCTTACTAATTTTCAATATTCAAATTGTGTACTTGATCTTATTCATGCTCTAGTTCAATTAGATTTAAATTACAATAGCTTTTTCAAATGGTTAGACAAGAAAGATATACATGATAAATAGTTGCACATGAGAGTAAATATGCATATTAACAATGTTGCATAAATAGTTGTATATTAATGTTCCTAGAAGAAAATCAAATTATTACACGACATTAGCATAAAACAGATGCATAATAGTTTATATATGAAATTATCATATTATTGTATTTCATTTTAACTCTAATAAAAGTGTATAGAATCATTCATAGAGGGATGAAATGTCTCATAAAGAAGAATATAATGAAGAACTAAATAGTTTATATATGAATGCTTATATGTGCATGACAAGAGGTGGACCCCTATGGTACTGACAGAGGAGACCAGTGTGCCTATGCACGTTGATGTTATTCTACCACCCCAGATAATTGTAATGTTTAGATCGCTAACCGTTGGTTTACCCCCTATGGTACTGACAGAGGAGACCAGTGTACCTATGCACGTTGATGTTATTCTACCACCCCAGATAATTGTAATGTTTAGATCGCTAACCGTTGTACCGACCGGGAGAATATAAGTTAGGGCAAGTAAAAATTTTCCACTTTAGACAGTAGTGGGATAATATCAGTCAAGAATGTGTTATGTCGCGTTTTGATGATGCTTCTAAAACAGATGTGAATTTTAATATCATAAAATAAAAGTAAAGTCAAGATTAAATCTTGAAGAGTACAATTAAAATAAATACATATAGAAGTTTTAGATTATTCTCATTGATTAAATATCACATAGCATGTAGTTATAAGATATCATATGGTAACAGTTGAAAGACCAACATATATATTATTTTCTACTACTTAGATTAATGTACTTTAAAAATGTGATTGATCTTGGATTATCTTTAGATAACTAGTTATATTGTCTTAATATTTTTTTTCAGGTTTTAAGCTTTTGAATAAGATGACTAAAAAAGAAGCTAATGTGTACATTAGACGATAACAACAACCAAAAAAGTAAAATTTTTACTTGTTAATTAAATTACTTTATTTAGTGGCTCTTTCATGAATAATTGAATATTAAATTGTTAGTGATAGAAATAGATCATAAAATATAATTCTACCATCGGACTGTCGTTTTATGTTTTGGTTAATTCCAAGCCCCATGTCGGGTCGTGACAATTGTTTACAAGCAAAATATCAAATCATACCACACAACTTATGTATTTACATATCCAACACATAATTTTTAATATTTATGTATATAACACTAGAATGCTTAAATCACATTTAAAATACTACTAAATTAATTTTTTTTAAGATGTTAACTGATAAAGCCATATATGCAAATATGAAAAATTAGGTGTTAGATACATAAATACATAAAAATTGTGCAGTATGTATGTAAATCCCCCCTTTTTTTTCTTTGTTAAATTGCATCAGACGACACGTAAACTTTTTTTGCAGGAGATTTGGAATGAGGTGGTACACTGTGAGATAATGTTAGTATTTATTAATCTTAATAATAAATATTATATCAATTGTTAAATATATTGAAATAAGCTATTTATGCTTATCGATCCCTTCTAATGAATCCTCATCAATCACTTGAGTTGTTTCGTGTCATTTCTTCTTGATAGTCGTGAATTTTTCTCATGGAATAAAAATATAAGTTTCTTTTCTTGATAGTTTCGAAATTTCAGACCATCGACACGATCAATTCTTGAAAAGAGCAACGCTCGTGTAGTTCTAATATTTGCAATGCATTTCGAGTCAAACATGTGCGATGTAAAGTATTATTTTTGACACATTCAATCGAATTAATAGTGTAGCAATCATGTTCAACATTATATCACCAAGTTTGTTATGTAAATGATAATCATACCTAATTATGTTGATTAACAGTACTTATCTTATATTTTAAAATTTTTTAAATAGGTTTTAACAATTTATTTTTACAAGAAATTTTAGGATATGTTACTGACAAATGTACATTCCACTTCCCTACTTACTGCCATCCAGTACGTAACCACTATTTTCCTTGTTGTACCCCCACCTGCTCCACTCCCTATCTAGCCGCTGACCTTCCCCACCCCTAACAGCCGCCGCTACCACCTTAGATTCAACCTAGTAGCGTGTTGTGTGTCGCGCTTGTTACAATTTCAAATTTCCAATTATTTGGTTGTAATTTCCTTATTGAATTCAGCAATAATATTTTTTCCTCATTATTGTTTGGTAAAACTTCGGTATCAGGTTTTAGCTCGCAAAGTAAACAAAATATATAGAGAAAGAAAATTCATTTCAGCTTAGAATGCACAGATAATCTATTCATCATATTCCAAGTAATTTACGCAAGTCTTTACACATTGGAAAATATCCAAAAAGTTTTCATTGCAAGTAGTTGGCACTTCCAATGGAGGATGTAATAGCAAGTTAATCCTTCAGTCTACAACCATCCGATAAAAAAATGTTAATTAAACATCTATATGCGAAACATAGGTTTGCTGTTCTACCACATTAATTATGTATATAAACTTCTTAGGAAAAATACGAAGGCAATACTATATCTAATATATATATAAACAGTCCAGACAATTTTCCATTTTAAGCCATAAACTCTATATTTTGATACAGCAATCCTACGTGAGAAATTCTGTTGAAATTCATTTCGCATTTTATTTGATTAAGGGTTTGTTTGGGGCAGCTTACCACCGCACTATTTGGAAAGAGCGTTGGGAAAGTTTATTTCAAAACATTGCATCCCTGTTTAACTAAACGCGGGCCGCGGGTGAAGCCCCTCGGTCCCTCGTCTCCTTCTTCATTTTATGTTGTTGCCCTCTTCGAGTATCTTCTGCCTTCCTCCCGGCTCCGCACAAAAATCCCTCACCCACTTCCCCTTCCTCCTGGCTCAACCCAAAAACCCCTTGCCTTTGTGATCAAAACCCTAGCGATTCGCGATTAGAGCCAGCTGGGAACGCAACTACGGGATCGCAGCATACAAATCCCTTCGAAACTCACATCTTTCACCCACTTCTTCTCCGCTCTTACCCAAAACCATCGAGAGAGGTAACGCTCGTATTTCACCCCCTTAATCCCACCTGCCTTCGCGATCTTCAGCTTCTCTTGTCATGTGGGGCCTCCAATGAGGCTTCCAGGTGTTAGGTTTGGTTTATTCCTTATTTAGGATGATTTATAAGTTATGCTTTAAGATCTGAGCATATGTCAGAATGGTCGAAGTCAAGTAAAATACGTTTGATTTATGGTCAGAGCATTAGTTCTTTAAGTTTTATGAATACTGAATTCTAGGAAAACATCATACAAAACTAAAACAATTGTGAGCTTATATTTCTTCTGACTTGTGCAGTCCTATGACCATGGGTAAGGTTATGTTTGAATTAAACATTGAGTGGTATTGGGATTTGGAAGGGCATGGTGGGGAAAATTTCATAGGTTGCGGGTGAAGTCTGGCTGGACGGAAGGAACCTATCTAGCAAAAGAGGGAAAAAGAGGATATTAGGAGATTCTGAGTTCCACGAATGTAGTAAGAAAATTTAGATGCTAGATATACAAATACATAAGGATTGTGTGGAATGTATGTAAATGCCCCATTTATTCATTTGTTAGGTTTGGTTTATTCCTAGCATAGTGTTGTTTGATACTGTACTTTAGATACCTCTGGAACCTGTACTATTAGTTTAGTAATTGTATTGCTTTCTTGTAAAGCATGCTATAATGCAAAGTGCCATTTAATAGTCTTCCATTAGAAGTGTTGAGTAGGATTGCTTCCTACATATATATATATATATATATATATATATACATAATATATATTCAGTACTTGATGCTAATCATGGTGCTAAACATGCTATGGCATTAGAAATTTTATTTCCATTGTAGAGTTTATGCACTAACTTGGTGTTATATGAGGCTTTCTACTAGTTTTGGTGGCTTGGTGAAAATCATGTGGACTTTCAAATGTTTTCAGGTGTTCTTTTCTCATTGTTTAATGATTGAGCCCCTACTTCTAATGTTTTCAGGTGTTCTTGTTTTCATTCTTCTCTGATTTTTGGTATTTAGTTCGTATTACTTCATCCTCATTGTGTAATGGTCTAACAAGATGTTCTTGTTATATGTTAAGTTAATTTGTTTAACTATAAATTCTTCATTTAGTTTCAACATGACTACGACGAATGAAGCGGGTCCGTCAGCAATGTAGGATAAGGAAGTAACGAACAATTTTTGCAATCTTTATATTAAAGGAATTGAGCTAGGAAAAAGGTCAACCATGTATTTTAATAAGGAAGGTTGGCAAAATATTGCAAAGAGAATCAAAGAATTGATGGAAAGGAATTACGACTGGCTCAAATTTTAAAAAAAATTGGGATCAATTGAAGAAGGGGAGAAAAATATGAAAGAAATTGAAACAGAGATCCACTAGTTTGGTCTGGGATCCCATTAAGTGAACAATTGATGCTTCAGAAGAATGGTGGGTTGAGAAATTATAGGTAATAAATATACTCTACTCTGGCTTATTATCATTTTTGTTTGTTTTAACTAATACCCCCTTCCCCCAACAACCTTGCAAGCAATACCAGCTGCAAAAAGATATAAGCTATGCGGAATTGACCCGACGTTGGAAAATAAATTAGACATAATATTTAAGAGGAATGTCAAGACGGGTAAACATGCATTCAACCCATGTGGGTTGGGATTTGCAGGCATACCGGATGACTTGCCACCCGAGCAGGTAACAGGTTCCAATAAAGGTCCTAGCACTAACTTTAGGGAGATAGAGTCCGCTTGCCAGTCAAAGAGGCCAAGGCTTGGGAAAAGAAGGAAAGAAAAAGACAGTTTTGTGGAACGCTCGATAGATAAACTGATTGATATTTTTGCAGCTTCGCCACCTGCTGCTCCACCTGACAACACCATCGGAGATTTTATTATAGCTTTGGATGCTCTTTCAAAAGTTATGGTTGATACGTGCTTTCATGCAAAATGTGTTAAATTGCTTGAGGACCCAAACCGGCGGCAAATATTCATGACGTTGTGGCCCAACATGCATGTTGAATATTTACGTGTTTTGGTTGAGGAATGAGTCTGTTTTATATGGTTGAGGAATTGATATTCACTTGAGCTGACCAGCCAACCAAAGAATTATTAGCCACTTTATTTAGTTTATTATTTGGGTATCTTTGTTTCCTGAATATAATTAAATTGTTCAGGATCTATTGTGAGAACTTCAATTTTGGTTTATAACAATTTAGAGATTGTTTTATGTTTTTTGTAAGTGGCTAACAATCAACAATGCAAATGATGATGCTTTGAGAAGATTGGTGTTGAAATCAATGTTGGGTTTGATTATGTCTAACCAAATGCCGGATTTAAAAAACATTTATGATTTGTCGATTGTTGCCCAGCCAGCATTCTTACTATAGTATTTACACTTTTTTGGACTTGCTTGCGCTGATCATTACAAAAGTAATAGTTATTCATTTGGTAACTTCTTTGGTTATGCTTTTTAAAAAATGCTTTTAATAAAACTTCATTTATCCATTGCTATTTCCGAACGTTATTTTAATAAATACTCTTAGATATCATGCAGCAGGCTGAAGACAAATCTGCCGCAAGTAGCAGATCACTTATTGCTGCCCAAAAAATTGCAGAATGTTAAATCAACAAAGAAGGAAGGCTGGAAGCAAACTACTTTTGTATTGCTGACCACAAATAGTTAGGACTAGGCTGAAGACGATGAGTGATGATGAATGATTAAATTTTAGCAGAAGAATGAGAAGTTCCTTTTGTTTGGGTGCTTTTATTGGGGCATTTACACTATTTGGAACTCTTTGCATGAATGTTTTTTGGCTTGGCAGTCTCATCAGCAACAGGATATGGATTTTAATTCACTTCCTTTCATGTGTCATTTCAGTTTAGTGCAATTAGTTTTCCACACTTTCTTTTATCCTAACAACTAGTTTACTTAGGATGGATCAGCAGCAAAAGCGTCGTAAAAGAATGATATGCGTTGCGGCATATTATTGTTGGACTACTACCGCTTTACCACTGCTCGAACACCACGCATGACGTTCTACTTTGTTAGGGATAAATTGGTGGGTGAGATGCTTGTCGGACATCCGATAAGGTTCAACAATATTTTTCGCATGAGTACACCCATTTTTATGAATCTCCTTCACGAGCTATGTCTTAACCACGACCTCCAAGGTTCTTCCAGAACGACAACCAGGGAGGAGTTAGCAATAACAATATACATTCTATCTTAGAAAGAATCAGTTAGAGGAGCTATATAGCGATTTCAGCATTCTTTATAAACAAATAATCGATACTTCTCTAAAGGTCTGCAAGCACTTGTTAGCTTAGCATCGCACATCATTAAGTCAGAAATTCATCCTTCGCTACTACAGAAATTCATCCTTCGCTACTACTCCAGAACAAATTGCTAATGATCCCCATTATATGTTATATTTTAAGATAAATTTTATAAGTGTGTTATGTTCGCTGCAGAATGTAATTAGTTTCTAATGATGCTAAGCAGAACTGCATTGGGGCAATTGACAGTATGCCCGACTACCTAGCCATGAAAAAGGTGGCGTACATTGGTCGGAGTGGTTCAGTTACCCAAAATGTCATGATCGTATGTAACTTCAACATGTGCTTCACATTTGTGATTGCTGGATGGGAAGAGAATGCACATGACAGTAGTCTTTTTGCCTATGCCACTAGGAATAGTACTCAGCGTTTCCTTCACCCGCCTCCAGGTTTGTTTAGTTATTTCAACCTATTATTTATATGTATTATTGGTCACTAATAGTTTGTTTCATAACAGAAAATTATTATTTGGTGGATGTTGAATATCCAATGCGAGGGGGTAATTGTAGTCCTATCCAGACACCAAATACCAAATTTCTGATTTCGAGAGATTAAGTGACACCGCCCGTGATAGAAAAGAAATGTTCAACAAACTTATACAGGGTGATTGAAAGAACATTTAAGGTTTGGAAGAAGAAGTGGGTCATCCTACGTGATATGTTGTTGTACTCATTTCCAAATAGGCGCATATTGTGATGGCCACTATGGCACTCCAGAACTTCATCTGACATCCCTCTCGGTCAGATATTGACTTCAGCACGACTGATGATGAACAGATGCATGTCTCTCCGGAACCTTCAAAATTTCAGGTTAGGCATTCTATACATGAGGCTGAGATGGAGTTGGTTGAATTTGACACTCAAGACGGCGAAGGGGGAGCTGAGATAGCTGTTTTGAGGGAGTGTATCAAAACCTTGTCTGTGGCTGCTGATTGACCCAATCTGCTTTATTTTTCAGACTATATATTTTTTTATCATAAATATTTCGTCATATTGGAAATTAGGAATTTATTATTTTACGATGTACTTTGTCTATTTCATTGATACTTTCGAATTTACAATACTTATGATTTTACCATGTACTTTGCTTATTTATGCATTTTAGTTCGATACAATTTTAGTTTAATTCAATTCTCTTGTGGATATCAAAACCTTAATTTAATTTTCTAATCGGACTAATTATTTTTCTATTTTTTATCTCTGTAGAAAAATGAGCTCCATAATTTCAGGAACCTCCCGAATTCAGTTGTGTTACTGCAGACTACAGACTCCCTTACTCATGTCACATCAGGCTCACAGCTATGGTAGATAGTTCGGTTGTCGTAGGGGAGTTTCTATAAGGTGCGGTTTCTTCCATTGGGCCGACAGTGATCGGGGTACAATGGTTTCCAAGGAGGATAGTGCAGCTGATGACATACGTCGTCAAGGATTTAAAATCAACATTTTAATAATTTTAATTGTATTTGTAAAAACTTTTCTCTTTATTTTATTAGTTTTGATACTCACACGTATGTAAGTATTGTATCTTATTTTTTGAAACTGTTTTGTATTTGTTTTTTGCTTCTGTTGTATAAATTACATTGCCCAGCCAGTTCTGTTGCAAACAGTATAACTTAACAAGGGCAGAATGGTCATTTGTCCAGAAACAACTGCAAATAAATTGTTCTGAATAAGCTCCCCCAAACAACCAGTCAGTTTATCAAGACAATCTGCAGATTATCAGATTTTTAGGATAATTTGTAAATAAGCAAATTATAAATAATATGCAGCTGCCCCAAACATACTCTAAAACTTATTAGCAGACATCAAAAATCATTTAGATGGTGCAAACCGCAGAAAAAAAAATAAATTGATTTGTTTATTCTAAATGTTTTAAAAGGTTGAGTAAAATAAAGAAACCATGATCTTTAAAAAAAATTAATAGAATTAAAAAACTAGAACGGAATATCATGGCGTATAATAAACTAAAGCGAACACTAGTGCATAATATTTTCTAAATTGATGACTGAAGCAATTCTTTGGAAGGAAAAAGAACAGACGTGTGGATAAAGAAATAAAGTGCACCACCCAAGCACGTGATCAAAAAAAAAAACTCACATTTTCTGTCGTAGCTGATTGCAATGCTAAAAAATTAACTGTCGCACCATGGTAATCCATCAGCACCTTGAATGTTTCTTCCGGGAATTTATCCTAAATCATTTGCAAAATCATGAATTAGTACATACAAAAATGGAAATGAACATTTACATACATAGCACTCAATTATTATGTATTTATCTATCTGACACCTAAACGTTATTTTTTACATAAACATGTATGAAAATGTGTTATTCACCATATAAAAGTTAAAATAATAATACTTTTTTATGTGATATGAAAGAGTAGGATGATATAAATATATAAAGTAAGGCTTAGGTTGATATGCAAATAAGAATTGGGTGGTATGTATGTAAATTCTCCCAAATGAATAAAACTAGTAAAATTCGGGTAATCCAGAATTAAAATAATTTAAGAAGGATCATCATTTCTTGAGTGAATGAATTGAGTCAATAAAGAGAGATTTTCATTCTAAGCAATAGATGACTGTCCACACAAACAGTCCAACAAATAATAGAAGAGTTGAGAAATACAGGAATTTTTACGAGAACAATTTTTAAAAAAAACCACAGGGCTTTGCTCAACTAAAACAATTTAGAAGGGGGAAGGGGGAAGGGGGAGGGAAGCATTTTAAGCGTGTGCCTGTTCAACATAATAAAAAACCTCATAAATTAAAAATAATTCAATAAATTAGTTTAGTTTACCATTATAAACCAAAACATCACATAATAATAATAATAATAAACAAATCTCAATCTAAATGTTAATCTAAAGAGAGAGAATGAAATAAGACCAAAAGTATGCACTACAATTTAAATTGGCTACGAGTAAAAATAAAATAACAAGTTAAATAATTAATGAAGAAGTAATAAAAGTACAATCCAATAAAAAATAAAATAAAAAAATATATTTTTTAAAATAAAACTAAAAAAATGAGAATAAAATCAATAAAAAATAGTTTAAAAAGCATTTTTTAAAAATATATCATACTAAGGACAATATTTTAGCAAGTTGCAATATGTTGTTAAAATGACATATATCAAAGAAAATAGAATTTTAGAACAAAGTAAAAAAAATCAGATCAGCAAAAGGCAAATAAAATATGTTAAAGAAAAAAAAATATGTAAATGAGGGACCACATCAATTATAGGCTGCTGGAATAGCAGGGTTGCAAGGGAAGGTAGTCCAAACAAGACAGTTTGTTGTTTGGGGCGGCTGGATAGTAAGAAAACAACGGAAAGGCGTTGCGACTATGACAGTGATGGCAGAGGATTGGGATAGTGAGGGAAGCAATGATGGAGGGCTGGAACGGTGATTGAAGCAAGTATGGGGCAATTGGAAGGCTATGAGCTGTCAGAAACAGCAAGGGGGGGCAGCTGTTTCAGAAGGAGGACAACAGGTATTGTGGAAAACAGGGGGCTAGAACGGCGATGGCAGCAAGCGGGGGCACTGAAATCACAAGGAACATGGGTTGGAATGCAGAAAGTGCACGAAGAATAGCGTCAAGGACTGTTCCAGGCGGCTGCAACAGGGAACGGCGGATGGGAGAAGTGTGGGAAGGATACTGAAAGGAAATGGGGGTTATCAGCACTACCTTGGGAGAGAGATACAGCCGGAGCACCATCAATTCCTTTGGATACAGCCCTCGAAGGAAAAAATGGATGTCGGCGGGAAATCTGAGACAAAAACTCCCTAAAAACACAAAAATACATATTTAAAGACTTGGGGTAAATACACTTTTGATAGGAGGGAAATCCACTTATAAGAATGGAGGGGGGTTGGTGACTGTTTCAAAAGGAGGGCAACAGGTATTGTGGAAAGCAGGGGGCTGGAACAGCGATGACAATAAGCAGGGGCACTGGAATCACAAGGAACTTGGATTGGAATGCAAAAACTGCACGAAGAATAGCGTCAATAACTATTCCGGGCGACTGCAACAGGGAACGGCGGATGGGAGAAGTGTGAGAAGGATACTGAAGGGAAATGGGGGTTATCAACACTACTTTGGGAGAGAAATACAGCCGGAGCACCATCCATTCCTTTGGATACAGCCCTCGAATAGAAAAATGGATGTCGGAGGGAAATCTGAGCCAAAAAGGAGTTGGTGTTAGTTTCGAAAGGAGGACAACAAGTATTGTGGAAAGCAGGGGGCTGGAAAAGTGATGGCAGCAAGCGGGGGCACTGGAATCACAAGGAACTTGGGTTGGAATGCAGAAACTGCACGAAGAATAGCGTCAACGACTGTTCCGGGCGGCTGCAACAGGGAACGGCGGATGAGAGAAGTGTGGGAAGGATACTGAAGGGAAATGGGGGTTATCAACACTACCTTGGGAGAGAGATATAGTCGGAGCACTATCCATTCCTTTGAATACTGCACTCGAAGGGAAAAATGGATGTCGGCGGGAAATCTGAGCCAAAAACTCCCTAAAACACAAAAATACATATTTATAGACTTAGGGTAAATACACTTTTGATAGGAGGGAAATCCACTTATAAGAATGGGGGAGGGG